>NC_041392.1:570793568-570819771 GCF_002162155.2 Triticum dicoccoides
AGACAGAAGTAGGCAATCCCTTAGTCATCACATGAGCAAACTATTGCGATGTTGACACGTGAAGAACCCGAACATGGCCAAGGGCAACCTGCTCGCGCATGAAGTGAATATCAAGCTCAATATGCTTCTTACATCGATGGTGCACCGGGTTGGCGGAAAGGTAGACCGCGCTGTCATTATCACAGTGGACAAGAGTGGCCTTGTGAACATCACAAAGAAACTCCTGGAGCAGCTGACGGATCCAAGAGCACTTGGCCACGGCATTAGCCACGGCACGATACTCTGCCTTGGCATTTGAGCGGGAGACTGTGGGGTGCCACTTTGATAACTAAGGGATCAATGAGGGACCAAGTTAGACGCAATAGCCTGCCATGGAGCGTAGAGTGTCGGGGAAGCCAGTCCATTCGGCGTCCGAGTAAGCCACGAGGTCGGTGGAGGCGGAGGCCGTCAGGTGTTGGGAAACGTAGCATGCAATTTCAATAATTTCCTATGCTCACGCAAGATCTATCTAGAAGATGCATAGCAATGAGAGGGGAGAGTGTGTCTACGTACCCTCGTAGACCGCAGAAGCGTTTATCACGCGATTGATGTAGCCATACTCTTCGCGATCCGATCACGGTCCAACCAATCTAGTGCCGAACAGACGACACCTCTGAGTTTAGCACATGTGCGGCTCGATGACGTCTCCTCCTTCTTGACCCAGCAAGTGGGAGAGGAGAAGTAGATAGGATCACAACCAACACGACGACATGGTGGTGAAGGAAATATGCCCTAGAGGCAATAATAAAGTTGTTATTTACATTTCCTTATACCATGATAAATGTTTATTATTCATGCTAGAATTGTATTAACCGTAAACTTAGTACATGTGTGAATACATAGACAAACAGAGTGTCACTAGTATGCCTCTACCTGACTAGCTCATTGATCGAAGATGGTTAAGTTTCCTAGCCATGGACAAAGAGTTGTCATTTGATAAACGGGATCACATCATTAGAGAATGGTGTGATTGACTTGACCCATCCGTTAGCTTAAGACGATGATCGTTTAGTTTACTGCTATTGCTTTCTCCATAACTTATACATGTTCCTATGACTATGAGATTATGCAACTCCCGAATACCGGAGGAACACTTAGTGTGCTACCAAACATCACAACGTAACTGGGCGACTATAAAGATGCTCTACAGGTGACTAATGAGTGAGTTACGTGATGTTGCATTAGGGAACGAGTAAAGAGACTTTCCAGTAACAAGATTGAACTAGGTATTGAGATACCGACGATTGAATCTTGGGCAAGTAACATATCGATGACAAAGGGAACAACATATCGTGTTATGTGGTTTGATCGATAAAGATCTTCATAGAATATGTAGGAACCAATACAAGCATCCAGGTTCCGCTATTGGTTATTGACCGGAGATGAGTCTCGGTCATGTCTACATAGTTCTCGAACTCGTAGGGTCCACACGCTTAATATTCGATGACGATCGGTATTATCAGTTTATGTGTTTTGATGTACCGAAGGTAGTTTGGAGTCCCGGATGTGATCACGAACATGACGAGGAGTCTCAGAATGGTCGAGACATAAAGATCGATATATTGAAAGCCTATGTTTGGACATCGAAATGGTTTCGGGTGAGTCCGGGCATTTACCGAAGTACCTCAGGGTTATTGGAACCCCCCAGGGAGTATATGGGCCTTATTGGGCCTTAGTGGAATAGAGGAGAGGAAGGCCAAGGAGGAGGGCGCGCCCCCTAGCCCAATCCAAATAGGGTGGGGGGCCAGGCCCCCTTCCTTCCTTCTCTCTCCCCCTTCCTTCTCTCCTACTCCCACTAGGGAAAGGGGGGAATCCAACTCCCGGTGGGAGTAGGACTCCCCCTAGGGCGCGCCATAGAGAGGGCCGGCCCTCCCATCCTCCACTCCATTATATACAGGGGATGGGGCACCCCATAGACACACAACTTGATCTCTTAGCCGTGTGTGGTGCCCCCCTCCATAGATTTCCACCTCAGTCATATCGTTGTAGTGCTTAGGCGAAGCCCTGCGTCGACAACTTCATCATCACCGTCATCACGACATCATGCTGACGAAGCCCTTCCCCGACACTCTGCTAGATCTAGAGTTCGTGGGACGTCATCGAGCTGAATGTGTGCTGATCGCGGAGGTGTCGTACCTTCGGTGCTAGAATCGGTCGAATCATTAAGACGTACGACTACATCAACCGTGTTGTCATAACGCTCTCCCCTCTCGTTGCTATGCATCACCTAGATGGATCTTGCATGTGCGTAGGATTTTTTTTTGAAATTACTGTGTTCTCCAACAGTGGCATCTGAGCCAGTGCTATGCGTAGATGTTATATGCACAAGTAGAACACAAAGGAGTTGTGGGCATGGGTATATACATATTTTTGCCGTCACTAGTTGATTCTTGATTCATCGGTATTGTTGGATGAAGCGGCTCATACCGACATTACGTGTACGCTTACGCGAGAGTGGTTCTACCGACATGCTTCGCACACAGGTGGCTGGTGGGTGTCAGTTTCTGCAACTTTAGTTGAATCTGATTCAATGAACAGGGTTCTTTCTGAAGATCAAAAAGCAATCACTATACCGCGTTGTCGTTTTTGATGCGGAGGTAAGAACGGTTCTTACTCAGCCCATAGCACCCACGTAAAACTTGCAACAACAAAGTAGAGGACATCTAACTTGTTTTTGCAGGGCATGTTGTGATGTGATATGGTCAAGACATGGTGCTAAATTTTATTGTATCAGATGATCATGTTTTGTAACAGAGTTATCGGCAACTGGCAGGAGCCATATGGTTGTCTCTTTATTGTATGAAATGCAATCGCCATGTAATTGCTTTACTTTATCACTAAGCGGTAGCGATAGTCGTAGAAGCAATAGTTGGCGAGATGACAACGATGCTTCGATGGAGATCAAGGTTTCCAGCCAGCGACGATGGTGATCATGACGGTGCTTTGGAGATGGAGATCAAAGGCACAAGATGATGATGGCCACATATCACTTATATTGATTGCTTGTAATGCTTATCCTTTATGCATCTTATTTTGCTTAGTTCGGCGATAGCTTTATAAGATGATCTCTCACTAAATTTCAAGGTATAAGTGTTCTCCCTGAGTATGCACCATTGCTATAGTTCGTCGTGCCGAGACACCACATGATGATCGGGTGTGATAAGCTCTATGTTCACATACAACGGGTGCAAGCCAGTTTTGCACACGCGGAATACTCGGGTTAAACTTGACGAGCCTAGCATATCCAGATATGGCCTCGGAACACTGAGACCGGAAGGTCGAGCATGAATCATATAGTAGATATGATCAACATAGTTATGTTCACCATTGAAAACTACTCCCTCTCACGTGATGATCAGACATGGTTTAGTGGATTTGGATCACGTGATCACTTAGATGATTAAGAGGGATGTATATCTAAGTGGGAGTTCTTAGGTAATTTTATTAATTGAACTTTAATTTATCACGAACTTAGTACCTGATAGTGTTTTGCATGTCTACGTTGTTGTAGATAGATGGCCCGTGTCGTTTTTCCGTTGAATTTTAATGCATTCCTAGATAAAGCTAAGTTGAAAGATGATGGTAGCAATCACATGGACTGGGTCCGTAACTTGAGGATTATCCTCATTGCTGCACAGAAGAATTACATCCTGGAAGCACCGCTAGGTGACAAACACTACAAAAAAAAGACACATCCGTGACATTTTGGGCCGAACGAATTTTTTTCTGTCATAGATTTGACACTTCTATGACGATAATTGTGACAAAACCCGGTATCATCATAGATGTGGTGGGCTCCTACTTCTATGACAAAAAATCATGACAGAAAATGGGCTTTTCGTCCTGGGCGTGCCGGATATGCAGCTGCATGACATTCTTTGGGCCGTCCATGACGAAAAAAACCGTTGTAGAAGCAAGGGCGAGGAAAATTTCGGAGAGTTCCCGGTTACAGTGGGAGGTCGAGGGCCGAGCTATGCGCATTTCTCTCGTACACGTACGCGTGTGTGTGTGTGAGGCGTTGGCTCTAACTGAACCCGAGCGAGGTGTTGGGCTCTAACTGAACCCGAGTGATTGCACTGCAGGCTACGCGTTACTGAACCCGAGTGATCGATCGATGGCTGTTAACTGAACCCGATCGAGCGATTCCTTCGCTACTACTGCTAACTGAAGCTGATCGATTGGATGAACAGTGAGCATTATGGGGGGTGGATGAACAGTGAGCGGTGGCATTGCCTCTGGATGAACAGGACCCCGTGGTGTGGATGGCTGGATGAACAGTAGACGGTGGAGGGGTGGTTGAACAGTAGCCGGTGGAGTAGCGCGCGGTGGAGGCTGGATGAACAGGAGCCCGTGGAGGCTAGAGGAGGTCGACGGTGGAGATGAATAGTATCCCGTGGAGTCCCATTTTGCGGTACGCCACACCTCTCCCGATGAACAGGACCTCCGTTTCGACCGTAGGAGGTCTGTTTCGTCCGTTTTGCGGTACGCCACACCCCTCCCGATCAACAGGACCCCTGTTTCGACCGTAGGAGGTCCGTTTCCTCCATTTTGTGGTACGCCACACCCCTCCCGATCAAAAGGATCCCCGTTTCGACCGTAGGAGGTACGTTTCCTCCGTTTTGCGGTATGCCAGGCCTCGTTTCCATCGCCTGTTCTGTCCAAGCCCTCCCGATGAACATGACCACGCATTCCATTCTGACCCAGCCAGTTGGCTCCCACGCGTTCCGTTGCCTCCCGATGAACACTACGCATTCCGTTGCCTCCCGATGAACACGACGCATTCCGTTGCCTCCCCATGAACACGACGCATTCCGTTGCCTCCCCATGAACATGACAATGACGCTGTTTCTCCGTTCTGACCCAGCCATGTACACGAGCCCTGGCCATATGTATGCACGAGTAGGCATTCGAGACCCTGCCCGTATGTACACATACGTGGCCGTATTTTCTTTCTTGCACCCTGGCCGATGTACGTACATGTACATGCTTTGTGCTCGCCTCTACTACGACACGTGCGCACCTCTACTACGACACGTGCGCGCCTCTACATCGACCAATATGTACGTACACGTTCGCAACCAGAATGACAACGCTACGTACGCTTCGACCAGGTGGGTCCCGACTGTCAGGCACTTTCTTGCCAGCAAAGATGTAGATGGTGGGTCCCAGCAGTCAGGGGGGTGAATCGTTTTGTTTTTTTCGGACTCACTTCCTTGCGTGCGAAGGTGTAGCTGTTGGGTCCTAGCAGTCAGGGGGACGAATCGTTTTTTTTGCCCGGACGCACTTGCTTGCGTGCGAAGGTGTAGCTGGTGCGTCCCAGCAGTCGGGGGGCGAATCATTTTTTTTCGGACGCATTTCCTTGCGTCCGAAGATGTAGCTGGTGGGTCCCAGCAGTTAGGGGGTGAATCGTTTTTTTTGGACGCACTTCCTTGTGTGCGAAGATGTAGCTCGTGGGTCCCAGCAGTCAGGGGGCGAATCATTTTTTTGCAAAATACGGTGGCCCGTCCGGTCGGTCCCTGCTGTCAGGTGGAGGAATAATTATTTTGCGCGTAATAAGGAGGCACTTCCTTGCAGCTGCCGTGGACCCAGCTGCCAGCCTCTCCACGTACAGTCCACGTCCGATGGAAGTCATTCCTTGACCATGTTGACCACGCCGCGTCGAGACCACCAGGGCGGTGGACGACGGCGAGGCCTACGAAGGGGACAACGCGGAGCCGGGGAAGATGCGGCAGTGGATGCACACGTAGAGAGGAGTACAAGGGTTCACTGGTTCGGCTGCGCTGCCGTCGCCGCATAATAACAGGGGGTGTGGGTGAGTGGAGGGATGGCCTGGCCAACGGTGGGAGTAGTAGAGGGGGTGAGGCCTCCGCGGTAGCACAGCCGGCCACGTGAGGCAGGAGCAGGTGGCACGACCGACGCTGCTTTGGGCGGCTGGAGCAAGAAGACCAGAGGTTGAAGAAGCATGACGGCCGTTGGATGGACATCGTACGGTCACTGCAACTAGAATCGTTTATATTGACTAAGTTGAAAAAGCCCTTGGTACGTCACCTTAGTAGGCCCACTGGTCAGCTTCCGAAATGGTGCGCCCCAGATGTTAGGGGGAGGAATCATTTTTTGGGCGGGTGAAGCTAGAATATCCAAGATTGAAGAAGAAGCACGGTATCTATTGGATGGACATCCAACGGCCACTGCTGCTAGAACCGTGTGTTGACTATAAGTTGACAAAGCCTTGCATACGCGTCAACTCTGTTTTTTTAGGGGACGCGTCAACTTAGTAAGGCCAGAAGTGTGTGGCAGAGAACTTATAGGCCATTTGATATTTATAAGAATGTGTAGCCCATTTTTGAATTCTAATGGAATTTACTACAGCCCATTTACAGTTTGTAAAAATACAGCTCATTTCAACCAACCATTCAAAACAGAATTCAATAAAATTTCCCACATTTTGATGGGATCCGAAATATTTTTATCCCGAAATTTCTAGCCAGATTTATTACAATTTCAATATAAATTTATATTACGTAGAAATCCAACAAAACATTGCGCTCGCAACGATTAATGAAATTAAAATTTTCAATATCCAAAAATAATATTTTATAAAGTAATCACGTGTTTGGTGCATTTTTTATAGTTACTGCCTAGTTTTTATAATTACATCCCGTTTATTATTTTTTAAAGCCCATTTTCTTGTTAAGCCTAATGCATCCCTCCTAGGAAAGATTTGCAGCCCAGCGGGCCGGAGAATAACAACTTGACCTTGCCTGCGTATTCCTAAAAAAAGTATAGCTGGGCTGGCCATTTTCAGCTTGAAAAAAATTAATATCTGGGCCGGATATCTGGCCTGGGCTAGACGGGCCACAGCCTGCCCAGTTAATACCTGCAGCGATGTTTTCGTTGTTGTTTAGAGGAGAAAAATTAATATCTGGGCTAAACATCGAAAAACTCTGCAGTGCTCACACCTCAAAAACACAAATACTGCTCGAGCTGTTTGGTCCTAGCTGTCGGCCGCTTCTTCTGCAATTCTCTCGTTTATTGACTACTACATAGGTTGACAATGGTGTGGGACCGCGATGTCAGGAAACCAGGAGGAAGCAAAATAAATTATAGTTATATATATTGTTGGAAATATGCCCTAGAGGCAATAATAAATTAATTATTATTATATTTCCTTGTTCATGATAATCGTTTATTATCCATGCTAGAATTGTATTGATAGGAAACTCAGATACATGTGTGGATACATAGACAAACACCATGTCCCTAGTAAGCCTCTAGTTGACTAGCTCGTTGATCAATAGATGGTTACGGTTTCCTGACCATGGACATTGGATGTCGTTGATAACGTGATCACATCATTAGGACAATGATGTGATGGACAAGACCCAATCCTAAGCTTAGCACAAGATCGTGTAGTTTGTATGCTAAAGCTTTTCTAATGTCAAGTATCATGTCCTTAGACCATGAGATTGTGCAACTCCCGGATACCGTAGGAATGCTTTGGGTGTACCAAACGTCACAACGTAACTGGGTGGCTATAAAGGTGCACTACGGGTATCTCCGAAAGTGTCTGTTGGGTTGGCAAGAATCGAGACTGGGATTTGTCACTCTGTGTAAACGGAGAGATATCTTTGGGCCCACTCGGTAGGACATCATCATAATGTGCACAATGTGACCAAGGAGTTGATCACGGGATGATGTGTTATGGAACGAGTAAAGAGACTTGCCAGTAACGAGATTGAACAAGGTATCGGGATACCGACGATCGAATCTCGGGCAAGTACTATATCGGTAGACAAAGAGAATTAAATACGGGATTGATTGAATCCTCGACATCGTGGTTCATCCGATAAGATCATCATGGAGCATGTGGGAGCCAACATGGGTATCCAGATCCCGCTGTTGGTTATTGACCGGAGAGTTGTCTCGGTCATGTCTACATGTCTCCCGAACCCGTAGGGTCTACACACTTAAGGTTCGGTGACGCTAGAGTTGTAGAGATATTAGTATGCGGTTAATTGAAAGTTGTTAGGAGTCCCGAATGAGATCCCGGACGTCACGAGGAGTCCCGGAATGGTCCGGAGGTAAAGATTTATATATAGGAAGTCCGGTTTTGGCCACCGGGAGAGTTTCGGGAGTCATCGGTATTGTACCGGGACCACCGGAAGGGTCCCGCGGGTCCACCGGGTGGGGCCACCTATCCCGGAGGGCCCCATGGGCTGAAGGGGCGTGGGAACCAGCCCCTGGTGGGCTGGTGCACCCCCCCTTGGGCCTCCCATGCGCCTAGGGTTGGAAACCCTAAGGGGTGGGGGCGCCTCCACTTGGCTTGGAGGCCAAGCCACCCCTAGGGCTGCCGCCCCCCTCCCTAGATGGGATCTACAAGGGGCCGGCGCCCCCCTAGGCCCCTATATATAGTGGATGGGAGGGAGGGCAGCCGCACCTGAAGCGCTGCTGCCTCCCTCCCTCCCGTGACACCTCTTCTTCCCCGCTTGTGCTTGGCAAAGCCCTACCGGGATCCCGCTACTTCCACCACCACGCTATCATGCTCCTGGATCTCCATCAACTTCTCCTCCCCCCTTGCTGGATCAAGAAGGAGGAGATGTCTTCGCTCCATACATGTGTTGAACGCGGAGGTGCCGTCCGTTCGGCGCTAGGATCATCGGTGATTTGGATCACGACGAGTATGACTCCATCAACCCCGTTCTCTTGAACGCTTCCGCTTAGCGATCTACAAGGGTATGTAGATGCACTCCCCTTCTCCCTCGTTGCTAGTCTCTCCATAGATTGATCTTGGTGACACATAGGAAAATTTTGAATTTCTGCTACGTTCCCCAACAGTGGCATCATGAGCTAGGTCTATGCGTAGATTCTATGCACGAGTAGAACACAAAGCAGTTGTGGGCGATGATTTGTTCAATTTGCTTACCGTTACTAGTCTTATCTTGATCCGGCGGCATTGTGGGATGAAGCGGCCCGGACCGACCTTACACGTATGCTTACGTGAGACTGGTTCCACCGACTGACATGCACTTGATGCATAAGGTGGCTGGCGGGTGTTTGTCTCTCCCACTTTAGTTGGATCGGATTCGATGAAAAGGGTCCTTATGAACGGTAAATAGCAATTGGCATATCACCGTTGTGGTTTTGCGTAGGTAAGAAACGTTCTTGCTAGAAACCCATAGCAGCCACGTAAAACATGCAACAACAATTAGAGGACGTCTAACTTGTTTTTGCAGGGTATGCTATGTGATGTGATATGGCCAAAAGGATATGATGAATGATATATGTGATGTATGAGATTGATCATGTTCTTGTAATAGGAATCACGACTTGCATGTCGATGAGTATGACAACCGGCAGGAGCCATAGGAGTTGTCTTAATTTATTTATGACATGCGTGTCAATGAAAAGGCCATGTAATTACTTTACTTTATTGCTAACTGTTATCCGTAGTAGTAGAAGTAATAGTTGGCGAGGCAACTTCATGAAGACACAATGATGGAGATCATGGTGTCATGCCGGTGACGATGGTGTTCATGCCGTGCCTCGAAGATGGAGATCAAAGGCACAAGATGATATTGGCCATATCATGTCACTTTATGATTTGCATGTGATGTTTGTCATGTTTTTTACATCTTATTTGCTTAGAACGACAGTAGCATAAATAAGATGATCCCTCGCTGAAATTTCATGAAAAGTGTTCCCCCTAACTGTGCACCGTTGTGAAGGTTCGTTGTTTCGAAGCACCACGTGATGATCGGGTGTGATAGATTCTAACGTTCGCATACAGCGGGTGTAAGCCAGTTTTACACATGCGAAACACTTAGGTTGACTTGACGAGCCTAGCATGTACAGACATGGCCTCGGAACACGGAAGACCGAAAGGTCGAACATGAGTCGTATAGTGGATACGATCAACATGAAGATGTTCATCGATGATGACTAGTCCGTCTCACGTGATGATCGGACATGGCCTAGTTGACTCGGATCATGTATCACTTAGATGACTAGAGGGATGTCTATCTAAGTGGGAGTTCATTGAATAATTTGATTAGATGAACTTAATTATCATGAACATAGTCAAAAGGTCTTTGCAAATTATGTCGTAGCTCACGCTTTGGTTCTACTGTTTTAGATATGTTCCTAGAGAAAATTTAGTTCAGAGTTGACAGTAGCAATTATGCGGACTGGGTCCGTGAACTGAGAATTGTCCTCGTTGCTGCACAGAAGGGTTGTGTCCTTAATGCACCGCTCAGTGCGTCGAACCTCGACCGTCGACTGTAGATGTTGGGAAACATCTGACATACATGTTTTGATGACTACGTGATAGTTCAGTGCGTAATACTAACAGTTTAGAATTGTGGCACCAAAGACGTTTCTGAAACATCGCAGAACATATGAGATGTTCCAAGGACTGAAATTGGGATTTCAGACTAGTGCCCATGTCAAGAGGTATGAGACCTCTCACCAGTTTCTTAAGCCTGCAAACTAAGGAAGAAAAGCTCAATCGTTGAGCATGTGCTCAGATTGTCTGAGTACTACAATCGCTTGAATCGAGTGGGAGTTAATCTTCCAAATGAAATAGTGATGATTCTCCATAGTCACTGCCACCAAGCTATTGGAGTTTCGTGATGAACTATAACATATCAGGGATAGACATGATGATCCTTGAGCAACTCGTGATGTTTGACACCGCGAAAGTAGAAATCAAGTAGGAGCATCAATTGTTGATGGTTAAACCACTAGTTTCAAGAAGGGCAAGGGAAAGAATGGATACTTCATGAGACGGCAGATCAGTTGCTGCTCTAGTGAAGAAACCCAAGGTTGAACCAAACCCGAGACTAAGTGCTTTTGTAATGAGGGAACGGTCACTGAAGCAGAATTACCCTAGATACTTGGTAGATGAGAAGGGTCGACAGAAGTATTTTGGAAATACGTTATATTAATGTGTACTTTACTAGTACTCCTAGTAGCACCAGGGTATTAAAATACCGGTTCAGTTGCTAAGTGTTAGTAACTCGAAATAAAAGGCTACGCAATAAACGGAGACTAGCTAAAGGTGAGATGACGATATGTGTTGGAAGTGTTTCCAAGGTTGATGTGATCAAGCATCGCATGCTCCCTCTACCATCGAGATTGGTGTTAAACCTAAATAATTGTTATTTGGTGTTTGCGTTGAGCATAGACATGATTGGATTATGTTTATCGCAATACGGTTATTCATTTGAAGAGAATAATGGTTACTCCATTTATTTGAATAATACCTTCAATGGTCTTGCACCTAAAATGAATGGTTTATTGAATCTCGATCGTAGTGATACACATGTTCATGCCAAAAGATATAAGATAGTAATGATAGTACCACGTACTTGTGGCACTGCCATTTGAGTCATGTTGGTATAAAACGCATGAAGAAGCTCCATGTTGATGGATCTTTGGACTCACTCGTTTTTGAAAAGATTGAGACATGCGAACCATGTCTATTGGTAGATATGCATGAAGAAACTCCATACAGATGGATCATTTGGAATCACTTGATTTTGAATCACTTGAGACATGCAAATCATACCACATGGGCAAGATGACTGAAAGGCCTCGTTTTCAGTAAGATGGAACAAGAAAGCAACTTGTTGGAAGTAATACATTTTTGATATGTGCAGTCCAATGAGTGCTGAGGCACGCAGTGGATATCGTTATGTTCTTACTTCACAGATGATTTGAGTAGATGCTGAGTATATTTACTTGATGAAACACAAGTCTGAATTATTGAAAGTTTAAGTAATTTCAGAGTGAAGTTGAAGATCGTCGTGACAAGATGATAAAATGTCTATGATATGATCATAGAGATGAATATCTGAGTTACGAGTTTGGCACACAATTAAGACATTGTGGAAATTGTTTCACAACTAATACCGTTGGACCACCATAGTGTGATGGTGTGTCCGAACATCACAACTACACCCTATTGGATATGGTGCATACCATGATGTCCCTTATCGAATTACCACTATCGTTTATGGGTTAGGCATTAGAGACAACCGCACTCACTTTAAATAGGGCACCACACAATTCCGTTGAGACGACACCGTATGAACTATGGTTTAGAGAAACCTAAGCTGTCGTTTCTTAAAAGTTTGGGGCTGCGGTGTCTATGTGAAAAAGTTTCAGGCTGATAAGCTCGAACCCAAAGCGGATAAATGCATCTTCATAGAATACCCAAAAATAGTTGGGTATACCTCCTATTTCAGACCCGGAAGCAAAAGTGATTGTTTCTAGAAACGGGTCCTTTCTCGAGGAAAAGTTTCTCTCGAAAGAATTGAGTGGGAGGATGGTGGAGACTTGATGAGGTTATTGAACCGTCACTTCAACTAGTGTGTAGCAGGGCACGGGAAGTTGTTCCTGTGGCACCTATACCAATTGAAGTGGAAGCTTATGATAGTGATCATGAAACTTCGGATCAAGTCACTACCAAACCTCATAGGTCGACAAGGATGCATACTACTTCAAAGTGGTACGTAATCCTGTCTTGGAAGTCATGTTGCTAGACAACAATGAACCTACGAGCTATGGAGAAGTGATGGTGGGCCCAGATTCCGAAGAATGGCTCAAGGCCATAAAATCCGAGAGAGGATCCATATATAAAAGAAAGTGTAGACTTTGAGAGAACCACTAGGTGGTCGTAAAGGCTGTTGGGTGCAGATGGATTTTAAAAGGAAGACAGACAATGATGGTAAGTGTCACCATTAAGAAAGCTCGACTTGTCGTTAAGATGTTTCTCAACAAGTTCAAGGAGTTGACTATGATGAGACTTTCTCACTCGTAGTGATGCTAAGAGTCTGCTGGAATTATGTTAGCAGTTACTGCATTATTTATGAAATCTTGCAGATAGGATGTCAAAACATTGTTTCCTCGACATTTTTCTTGAGGAAAGGTTGTATGTGATACAACCAGAAAGTTTTGTCAATCCTGAAAGATGCTGACAAGTATGCAAAGCTCCAGCAATCCTTCTAAGGACTGGAGTAAGCATCTCGGAGTTGGAATGTACGCTTTGATGAGATGATCAAAGATTTTGGGTTTATACAAAGTTTATGAGAAACTTGTATTTCCAAAGAAGTGAGTGAGAGCACTATAGAATTTTTGATGAGTATATGTTGTTAACATATTGTTGATCAGAAATGATGTAGAATTTCTGGAAAGCATGGAGGGTTATTTGAAAAGTATTTTTCAACAGAAAACCTGGATTAATCTTCTTGAACATTGAGCATCAAGATCTATAAGGATAGATCAAAAACGCTTAATGGTACTTTCAAATGAATACATACCGTGACAAGATTTTGAAGGAGTTCAAAATAGATCGGCAAAGAAGGAGTTCTTGGCTATGTTATAAGGTATGGGTATTGAGTAAGACTCAAGACCTGACCACGGCAGAATAGAGAGAAAGGACGAAGGTCATCCCCTATGCTTTAGACATAGGCTCTACAGTATGCTATGTTGTGTACCGCACCTGAAGTGTGCCAAGCCATGAGTCAGTCAAGGGGTACAAGTGTGATCTAGGAATGGATCACAGGACAACGGTCAAGGTTATCCTTAGTAACTAGTGGACTAAGGAATTTTCTCGATTATGGAGGTGGTAAAAGAGTTCGTCATAAAGGGTTACGCCGATGCAATCTTTGACACTAATCTGGATGATTCTGAGTACTAAACCGGATTCGTATAGTAGAACAGTTATTTGGAATAGGTCCAAATAGAGCATGGTAGCTGCACCTACAAGATGACATAAAGATTTGTAAAGCACACACGGATCTGAAAGGTTCAGACCCGTTGACTATAACATCTCTCACAAGTATAACATGATCAAACCCAGAACTCATTGAGTGTTAATCACATGGTAATGTGAACTAGATTATTGACTCTAGTAAACTCTTTGGGTGTTAGTCACATGGGGATGTGACCTTGAGTGTTAGTCACATAGCGATGTGAACTAGATTATTGACTCTAGTGCAAGTGGGAGACTGTTAGAAATATGCCCTAGAGGCAATAATAAAGTAATTATTATTATATTTCCTTGTTCATGATAATCGTTTATTATCCATGCTAGAATTGTATTGATAGGAAACTCAGATACATGTATGGATACATAGACAAACACCACGTCCCTAGTAAGCCTCTAGTTGACTAGCTCGTTGATCAATAGAAGGTTACAATTTCCTGACCATGGACATTGGATGTCGTTGATAACGGGATCACATCATTAGGAGAATGATATGATGGACAAGACCCAATCCTAAGCCTAGCACAAGATCGTGTAGTTCGTCTGCTAAAGCTTTTCTAATGCCAAGTATCATTTCCTTAGACCATGAGATTGTGCAACTCCCGGATACCGTAGGAATGCTTTGGGTGTACCAAACGTCACAACGTAACTGGGTGGCTATAAAGGTGCACTACGGGTATCTCCGAAAGTGTCTGTTGGGTTGGCACGAATCGAGACTGGGTTTTGTTGGTATCTCTGGGCCCACTCGGTAGGACATCGTCATAATGTGCACAATGTGACCAAGGAGTTGATCACGGGATGATGTGTTACGGAACGAGTAAAGAGACTTGCTGGTAACGAGATTGAACAAGGTATCGGGATACCGACGATCGAATCTCGGGCAAGTACTATACCGGTAGACAAAGGGAATTGAATACGGGATTGATTGAATACTCGACATCGTGGTTCATCCGATGAGATCATCGTGGAGCATGTGGGAGCCAACATGGGTATCCAGATACTGATGTTGGTTATTGACCGGAGAGTTGTCTCGGTCATGTCTAAATGTCTCCCAAACCCATAGGGTCTGCACACTTAAGGTTCGGTGACGCTAGAGTTGTAGAGATATTAGTATGCGGTTAACCTAAAGTTGTTCAGAGTCCCGGATGAGATCCCTGACATCACGAGGAGTTCCGGAATGGTCCGGAGGTAAAGATTTCTATATAGGAAGTCCAGTTTCGGCCACCGGGAGAGTTTCGGGAATCATCGGTATTGTACCGGGACCACCGGAAGGGTCCCGGGGGTCCACCGGGTGGGTCCACCTATCCCGGAGGGCCCCATGGGCTGAAGGGGCGTGGGAACCAGCCCCTGGTGGGCTGGTGCTCCCCCCTTGGGCCTCCCATGCGCCTAGGGTTGGAAACCCTAAGGAGTGGGGGCGCCTCCACTTGGCTTGGAGGCCAAGCCACCCCTAGGGCTGTCGCCCCCTCCCTAGATGGGATCTACAAGGGGCCGGCGCCCCCCCTAGGCCCCTATATATAGTGGAGGGGAGGGAGGGCAGCCGCACCTGAAGCCCTGGCGCCTCCCTCCCTCCCGTGACACCTCTTCCTCCCCGCTTGTGCTAGGCGAAGCCCTGCCGGGATCCCGCTACTTCCACCACCACGCTGTCGTGCTGGTGGATCTCCATCAACTTCTCCTCCCCCTTGCTGGATGAAGAAGGAGGAGACGTCTCCGCTCCGTACGTGTCTTGAACGCGGAGGTGCCATCCGTTCGGCGCTAGGATCATCGGTGATTTGGATCATGACGAGTACGTCTCCATCAACCCCGTTCTCTTGAACGCTTGCACTTAGCGATCTACAAGGGTATGTAGATGCACTCCCCTTCTCTCTCATTGCTAGTCTCTCCATAGATTGATCTTGGTGACACGTAGGAAAATTTTGATTTTCTGCTACGTTCCCCAACATATATATAATAAGGAGGCACTTGCGTACGTGAGGCTATGGACCTGGTGGGTCCCCATTGTCATCCTCTCCAAGCAAAGTCATCTCCTCGCCCGCAGGCGCTTTCCGCCCGAAACAGTCAGCGCCGCCCGCCCCGCTTCACGGTGCAGGCGATTGCTCCGCCTTCAAATGACACAAGTGCCGTCCGTTCGTCTGTCCATCTGCCGCCCACATTAATGATACGCTATTGCCGATGCGGCTACTCCGGCGCCACACGTCCGTCCCTCCGCCCGCCCACCATTGCTATATAAAATGCTGCGCCAGCCATAGCCGCAGTCATCCGCATCCATTCCCTTTCTCCTGCCCACACCACTACTGGCCACCATGGCTTCCTCACGCTCCAGCGCTCTTCGGGACGGGCGGGCGATGAACCACGAGGAGATGGCAGCCATTGTTGCCGACCGGCTGGCCGGCAGGCAGTCCGAGGATGACGACGTCCCAATGAAGAACATGGTAGTCGATGATCCGGCGCCAACCCCCTCCTCCGCACCATCCTCGCTGGTGCATTGCACCATGACCATCAGCGAGGCCCGTGCCCAATATATGTACAGGGTGAGGCAGATGCGTGAGGAGCAGTTCCGGGAGGCACAGGCCAACGCCGCCTACAACCACCATCTCCTCCAGGAGCACCTGCAGGCGGAGGAGCAGATCGCCGCGGAGTGGGCGGAGCAGGAGGCGCTGCTCGACTCATACCGCTCCGCCCGCAAGGGCCGCCTTGAGCGCTGGCGGTGCCACATGCAGGTGGTGGAGGCTGCGGCCGCCTACGAAGAGGCTAGAAAAGAGGGCGATGAAGCGGGCGAGGCGCTGTTTGGTGAGACCGAGGACGAGGCAGAGGACAATGCTGGCTCCGACGAGTCCCCGCTCTGCTGGCCTCGACAAGGCCCTGCTCCGCCGAGGCCCCATGGTGCCAACAACGAGGCAGAGGACACCGCCAGCTCTGCCGAGGCCCCGCCCCGCCAACAACGAGGCAGAGCACATCGCCGGCTCAGCCGAGGCCCCACCTTGCTGGGAATGAGACAGAGGACATCGTCGGCTCCACCGAGGCCCCGCCCCGCTGCCAACGAGGCCGCGCCACACAGAAAATGAGGAAGAGTAGAACACGGTAGGTCGCCGCCGCTCGGGTCCAAGTAAGGCCACCGCTGCTACCCTCCGGTTGAAGCCAAGCTAGGCAGGTTGACCATTGACGGCCTGTTAGCTTCTTGGCGGCGACGTGGAGTCGGAGAGCTGCGCTGCAGAAGAACGCTGCTTCTACTTAACTGCTGGTGCAGTTGGCTGACTGACACGTGGGCCCAACAGGCCACATGTCAGTTACGCAACTGCACCTGCAGTTAAGTCACTGAAGCTTCTGTTCGGCTCAGTGGGACACAGGTGGGTAGCTTCGGTTAATTAATTATACCTCTAGCGCACCCCATTTTAGTTGAAGAATGTATGAAATTTAATGAAATCTGGCATGTTTATATGAAATCCGACCGTGTATGAATGAATTTATTTTGATTAGTTCAAATTCCTATATCACTGGCATTGGATGAACATGCAAAACAATACATACTAGCATTATTCCCAGGGTGATCACCTCGTTTGCAGCAGTTTCACATGTACTCCCTCCGGTCCTTTCTAGTCTGCATACAAGTTTTGTCTGCAGTCAAAGTATCTCTACTTTGACCAATCTTATGCAGTTTCACAATGTGCGAAGTAAAAAGGAACAGAAGGAGTACAAAGAGTTTGAGCAGCTTTTTAGTGTTTCTGTACATTGCAATCAAACACACAGGCCTGGCAATGCATAGAGAACACTCAAAACAATCGATGATTATGCATCTCAGCGACTCACATGTCAGAGGCAATATTTACTTCACAACTAAAGAATAAAGAAAAAATTGATCGACGCTGCTGATAGCAAAGGGCGTCCCATTCGAAAATATCAAACGCATGTCTTGCTAAAATCAATGAGCAAAAATTTGACAAGGTTGTCCCATTCCAAAATATCAAATGCCTACGGTTGTGGAATGGGCAGGGTTTGCCATCAGTTCGGACATTGACATGGCACCTCGTGCTAAATAAACTAGCTGTTCTTTTTGTGCAGTTCCACCAAAATCAACCAAATTCGCACGTAGCTTATATGATTTTGCCCTTATATGTTGCAATGCCTTGAACTTATCGGCACCTCCTTTCTTGTGGTGGAAATGAATGATTCGATGTATTCATGAACATTTTGTGCAGTTCCCATTGAAATCAAGCTGAGCACCCCCGTTTGCACAAATACAAAAAAGTGATTAGTATAAAGCAAACTGTACTATGAATTTACAGTTTCAACAGGCACATACATGGTCCATGTAGAGCACACTTTTAGAAAATTGGAACTCACCAGAAAGAATCCTAGAACAACATTGTACTCGCGCATCAAATCAAAAAAATGGAGATTTGTCAGTCCTTCTGAGCTAAAGTTAGTTTGGTCTTATGGGGAGTAATGTAACCATCCTTCAACTGCTTCTTCTGATGAGAAGATAGACAGGGCTTATTCATCCTGGCATAATCGAAACTAGTCACTTCACATACTCCATATTCTTCTTCAGAGGAAGATGATCCTGTTGTGCAAAGACAAGAGGACTACTAAATGCTAGCATCCCTGTTTGCTCGAAAAAAAGGAAAGGAAATATTTAAAACATCGCAGATGAAGCACTTCTCAAGGACAATACCACTTTTTCATGACAGTATCTAAACAGTAGCACAACACCAATAGAGATGACAAAGCTCAATCATATGGATGAAATCAGTGGGCGAGTACCAACCTTTGTCAGGAGGCTTATTGTGTAGAGCATACAGATGAAGCACTTCTCTAGAACCATCTGTTGCTATCTACGGTGGTGGCCATGCTTACTATATACTCCTCGATTAGTTTAATGTTTACAACATCTTCTTGTGCAGTTCCACTAAAATATATTGTATCTTCAAAGAAGATCCCTGTTTGCACAAGTAGAGATAATTACATATTACATTAAGAGTGGCATCAAATCAGTAGCAAAACTACTGCTCGTTCCAGCCATAGCAATAAATTAAGATGCAAAACTATATCATTACTTGTGTCATCATAGTTCCAGTGCTTCATTACAGCACCGGGAGTTGATTTTTGGTTTTCTTCCACTTGTTCTTCCCCTTCATCACTTGGTTCAATAACAGACAAGCTTCGCCTTCAATGTAAGATTTGGCATGTCAATTAGGGAGCACAAGTATAGTACTAAACTTAATTTTTTGATGAAAGTGGCAAAATACAGGCCAGCGGTTGTGAAATATCCTTATCTTACCTCAATGGGATATTACAGTGCACATGCAGATTGGAAGTCTTGTCTCCATTTGTGCAGTTCACTAAAATCAAGCAACATTATCGTACAAGTAGCATAACATATGAAAGCACACTGCAGAATCATGTGAAAGAAGGCTAGTACTGACCTCTCATCATGCGGAATTCAAACAACTCACAAGAAGAAGATCTGAACCAAATTTGCCTTAACGGATAGGAAGTAAGATGTCCTCTTGTGCAGTTCCACTAAGATCAAGCAATCAAGCAACGTTGTCGGTGTGACATTTTGGTTGAACTGCACAAAACACTCTTAAAACAAAAGTGTTTTGTGCAGTGCAACAAAAGGTCACAATGGCAACGAGATGAAGTAGATAACCCTGTTTACACAGAGGTGCAAAGGAAACAATTAGTGGTCAATAACGGTGGATGACACAGAAGCCAACAAAAAGAAGCATCTACCTTATCTAAATGGGAAAGAAAGCAAGACAATAGCATTTCTCAAACGGTGGCATTGATTAATATTAACATAGAGATTATATTAACAATAAAATTTGTTAAACATGTAATTTGCTTTTAACTGTGGCATTGCATCAATTTTCCAACGGCATTACTAGAGGGTGTTTGTTTACAGGGACATTTTGGTGTAGGGACTAAAAAACTCCATGTCAGTCCCATCTAAACCAGACAGGAGGGACTTTTAGGGACTAAAAGTGGGCATTTGGGACTAAAGAAAGAAGACCCCGAGGGAGTCTTTTTGGGACTTTTTCCAACAGTTGCCCCTGCCACGCATCGCACCTTGTCTCTATTAGTTCATTACTAGGGGTAACATGGTCTGTTAGCATGTCATTTAATAACCTCTAGTCCATGTTTAGTCCCTGGAACCAAGCAGGTAGGGACTAGGGAGTTTTTAACCAAACAGGGCCTTTGATTAACAACAGCTAATGAGTTGCACGGGACAGTGGACGCACCAGCACCATGTGCATCTACCGATGTACTATGGTCATGCACAGTCTGTTGCAACAAAGAACAAACAACCAAGGAGCATATTTGTGTTGGTCCCAGTTTTGTTATCTTTAGACACCTTTCCCTATGTGAGCGCAGCAAATCTAGTCCTGCTCAAACTCTACAACCTTGTCCCTTCCTTTCCTTTTTGAACTAGTACTTTCGCCCCTTCCTTTCCTCTTTGAACCACGTCCTAGATTTATGCGATACAACTTTCCCCACTACTTTCCCCCATTCCTTTCCTCTTTGAACCACGTCCTAGATTCATGCTATACAACTTCCCCCCTTCATTTCCTCTTTGAACCACGTCCTAGATTCATGCTATATACAACTTTTTCCACTACTTTCCCCCACTCCTTTCCTCTTTTAACCACGTCCTAGATTCATGGTATACATGCAGCTAAAGCAATGCATGTGGAGTAAGTAAATTATACCTTAAGGTTCTTGGGGCATGGTTCGGTGGGCGACGGGACGACGGCGAAGAAGACGGGGTCGGAGGCCCTCCCGCGCCGCCGCTGGGTGGAAAGTGAACAGCTGCGCCGATAGTCCCTCGCCGACGCCGACAATGTTAAGCCTCCTTCCCTTCCCGGTGGACGGATCCTGCCGGCTCTTTGAGCAGCATTGAGGGGAGGGAGAGGCCAACAAAGTCTTGTTTAGATCTGGAGAGGGCGAGATAGTGTGAAGAGAGCAACTACAAGCGCTGAGGCTCCAGCGGGAGAGGGCGAGAGAGTGTGAAGAGAGCAACTACAAGCGCTGAGCTCCAGCGTGTATATATATACTGGAGAGAGAGTGTGAAGCGTGCAAACCCTAGAAAACATTTTGACCAGTCAAAGAATCCTCCTGGCACAAATTATGCTCAAGTGTAGTTCTCGAACCCGAGACCTCAAGTTTGATGAGCGAACAGGCTAACCAGCTACACAACCCTCCCATTATGTTCAACAAGAGGGAAATAACCTTTTATACATTACTGCATTCGTGTGACAAGCATGCAGTGTTTTTTTGTTTCTGTGGGAGTCATTGGGATTTCAATCATAATCGTGTCATGTGGCTTTGGTGGTAAGACTATCCACAGTGGTGCAGAAATAATGCAGCCTTAGTCACCTTACTTCTCTCCACGTAGTACGTTGGGTCCCACCAGTCAGAGGGTGAAACAATCAAATTAATAAGAAAAATTAAAAGCACCAGCGGTGTTTCTTACCTTACACATCTCGCTACTGCTCGGGAACACTGTCCAATTGATCCCTCTGTTCGCTCACGTACTATTTTAAGTGAATCCTTATTATAACATGGACACAAATTTTGGGCACTTGTATTCGACTTAAGTCAGTGTGCCACCGTATCTCGTATACTTACTACTCCCTTCGTCTAGGTGTAATAAGTCACGTTAGAAGGTGCAACGGGACCAAGGTGCGTGCGTGTGCGTGTGTGTGTGTGTGTTTAACAGCATGTGTGTGTTAGAGAGAGCGACAGATCGACCTACTCCTACAGAGAGATGTTGTGTAGTGTACGATTTTAGCCGCGAGAGTCGGTGCATCCTCTCGTTTCCGGGTGTGTCTGGTAGGGACATGCGGACAGCTGCCATGCCCGCTCCTGACCAGCCTGGCCCACCCAAAGCCCCTCCATCGCCCGCGCGCACTTCCCGCCCGAAACGGTCAGCACCGCTCCAACGAATCGGTGCTGCATTCATGCCCGGGCAGAGCGGACGCGACCTCTCACTGGCGCAAGAGTGATGGTTGCTTCGTCCGTCCAACTTACTGCTGGGTCTATGTGATTTGACGGCTCATTGGTCTTTATTACTAAGGTGGTAGGACTGCTGGATGTCCCACGCTTTCAGTGAAAGGAGGTACTACTACTAGATTACAATTTTCTCCATTCTTACAGCGGAGGCGTGCAAGAGTAGTGAAAACACGCAGGCTGAGTGATTGCATGGCCCACCTCACACTATCACCGTGCGACACCAAACTCTTTACATAGTACTCCCCCCGTTCCTAAATATTACTAGACGAGTCCCCGCGCGTTTCCGCGGAACAGTGGTACATCTCTCTGCGCAAAATTATCGATTTCATAGAACTAAAAAAACTCTATAACCGCATGACAAATGTGGTAGCCAAAATAAATAAACTCACATCATCATTTAGATCATCCCACGTAAGGAAAAAAGATCAGCCAACTCCTACTGCATAATGGGATTATATTTTTATTTTTGACATGTTAATGGGACTTAAAAGCTCACTTACATGCATGCTACCGGTGCATGCTTGCATGCAGACATATTGATGTGATTTAAAACCCACTCACATGCATGTGCCACGGTATTTCTGCATGCTTGCATGTGGCTTAGTGCGGAGCCTCTCAACGTCTAGATCAGACGTCTATTATGGACTGATTTGCTTCATCTAACGGCTACATCAATTTTGATGATGTGGCTCAAGGAGAGGATAGAGAATTCCTAGTAGTGGGGGCTAGCTATTACTAGTAGATAAGTCTTTGTAGAGATTCCACTACATATGGAACAAAATGAATGAATCTACACTTAAAATGCATATATATACATCCGCATGTGGTTCATGGTGAAATCTCTACAAAGACTTATATTTAGGAATGGGGGAGACGACGTACTAAGCAAGCTTCTCCTCATTCTGCGAGTTGACGGGACACATCAAAAGTACTCCAGTGTATAGAGCCTTGCCTCTAAGGTAGGCCCCACATGGTTTGCCTCTTTTTTAACATAACACATCAAGTAGCAATTTGTTTGTTCACCCGTGGTAGACGATCCTCCCTCCACCAAGTGGACAACCAGTACACGTGCCAAATTACCACGTGGGCTTCCTTTTTCATACAGAAATGAGCTCCATCGTGTACCGGTGCGGGTGTGGTTGGGAAAGAGACAGGAGTACGTGCACCGTGCATGCACCTCTTCTCTTCGTGCACGTCCCCCACCTACGTGGGTGTGAGAGAGAGATACAAACCGCGTTCGTGAGTGTTTTTTGTTTTGGGGTGGGGGTGGGGTGGGGGTTGATTTCGTGAATTATTTGTGGGAATATGTGTCGATGACATCTCAAACAAAATTTTACATGCAATGTGTGTGAAATGGAGGCCTATCCATATCATACATAGTGGGTCGGGCAATCCACGAGAAGAGAGGGAGGGGCCATATCTATCAATAGAGTTGAAGAGAGGATCAAGTGGGTGGGTGCGAGATCGATGAAGAGAGCCATCGAAATTCTGTGTGTGTGTGTGTGTGTGTGTGTGCAAATCAAAGATATAGGGTGACTGGCCTACCGGAACGTTAGAGGGCACATGTCAAGTTTGTGTGTGGCAGGGAGACATGACTAGAGCACTCGATGTATCAGTGTGGGGGGGGGGAGGGGGTGGGGGGAGTGGTAGGCAGAGGCCTAACTATAGAGGTAGAACGACTCGTATATGTGTTGAGGAGAGACCCAGCTATGTCTTGAGGGAGATCGGTCGACATCCATACATAACTAAAGGATGGGAAATATGATGGGACAGAGAGAGAGGAGAGAGAGAGGGAGGGAGAGGGAGGGAGAGGGGTAGAGTGCTGGATGGGTGATGGAGTTGCTTCTCGAAGATGGTGGGAGAGGCCTACTAGACAAACTGCGGGTGGAACTGCAATGTTATCAATAAGAGTGGGGATGTGTTTTTGCGTGTGCCTGTGCGTGATAGATCTGTCGGGACGCATCCATGGATGATGAAGGGGAACCATGTGTTTGGTAACCAAACCTAACTAGATCGGCAGATCAGTTGTTGTTTGTCGGAGAAAGGGAGAGACACAACTAATGAGGTAGATCGATTGATGTGTGGGTAAAAACGAGTTATAAGTACCTAGATAGCTATATGTATAGCGAGAGATCAGTTGGTGTACGTCCATTTGTTAGAGGCAAATAAGGCCCAGCGAGACGGATAGACAGAGAGAATGGAGCTAGGAGGTGGTGCGAGAGGCCCAACTACTAGCTAGATAGGGGGAGGAGTGTGCGGTTGTGAGATCGATGAAAAGAGGGGCGAGAGTTTACACGTGTGTCTGACCGTATGAGAGACACGAGGCAAGGACACATAAAGGAGGATATTGAAGGTGTGTGTGTATGTTGTAGGCAGGCATCGCTGGAGAGGTTTATCGATCGGTGTGTGTCGGAAAGGAGTTGTGGAGACTCTGGGAGAACGACCTAAATAAAGAACGAATGTGCCCGGTGGATAGAATGCCGAGGGAGGGGGAGGGCGAGGAGGGCATGTGCATGCACGAGAGAAAGTTAGTGGTAGCTACAAAGGTTAGAGGATTGTGTGGGTGTAAGAGACTAATAAAGATCATAATTTGATATGAAAGCGGATTCATATATTTGAATAGGAGATCATAGTGTTTTAAACATTGCATGCATGAATATAGCGGTGATACACGTGTTGTGCACATGTTATACCATAATGTGATAATGCATGGCGTTTGCAACTCACAGCTAAATGCCGAACAATCTAAACCATACTATACATCAAATAATCTCACATTTTATTTGAATTTGTGATAATGTGTGGAGTTTGCAGCTTACAACTAAATATCGAACAATCTAAACAATACTATATATCGAACATTCTCACATTTTATTTGAATTTGTGGTAATGTGTGGTGTTTGCAACTCACATCTAAATACTTGTAGGCGTAGGGGGACGGGGCACCATACATAATGTGATAAACACATTATACATATGAGACATGGTTTAGATTATGAAGATCTAGCTAGAGCTAGAAATGCAATTTGATTTGAAATCAAAATAAAGTGGATTCAAAAAATCTAGTTCGAGTTCATATAGTACACATAGTTCATATGTAACTCGAGACTAATCATGTGGTGTGTTGTGAAGATAATACACAAACGATGGTTTAACTTGACAATAATGATGATTGTAGATCTTATTAAAATAGAGAAACAAATTCAAATGCTTTGACTTCACAACAATCATTACTGTAGATCTTATTGAAATAGAGAAACGAATTCAAATTTAGTTCAGATTGAAGCGGTAGTATATATGTTTGGAATGCACTAAAACGTTCACTTGAGTAGTAGGTTGCATGCATTATACACGTAGCGAAATATTTTAATTGAACATAACATGAATTCAAAGTTTTGAATGACATTTTTAGTGCGCATTGATTTGGTACAATACACGTTAGACTTGTCCGGAAATTTCAACCCGCGCCTTGTTAGCCCGAAATATTTAAGATATATCTTTGTCTTGTTGTGCTCCGACAACTCCCTCCATCTCAACCGGCGCCTTGCTATTCCGAAATTACAACACGCGCGAAAACTCCCACCTCCTGTGAAATCCCGACACGCGAAATGCCCGTGGTACCCCTGAACCGAAAGAACCGCCCCAAATCGGTGGGGGTACTTTCATAACTTACCCCACATTTTGGACAAGCGCGTCTCTAAGCCATGGTTCCCCACTGCCATCCCATCCGCCCACCCATTTGTACACCGAGGCCGCGAAAACCCGCGACGAAACTCCACACCCTCCTCCGTCCGCCGCCCAGCCGAAGCCTCTTCCCCGACGACATCGTCCACAGCAACACCTCGACATCCCTCATCCACCGTACTGGATGAGGATCCGTCGTCGATCTCATCGTCCCGCCGGTTCAGCCACCCCGTCCTCCACCTCCAAGGAGCTGCCCCGATGTTCCCCTCGTCTTTCGCGCCACCTCCATTCCCACACCACCATCTTCACCTTCACCACCGGAAGAGCATCATCATCACTGTTTCCTCGGATGAAGTTGCGGCCTAATCGGCGCCACCGAAGAGGTTGTACACTAATCGCCACATTTTCTTCTTGATTTGATCTCATGGTGCTAGCAGCACTTGGTCCCGAGCCGACACGGTGCGGCTCCGTCCACGGCGGCGTCGCCGGCCACTTCCTCCACGGCGTCGCTCCCTCGGCGGCGACGTCCACATCAGCAGGAGCTGCTGCTCTGCTCTTGCTCTCGGTCCCCTGCCTGGTCTGCTCTTGCTCGCGCTGCTGCTCTCGCTCTTGCTCTTGCTTGTGATGCTGCTCCGATTTAGCTACACTTCAGTCGACTGAATTGATTTTTGGGTCAGTCGATTTTCAGGGGGTGGGGGGCTC
>NC_041392.1:570820115-570894604 GCF_002162155.2 Triticum dicoccoides
TCTTAGGGTTCAGGATGGGGGCGGTGGTCGCCCGCGGTGGTGGGGTGTTGGCGGGACGGTGGCGTGGGGATCGCCGGAGAAAAAGCTCGGCACGGGGGGGCTAGAGGGATGGCCGGGGCGGCGGCGGACCGGCGGTGGGGAGTGTTTTCGGGGTGGGCGGGGCGGCGCACCGCTGGCCACGGGCGGCGGGGGGCTGCTATTTGGCCGGTGGTGGTTGGCGGCTCAGGGGGGTGGAGGTTGAAGATGAACCGCAGGCCCTTGATTTCGTATCCAACGGCTGCAAAATCGACTGACCAGAGATGAAAAAGTCAGTCGACCGATGTGTAGCCTCACCTTGCTAGTGCATTCAGTTTCGACAACAAAATTCAGTTTTGACAGCAAAATTCAGTTTCGACAGTTAAGTTCAGTTTCGACAGTTAAGTTCAGAGATGAGCGGCTGATGTATTTTACATCTAGCACTTTGTGGTATGTATTTTACGTCATGTATTGGAGATGCTATTAGAATTCCACTCAGGTTAACGTTGTTCGTTCTCTCTCTTGTCGTACTTCAGCCTCGGCGTCGTACAACTCACTGGAGCTGCTCCAACGATGAAACCCTCCATCACAGCGGAGCAGTACCTCGGGCTCCATCTCCAGACGCCTAAGATCTTCTTCCCCTCCTCCGACAGCAAAGTCAGCCGGAGCATCCTCACCGGCTAACCCAATCACACTGAGATCGACATGGCTTCGCCAAAGAGGTTGTACACTTGTTACATCTCTTTTTTACTCTACATGTTATATATATATTGTCCACTGAGCACATGGATTTGTTCCTTTAGTGTCTCCTTGACAGAAAAAACGTAGGAATTTTAATTTTCACTTGTCCTCCTTTTCAAATTCCTATTCATGAAGCACAAGACTAAGAGATAGTAGCATAATAGCATTATAACCGTACATTTTCTTGTGGTTTGACTTAATCTCACCATGCTTCTTTGCATCCTGTGATCTTCAAATTGTTATGAATCAAACACCCAGATTGGCAGAAATCCTGTGTTTTTAAATTCTCTGTTTTGCACGTGCATTCCTATCCTATTCCTGTCTATTTCCTATCCCTACATTGTTGGAATCCTCCAATTCAAACGAGCCCTTACAGAATTACTTCTCTTACAGATAGTTGTCAAAGAAAACCTTGTGTGGTTTGTCCCGATCCTGCTGCACCGTCGTCCACCCCAGCTCAGCTGCTCCAACGACAGAAGGGTCCAGCACAACAGGCATCCGGCCTCTAGACTGTATTTCGCCGCATCAGATCTTCTTCCCCGCCGTTGGCAGCAATGAAAAATGCATTACCATCATCAACCGAGCAGATGACCTCGAGGACTACACGGGTCCGCAAGAGAGGTCGCACTCTTTTGTGTCTGCTTACGTTATGCATCGCTTAATATTACATGCTACTTTATCGTCCTGTTCACCGATTAGACTCTGCGTCAGCTCCAAACTAATGGTCAAACTTGAGTTTTCAAATGGTTGTGGGGTACATATCGGGGAAGCTATCAATAGTATCTATCTACTATCTGGTTAATCTCCGGTGTCTACTGTGAGTTTCATGTTGGATGGGAAACAAACAGTAAAGAAGCCATTATCTGTATTTTTTAACTGAAGCCATTATCTGCCTGCTATTATTGGTTTTGGGTCTATCCACGGGTTGCTACCATCACTCAGGATTTCGGCATGCACTCCGTACATAATCTCACTATGTTTTATTCCTATGCATGACAGTTATTGTAAACAATGGAACTGAACATGTAGAGCCAAAGAGACGAGCCTTGTGTGGCAATAAAATTTCATGCAGACGTCACTCCATGGTAGGTGCAAAGGCAGCCCCCCTCCATGCATTTTGGATTGTAATCAAGAGGAAGATATCTGTTCTGAGGGGGATTCAGAAGGAGAAGACAACTCCTATTTACCCCCTGAGGTCTTGGCTCTAACTTGGCATGCTGATGTTGGTTATATCATGCATATGGTGTCTTGCATTGCTTACTTTATACATCAAATATGTCATCTGCTTAGTTTAGACATCCTTTGTGCGAATGCCATCTGTTTAGTTTATTCATCATTTATGTGAATTATGCAACGCCATCTTGTTTAGCCAGGCATCATATATGTGAATTTTGCAATGCCATCTTGCTTAGCCAGTCATCTTATATGTAAATTATATCAGGCCATCCTTTTTTTCATTACATATTACATTTGTCAACAATGTTAGTACATTCAACTGCTCTTCGTGTGCATCAGTCATTTGACACGGTGATGGAAAATTCTAGAGTGAAAACAAGGTTTTAGAGCAGACTATGCTATCTCACGAAGCGCATATCTCGCTGGTTACGGATAGCTCCTCAGAGGAGGATTCAGAGACAGATGACCAGTCCTATTCCCCCCCCCCCAAGGTGTATGCTCTAACTTGGCAGGGTTATGTTGCGCATATCGTGCGTATGGTGTCTCGCATTGCTATGTCATTTGATTAGTTTAGACATGCTTTGTGTGAATGTCACTTGTTCAGTGTCTAATTACCATATATGTGAATTATGCATTGCCATCTTGTTGCAAGACATTATATATGTGAATTATACAATGCTATCTTGTTGCAAAGGCATTATATATGTTAGTTATGCAATGTCATGCTGTTTAGCCAATCATCATGTATGTGGATTATATCATGCTATCATTTTTTTGTATTACGTGTTCCATTTGTCGATAACGTTTGTATATTCAACTACTCTTCATGTGCATCAGCCATTTGAAGCGGTGATGGAAGTATCTGGAGTGAAAACAAGATATTCAGAGCAGACAATGCTACCTGCTGAAGCAGACATCTTGCTGGTTACAGAGAGCTCCTCAGAGGAGGATTCAGAGACTGATGACCAGTCCTATTTCCCCCCTGAGGTCTATGCTCAAACTTGGCAGCGTTATATTGCCCATGTCATGCATGTTGTCTTGCATTGCTTAGTTTCTACATCATATATGGATTGCCATCTGCTTACTTGCTTACTATATAAATCATATATTTGAATTATATCATGCCATCATGTTTACATAGTACATACACATCATCTATCTGAATTATGGCATGGCAACCCATTTAATAAAGACATCATATAGTTATATCATCTCATCCTGTTTAGTGTTTACATTCATCATATTTTGAATTATGGCATTCTATCCGTGAATGTATGTGAATTATGGCATGTCAACCTATTTAATAAACACATTATATAGTCATGTCATGTCATCCTGTTTACATAGTCTCATATTTTGAACTATGTCTTTCCATCTTTTTTAGTTAGCCATCATAATGTGAAATTGTGTCATTCTATCATGTTTAGTTAGCCATCATATATGTGAAATTGTGTCATGCTATCATGTTCGGTTAGACAACATAAATATGAATTATTTCATGCCCTCTTTTATTCCCCACTATCCATTGCACCTGTCTATCATACAATGTCTATACTTTCAATTACTTTTTTTGTTTATCATCCATTTGAATTGGAGAGCGTGATGGCAGTATCTAAGGGAGTAACAACATGGTCTTCAGAAAAGATAGTGCTACCAGTTGATGCAGATAGAACCACGGTTGTACTTGCCCAAGGACCAGATCCACCACACATAACCCAGACTCTCGCAGATTGTACCCTTACCCAGTTGGACAGAGAACCAGCTACACCCCTTCTAACCCCAACCCCGGCAGATAGTAACCCAGTTCCAGTTGACACAACACCATCTCCACCATAGAGCACCCAAACACGAGTAGTTAGTAAGGGAACTGCAGTGCCCAAAGCACGAGGACCACCACTCCAAATCCCAACTCAACGCTTAAAGGAGAAGAAGATTTGTTCTCAGGTCAGGTTCTGTAGCTATGGTTCATACTCCTTTGCTCTTGCATTACTGTATTTACTCATACCAACTATTTTCAAATTTGAAGGATGGAATTGAAACTCCAATGGCGCAACAGGTATGTTTTAAACCTGTTTCTTTAACTGGTTTGCTAATGTAACCTGCTCTATGTTGATTTCAGTTTCAATTGAATAAACAGTTATGTTCTCTTGTCATGTACATTACAAGTGTTGTTATTTCTCTATAGTTACCCACACTTATATTCTGTCTATTCTGCTTTGTCTTGAACAAATATTATTTGAACTGTGTCTCTATCTTAATTTGGCAACAAAAACTAGAATGATATAGACCATAAAGTGACCATGGTACATAGATATATGTTTGTTTCATGTTGTTATCCTGTCCACTTTACTACTGAACTCATTTACCAAAATGAGTTTCATATACAACATGGTAAACATGTGATGTGTCTGCTTGTTTCTCTTTTAGAATGCGGACAAAATATTGGAGAATAGTACCGCGTTATCCAATGGTAAAGGAAGTAATGCAGATAAGGTTCAAGATAGTGAGACATCCCTGTTGGTCTCCAAGAAAGCTGATAAAAACTATCTTGACGACAGTGAGGGAACCCAAAAGTCCTATCTTGATGTAGTGTTCGAGTTACTGGCCACTACTGCTGGCACAAGCTCTTCGAACTCACTGCCTGAATCAGTTCGTCTTCTTGAGTCTCAACTTCAAGTTGAAAGACATCGATCAGATGTGCTACGACAGGAAGCTGAAGGACTGAGGAAGTCCCTGCAGAATTCAGATGCATATTTTCTGGTGCAACAACAAGCGCTGGAGGATTTAAGCACCAAACAAGAGAAAGTTAATAAGCTTGTTAAGCATCTTGCCAGCATTATGGGTACCCAGGATATTGTTTCTTGAGATCTTCTAAAGTGGTTTCAGTTCTGGATTTGTTTTGCTACGGCGTTTATTTGCACTGGTCGCCAACTTTGACAACCAGTGTATATGATATGTTGCTTTGTTCCCTATATTTGCACTGGTGGCAAACTTTGATGCCCAGTGGATGTAATATGTGTAATAGCCGTGATATCCTAGTGTTAGTTGCTTGCTTATTTATTTCCTTGTTGTCTTGTTTATTTGTTTGCTTGTAGTCATTGCAGTTCTTTTTCCGTGGTTAGCTAGTGGCTGCAATAACCTATTTTTAAAAAATAGGCCACAATAACCATGGGCTAATATTTACTATAGTGACACTGGGCCTCCTACTGGCCGTAGAAATAGTGGGCCTTCTACGGGCCGTAGAAACAATGGGCCCTCTACGGGCCGTAGAAACAATGGGCCTTCTGCAGGCCGTATAATCAATGGGCCCTATACGGGCCGTATGATCGATTGGCCAAACATGGGCCAAACAGACCGCATTATGGCCGTAAACGGGCTAGAGTTGAAATCGTCCGTTCATGGGCCGACCATAACGGGCCATCGTTAATAGGCCGTATTTGATGATGCTATGAAAACGGCCCAACGTATTAACGGACCACAAACGGGCCGACTGTAACCACGGGCTAAATTTGGCCCACAAGCAGAAAATGACAGTAATGGGCCATAAGTAAATGAATGCTGGAAATGAGTCCAAGAATAAATGGGCTCTGAGAAGGCCGAAAGATAACATGGGCTGGAAACGGCCCAACGGAATAACGGGTCGTTAATGGGTATAAAGTGATACACTATTCATTACGGGCCAGTTTCACCACGGGCCGTTAATGGGTGTAAAGTAATACACTATTCATTACGGGCCAGTTTCACCATGGGCCATTAATAGGCCAAGAGTTACATAGGGCCTCATATGGGCCGAAAGACGTCATGGGCCATACATGCGCCAGAAGTGAAAACGGGCTGGAATCGTATTGGATGGCCCAGATGACGCTACTGGGCCTAATTCAGATAGGGCGTAACGGGCCTTGGGTTAGCGGGCTGTAAATGGGCTATATGTGAACAGGCCGTTAACAGGCTTTCCATGGGCCGGCCCGCCACCTTTTGACCAAGTCAAACGGGTCGGCCTTTTCATAGGAATGGGCCTCTGTTGGGCCGTGCCACGTGTCGACGTATCATAGGCGCCTTCCGTCCAATGAGTGGATGACATCTGTCCCAATGATGAGCCGACACGTATTTCCTCCAGCCAATGATGATTTTACACGTGGAAAATCCCCATTGGTCGGGGCTGTTAACGGGTTATCGGATCCAAAAGCCGACCCGATAGCTTAACGGCGTTCCATTACGGTGGATGCCACGTGTCGGTCACCCTCAACGAAAGCACTTCTGTGACGCGCGATTTATCGTCATGGAAGTGGACACTTCCGTGATGATAATTTTGGTAATGTCATGGAACACTTCTACGACAACACGGGTATCACTATCTTGATTCTGTCATAAAATCGTCAAGGATGTACATGCATGACAAGAAACGCGACCTACTGTGACAAACACGTATCATCATGGAAGTGTATTTTTTGTAGTGAAACCTGCTGCAGGAGCAACACCAGATGTTATGAACGTTTGACAGAGCAAAGCTGATGACTACTCGATAGTTTAGTGTGCCATGCTTTACGGCTTAGAACGGGGACTTCAATGATGTTTTGAACGTCACGGAACATATGAGATGTTTCAGGAGTTGAAATTAATATTTCAAGCAAATACCCTGATTGAGAGATATGAAGTCTCCAATAAGTTTTACAGCTGCAGAATGGAGGAGAATAGTTCTGTCAGTGAACATATACTCAGAATGTCTGGGTACCACAACCACTTGACTCAGCTGGGAGTTAATCTTCCTGATGATAGTGTCATTGACAGAGTTCCTCAATCACTGCCACCAAGATGCAAGAGCTTCATGATGAACTATAATATGCAAGGGATGGATAAGACAATTCCCGAGCTCTTCGCAATGCTAAAGGCTGCGGAGGTAGAAATCAAGAAGGAGCATCAAATGTTGATGGTCAAAAAGACCACCAGTTTCAAGAAAAAGGGTAAAGGGAAGAAGGGGAACTTCAATAAGAACGGCAAGCAAGTTGTTGCTCAAGTGAAGAAGCCCAAGTCTGGACCTAAGCGTGAGACTGAGCGCTTCTACTGCAAAGGGACTGGTCACTGGAAGCAGAACTGCCCCAAGTATTTGGCGGAGAAGAAGGATGGCAAAGTGAAAGGTATATTTGATATACATCTTATTGATGTGTACCTTACTAATGCTTGCAGTAGCGCCTGGGTATTTGATACTGGTTTTGTTGCTAATATTTGCAACTTGAAACATGGGCTACGGAATAAGTGAAGATTGGCTAAGGACGAGGTGACGATGCGCGTGGGAAATGGTTCCAAAGTCGATGTGATCACCGTCGGCACGCTACCTCTACATCTAACTTTGGGATTAGTTTTAGACCTAAATAATTGTTATTTGGTGCCAGCGTTGAGCATGAACATTATATCTAGATCTTGTTTGATGCAAGACGGTTATTCATTTAAATCAGAGAATAATTGTTATTCTATTTATATGAGTAATATCTTTTATGGTCATGCACCCTTGATGAGTGGTCTATTTTTACTAAATCTTGATAGTACGTAGTGATACACATGTTCATAGTATTGAAGCCAAAAGATATAACTCTAATAATGATAGTGCAACTTATTTGTGGCACTGCCGTTTAGGTCATATTGGTGTAAAGCGCATGAAGAAACTCCATGTTGATGGACTTTTGGAATCACTTGATGCTTGCGAACCATGCCTCATGGGCAAGATGACTAAGACTCCATTCTCCGGAACAATGGAGCGAGCAACAGACTTGCTGGAAATAATACATCCTGATGTATGCGGTCTGATGATTGTTGATGCTCGCGGCGGGTATCATTATTTTCTTACCTTCACAGATGATTTGAGAATATATGGGTATATCTACTTGATGAAACATAAGTCTGAAACATTTGAAAAGTTCAAAGAATTTCAGAGTGAAGTGGAAAATCATCGTAACAAGAAAATTAAGTTTCTACGATCTGATCGTGGAGGAGAATATTTGAGTTACGAGTTTGGTCTTCATTTGAAACAATGCGGAATAGTTTCGCAACTCACGTCACCTAGAACACCGCAGCGTAATGGTGTGTCCGAACGTCATAACCGCACTTTATTAGATATGTTGCGATCTATGATGTCTCTTACTGATTTACTGCTATCATTTTGGTGTTATGCTTTAGAGACAGCTACATTCACGTTAAATAGGGCACCATCAAATCCGTTGATACGACACCTTATGAACTGTGGTTTGGCAAGAAACCCAAGTTGTCGTTTCTTAAAGTTTGGGGCTATGATGCTTATCTGAAAAAGCTTTAACCTGACAAGCTCGAACCCAAATTAGATAAATGTGTCTTCATAGGATACCCAAAAGAGACTGTTGGGTACACCTTCTATCACAGATCCGAAGGCAAGATATTCGTTGCTAAGAATGGATCCTTTCTAGAGAAGGAGTTTCTCTTGAAAGAAGTGAGTGGGAGGAAAGTAGAACTTGACGAGGTAATTGTACCTACTCCCTTATTGGAAAGTAGTTCATCACAGAAATCAGTTCCAGTGATTCCTACACCAGTAAGTGAGGAAGCTAATAATGATGATCATGATACTTCTGATCAAGTTACTACCAAACCTCGTAGGTCAACCAGAATAAGATCCGCACCAGAGTGGTACGGTAATCCTGTTCTGGAGGTCATGTTACTTGACCATGACGAACCTACAGACTATGAGGAAGCGATGATGAGCCCAGATTCCGCAAAATGGCCTAAGGCCATGAAATCGGATATGGGGTCCATGTATGAGAACAAAGTGTGGACTTAGCTTGACTTGCCCGATGATTGGAAAGACATAGAGAATAAATGGATCTTCAAGAAGAAGACTGGCGCTGATGGTAATGTTACTATCTACAAAGCTGGACTTGTTGCAAAAGCTTTTCAACAAGTTCAAGGAGTTGACTATGATGAGACCTTCCCACCTGTAGCGATGCTTAAGTCCGCCCGAATCATGTTAGCATTTGCCGCATTTTATGATTATGAAATTTGGCAAATGGATGTCAAAACTGCATTCCTTAATGGATATCTTAAAGAAGAGTTGTATATGATGCAACCAGAAGGTTTTGTCGGTCCAAAAGGTGCTAACAAAGTATGCAAGCTCCAGCGATCCATTTATGGACTGGTGTAAGCCTCTCGGAGTTGGAATATATGCTTTGATAGTGTGATCAAAGCATATGGTTTTATACATACTTTTGCAGAAGCCTGTATTTACAAGAAAGTGAGTGGGAGCTCTATAGCATTTCTGATATTATATGTAGATGATATATTGTTGATCGGAAATGATATTGAATTTCTGAATAGCATAAAAGGATACTTGAATAAGAATTTTTCAATGAAAGACCCCTGTGAAGCTGCTTATACATGGGGCATCAAGATCTATAGAGATAGATCAAGATGCTTAATTGGACTTTCACAAAGCACATACCTTGATAAAGTTTTGAAGAAGTTCGAAATGGATCAAGCAAAGAAGGGTTCTTGCCTGTGTTACAAGGTGTGAAGTTGAGTCAGACTCAATGCCCGACCACTCCAGAAGATAGAGAGAAAATGGAAGTCATTCCCTATGCTTCAGCCATAGGTTCTATCATGTATGCAATGTTGTGTACGAGACCTGATGTGTCCCTTGCTCTTAGTTTAGCAGGGAGGTACCAAAGTAATCCAGGAGTGGATCACTGGACAGCGGTCAAGAACATCCTGAAATACCTGAAAAGGACTAAGGATATTTTCTCGTTTATGGAGGTGACAAAGAGCTCATCGTAAACGGTTACGTCGATGCTAGCTTTGACACTGATCCGGATGACTCTAAGTCACAAATTAGATACGTATTTTTATTGAATGGTGGAGCTGTCAGTTGGTGTAGTTCCAAGCAGAGCGTCGTGGCGGTATCTACGTGTGAAGCGGAGTACATAGCTGCTTCGGAAGCAACAAATGAAGGAGTCTGGATGAAGGAGTTCATATCCGATCTAGGTACTATACCTAGTGCATCGGGTCTAATGAAAATCTTTTGTGACAATACTGGTGCAATTGCCTTGATAAAGGAATCCAAATTTCACAAGAGAACCAAGCACATCAAGAGACGCTTCAATTCCATCCGCGATCAAGTCAAGGAGGGAGACATAGAGATTTGCAAGATACACACGGATCTGAATGTTGCAGACCCATTGACTAAGCCTCTCTCACGAGCAAAACATAATTAGCACCAAGACTGCATGGGTGTTAGAATCATTACAATGTAATCTAGATTATTGACTTTGGTGCAAGTGGGAGACTGAAGGAAATATGCCCTAGAGTCAATAATAAAGTTGTTATTTATATTTCCTTATATCATGATAAATGTTTATTATTCATGCTAGAATTTTATTAACCAGAAACTTAGTACATGTGTGAATACATAGACAAACAGAGTGTCACTAGTATGCCTCTACTTTACTAGATCGTTGATCAAAGATGGTTAAGTTTCCTAGCCATGGACAACGAGTTGTCATTTGATAAACGAGACCACATCATTAGAGAATTATGTGATTGACTTGACCCATCCGTTAGCTTGGCACGATGGTCGTTTACTTTACTGCTATTGCTTTCTCCATAACTTATACATGTTCCTATGACTATGAGATTATGCAACTCCCGAATACCGGTGGAACACTTAGTGTGCTATCAAATGTCACAACGTAACTGGGTGACTGTAAAGATGCTCTACAGGTGCCTCTGATGGTGTTTGTTGAGTTGGCATAGATCGAGATTAGGATTTGTCACTCCATGTATCGGAGAGGTATCTCTGAGCCCTCTCGGTAATGCACATCACTATAAGCCTTGCAAGCAATGTGACTAATGAGTTAGTTATGGGATGTTGCATTACTGAACGAGTAAAGAGACCTGCTGGTAACGAGATTGAACTAGGTATTGAGATACCGACGATCGAATCTCGGGCAAGTAACATACCGATGACAAAGGGAACAACGTATGTTGTTATGCGGTTTGACCGATAAAGATATTCGTAGAATATGTAGGATCCAATATGTTGTTATGCGATTTGACCGATAAAGATATTCATAGACTATCTCCATTGGTCGGACTGTTAGACTATGAAGATACAAGATTGAAGACTTCGTCTCATGTCCGGATGGGACTCTACTTGGCATGGAAGGCAAGCTAGGCAATACGGATATGGATATCTCCTCCTTTGTAACCGACCTTGTGTAACCCTAACCCTCTCCGGTGTCTATATAAACCGAAGGGTTTTAGTCAGTAGGACAACAATCACAACATACAATCATACCATAGGCTAGCTTCTAGGGTTTAGCCTCTTTGATCTCGTGGTAGATCTACTCTTGTAATACCCATATCATCAATATTAATCAAGCAGGACGTAGGGTTTTACCTCCATCAAGAGGGCCCGAACCTGGGTAAAACATCGTGTCCCCTGCCTCCTGTTACCATCCGGCCTAGACGCACAGTTCGGGACCCCCTACCCGAGATCCGCCAGTTTTGACACCGACAATCACATCATTAGAGAATGATGTGATTGACCTGACCCATCCGTTAGCTTAGCATGATGATCGTTACAGTTTCATTTCTACTGCTTTCTTCATGACTTATACATGTTCCTCGGACTATGAAATTATGCAACTCCTGAATACCGGAGGAACACCTTGTGTGCTATCAAACATCAGAACATAACTGGGTGATTATAAAGATGCTCTACAGGTGTCTCTGATGGTGCTTGTTGAGTTGGCATAGATGAAGATTAGGATTTGTCACTCCATGTATCGGAGAGGTATCTCTGGGCCTTCTCAGTAATGCACATCACTATAAGCCTTGCAAGCATTGTGACTAATGAGTTAGTTGCAGGATGATGCATTACGGAACGAGTAAAGAGACTTGCCGGTAACGAGATTGAACTAGGTATGAGGATATCGATGATCGAATCTTAGGCAGGTAACATACCGATGACAAAGGGAACAACGTATGTTGTTATGCGGTTTCACCGATAAAGATCTTCGTAGAATATATAGGAGCCAATATGAGCATTCAGGTTCTGCTATTGGTTATTGACCAGAGATGAGTCTCGGTCATGTCTACATAGTTCTCGAACACGTAGGGTCCGCGCGCTTATTGTTCGGTGACGATCGGTATTATGAGTTTATGTGTTTTGATGTACCGAAGGTAGTTTGGAGTCCCGGATAAGATCACGGACATGATGAGGAGTCTCGGAATGGTCGAGACAAAAATATCGATATATTGGAAGCCTATGTTTGGACATCGGAATGGTTCCGGGTGTGTTTGAGCATTTACCGGAGTACCGGGGGGTAACCGGAACCCCCCGGGGAGTATATGGGCCTTATTGGGCCTTAGTGGAATAGAGGAGATGAATGCCAAGGAGGAGGGCGCGCCCCCCTAGCCCAATCCGAATTGGGTGGGGGCCGGTCCCCCTTCCTTCCTTCTCTCTCCCACTTCCTTCTCTCCTACTCCTACTAGGGAAAGGGGGGATCCTACTCCCGGTGGGAGTAGGACTCCCCCTAGGGCGCGCCATAGAGTGGGTTGGCCTCCCCTCCTCCACTCCTTTATATAAGGGGGAGGGGGGCACCCCATAGACACAGAAGATGATCTCTTAGCGGTGTGCGGTGCCCCCCTCCACAGATTTCCACCTCGGTCATATCGTTGTAGTGCTTAGGTGAAGCCTTGCGTCGGTAACTTCATCATCACCATCATCACGCCGTCATGCTGATGAAGCTCTTGCTCGACACTCAGCTGGATCTAGTGTTCATGGGATGTCACCGAGCTGAACGTGTGCAGATCGCAGAGGTGCCGTACGTTCGGTCCTAGGATCAATCGTATCATGAAGACATATGACTACATCAACTGCGTTGTCATAGCGCTTCCGCTTACAGTCTACGAGGGTACGTGGACAACACTCTCCCCTCTCGTTTCTATGCATCATCTAGGTGGATCTTGCGTGTGCGTAGGAATTTTTTTAAAATTACTACGTTCCCCAACAAGTGGTGATGGTCGTGGTGGAACACCGACAGCGCTTCGCTAAGCATCGCCGGAACGAGGCGGTGGAACTATGGAGTAACGGGAGAGAGAGGGGCGCCAAGGGCTTGGAGTGTTCTCTTGGGGCACCCCTCCCCTCTATAAATAGGTGGAGGGGCGTGGTAAACAGCCCTTCCGAGCCCTAGGGCGTAGCTAAGGGGGAGAGGACTTGGACTCCAAGTCCAATCCTATTCCTACTAGGACTCCCTTCCCTAGCCACATGGGCTTTTGAGGACTTGGTGCGCCTAGACCAATAAGGCCAGGGCGCCTCCCCGCAGCCCATGCTAGCCCTTGGGTCGTGGTGGAACCACTTGTGGACTTCCGAACCCTCCAGAATCCACCGGAACCTTCTAGAAGCTTCCTGGTACAATAACAAAAAAACTGCATCTTTTTCCGGAACCCAAAATATGACTTCCCATACATAAATGTTTATCTCTCGACCATTCCGAGACTCCTCATGACATCCGAGATCTCATCCGGGATTCCAAACGACATTCGGTTACCACTCATCAAATATCCCAATACTACTCTAGCATCAACGAACGTTAAGCGTGCGACCCTGTGGGTTCAGGAATTATGTAGTCATCACAGAGACACTTCTACGGTCAATAACCAATAGCGGAACCTCGATTCTCATATTGGCTCCTACATATTCTATGAAGATCTTTATCGCTCGAACCATTATGACAACATACGTTATTCCCTTTGTCTATCGGTATGTTACTTGCCTGAGGTTCGATCGTCGGTATCTTCATACCTAGTTCAATCCCGTTACCGGCAAGTATCTTTACTCGTTCCGTAATACATCATCCTGCAACTAACTCATTAGTCACACTGCTTGCAAGGCTTATTATGATGTGCATTACCGAGAGGGCCCAGAAATACCTCTCCGATACTCGGAGTGACAAATCCTAATCTTGATCTATGCCAACCCAACAAACACCTTCGGAGATACCTGTAGAGCATCTTTATAATCACCTAGTTACGTTGTGACGTTTGATAGCACACAAGGCATTCCTCCGGTATACAGGAGTTCCATAATCTCATAGTCGAAGGAATATGTATTTGACATGAAGAAAGCAATACCAATAAACTGAATGATCATTATGCTAAGCTAACGGATGGGTCTTGTCCATCACATCATTGTCCTAATGATGTGATCTCATTCATCAAATGACAACACATGTCTATGGTTAGGAAACTTAACCATCTTTGATTAACGAGCTAGTCTAGTAGAGGCTTACTAGGGACATGGTGTTTTGTCTATGTATGCACACATGTATCAAGTTTCTGGTTAATACAATTCTAGCATGAATAATAAACATTTATCATGATATAAGGAAATATAAAATAACAAATTTATTATTGCCTCTAGGGCATATTTCCTTCAGTCTCCCACTTGCACTAGAGTCAACAATCTAGTTCACATCACCATGTGATTTAACACCAATAGTTCACATCTTTATGTGATTAATACCCATAGTTCGCATCGCCATGTGACCAACACTCAAAGGGTTTACTAGACTCAATAATCTAGTTCACATCACTATGTGATTAACACCCCAAAAGTACTAAGGTGTGATCAGGTTTTGCTTGTGAGAGAAGTTTAGTCAATAGGTCTGCCACATTCAGATCCTTATGTATTTTGCAAATTTCTATGTCTACAATGCTCTGCATGGAGCTACTCTAGCTAATTGCTCCCACTTTTAATATGTATCCAAATTGAGACTCGGAGTCATCCGGATTAGTGTTAAAGCTTGTATCGACGTAACCCTTTACGACGAACTCTTTGTCACCTCCATAACCGAGAAATATTTCCTTAGTCCTCTTTAGTTACCTAAGGATAGTTTTGACCGCTGTCCAGTGATCTACTCCTGGACCACTATTGTATCCCCTTGCTAAACTCATGGCAAGGTACACAATAGGTCTGGTATACAACATGACATACTTCATAGAACCTATGGCTAAGGCATAGGGAATGACTTTCATTCTCTCTCTATCTTCTGTCGTGGTCGGGTTTTGAGTCTTACTCAACTTCAAACCTTACAACTCAGGCAAGAACTCCTTCTTTAACTGATCCATTTTGAACTCCTTCAAAATCTTATCAAGGTATGTACTCATCGAAAGTCTTATCAAGCGTCTTGATATATCTCTATAAATCTTGATTCCCAATATGTAAGTAGCTTCACCGAGGTCTTTCTTTGAAAAACTACCTCCTTTTTGCTTTCCAGAAAATTCTACATCATTTCCTATCAACAATATGTCATTCAGATATACTTATCAGAAAGGTTGTAGTGCTCCCACTCACTTTCTTCTAAATACAGGCTTCACTGCAAGTCTATATAAAACTATATGCTTTGATCAACTTATCAAAACGTATATTCCAACTCCGAGATGCTTGCACAAGTCCATAGATGAATCACTGGAGTTTGCACACTTTGTTAGCACCTTTAGGATCAACAAAACCTTTTGGTTGCATCATATACAACTCTTCTTTAAAAAATCCATTAAGGAATATAGTTTTGACATCCATTTTCTAGATTTTATAAAATGCGACAATTGCTAATATGATTCTGACAGACTTAAGCATCGCCACGAGTGAGAAAATCTCATCGTAGTCAACACCTTGAACTTGTCAAAAATCTTTTGCGACAAGTCGAGCTTTTTAGATAGTAACACTACCATCATCGTCTGTCTTCCTCTTGAAGATCCATTTATTCTCAATGGCTTGCCGATCATTGGGCAAGTCCACCAAAGTTAACATTTTGTTCTCTTACATGGATCCTATCTCAGATTTCATGGCCTCAAGCCATTTTGCGGAATCTGGGCTCATCATCACTTCCTCATAGTTCATAGGTTCATTATGGTCTAGTAACATGACTTCCAGAACAGGATTACCGTACTACTCTAGTGTGGAACGTGCTCTGGTTGACCTACGAGGTTCGGTAGTAACTTGATCTGAAGTTTCATGATCATTATCATTAGCTTCCTCTCTTGTTGGTGTAGGCATCACGGAAACAGTTTTCTGTGATGAGCAACTTTCCAATTCGAGAGAAGGTACAGTTACCTCATCAAGTTCTACTTTCCTCCCACTCACTTCTTTCGAGAGAAACTCCTTCTCTAGAAAGGATCCATTCTTAGCAACAAAGAGCTTGCCTTCGGATCTGTGATAGAAGGTAATACCCAATAGTTTCTTTCAGGTATCCTATGAAGACACACCTCTCCGATTCGGGTTCAAGCTTATTAGGCTGAAACTTTTTCACATAAGCATCGCAACCCCAAACTTTAAGAAATGACAGCTTAGGTTTCTTGCTAAACCACAGTTCATACGGTGTTGTCTCAACGGATTTAGACGATGCCCTCTTTAATGTGAATGCAGATGTCTCTAATGCATAACCCCAAAACGATTGTGGTAAATCAGTAAGAGACATGATAGATCGCACCATATCTAATAAAGTACGGTTACGACGTTCGGACACACCATTATGCTGTGGTGTTCCAGGTGGCGTGAGTTGTGAAACTATTCCACATTATTTTAAATGAAGGCCAAACTCATAACTCAAATATTCGTCTCCGCGATCAGATCGTAGAAACTTTATTTTCTTGTTACGATGATTCTCCACTTCACTCTGAAATTCTGTGAACTTTTCAAATGTTTCAGACTTGTGTTTCATGAAGTAGATATACCCATATCTGCTCAAATCATCTGTGAAGGTTAGAAAATAACGATACCCGCCGTGAGCCTCAACACTCATCAGACCGCCTACATCGGTATGTATTATTTCCAATAAGTTAGTGGCTCGCTCCATTGTTCCGGAGAACGGAGTTTTAGTCATCTTGCCCATGAGGCATGCTTTGCAAGTATCAAATGATTCATAATCAAGTGATTCCAAAAATCCATCCGTATGGAGTTTCTTCATGCGCTTTACACCAATATGACCTAAATGGGAGTGCCACAAAATATGTTGCACTATCATTATCAACTTTGCATATTTTGGCATCAATATTATGAATATGTGTATCACTATGATCGAGATTCAATAAACCATTTACATTGAGTGTATGACCATACAAGGTTTTATTCATGCAAACAGAACAACAATTATTCTCTGACTTAAATGAGTAACCGTATCGCAATAAACATGATCCAATCATATTCATGCTCAACGCAAACACCAAATAACATTTATTTTGGTCCAACACTAATCTCGAAGGTAGAGGGAGTGTGTGATGGTGATCTTATCAACCTTGGAATCACTTCCAACACACATCGTCACCTCGCCCTTAACTAGTCTTTGTTCATTTTGCAATTCTTGTTTCGAGTTACTAATCTTAGCAACTGAACCGGTATCAAATACCCTGGGGTTACTATCAACAATAGTAAAGTACACATAAATAACATGTATATCAAATATACCTTTGTTCACTTTGTCATCCTTCTTATCCGCTAAGTATTTGGGTAGTTCCGCTTCCAGTGACCATTCCCTTGCAGTAGAAGCACTCCGTTTCAGGCTTAGGTCTAGCTTTGGGTTTCTTCATGGGACTGGCAACTTCCTTGCCATTCTTTCTTGAAGTTCCCTTTCTTTTCTTTTGCCCCTTTTCTTGAAACTAGTGGTCTTGTTAACCATCAACACTTGATGCTCTTTCTTGATTTCTACCTTCGCCGATTTTAGCATCGTGAAGAGCTCAGGCATCATTTTCGTCATCCCTTGCATATTATGGTTCATCATGAAGTTCCAGTAACTTGGTGATAGTGACTAGAGAACTCTGTCAATCACTATCTTATCTGGAAGATTAACTCCCACTTGATTCAAGCAATTGTAGTACTCAAACATTCTGCGCACATGCTCACTGGTTGAGCTATTCTCCTCCATCTTGTAGGAAAAGTACTTGTCAGAGGTCTCATACCTCTCGACTCGGGCATGAGTCTGAAATACCAATTTCAGCTCTTGAAACATCTTATATGCTCCATGGCATTCAAAAAGTTTTTGAAGTCCATGTGCTAAGCCATAAAGCATGGTGCACTAAACTATCAAGTAGTCATCATACCAAGCTTGCCAAACGTTCATAATGTCTGCATCCGCTCCTGCAATAGGTCCATCACCTTAGCGGTGCATCAAGGACATAATTCTTCTGTGCAGCAATGACGATAATCCTCAGATCATGGACCCAGTCCACATCATTGCTACTATCATCTTTCAACTTATTTTTCTCTAGGAACATATCAAAAATAAATGGGGAGCTACATCGCAAGCTATTGATCTACAACACAGATATGCAAATACTATCAGGACTAAGTTCATGATAAATTAAGTTCAATTAATCATATTACTTAAGAACTCCCACTTGGATAGAAATCCCTCGAGTCATCTAAATGATCACGTGATCCATATCAACTAAACCATGTCCGATCATCATGTGAGATGGAGTAGTTTTCAATGGTGAACATCTCTATGTTGATCATATCTACTATATGATTCACGTTCGACCTTTAGGTCTCCAATGTTCTGAGGCCATGTCTGTACATGCTAGGCTTGTCAAGTTTAACCCGAGTATTCCACATGTGCAAAACTATCTTGCACCCGTTGTATGTGAACGTAGAGCCTATCACACCCAATCATCACGTGGTGTCTCAACACGAAGTACTTTTGCAATGGTGCATACTTAGGGATAACACTTATACCTTGAAATTTAGTTAAGGGATCATCTTATAATGCTACCGCCGTACTAAGCAAAATAAGATGCATAAAAGATAAACATCACATGCAATCAATATATGTGACATGATATGGCCATCATCATCTTGTGCCTTTGATCTCCATCTCCAAAGCACTGTCATGATTTCCATCGTCACCGGGTTGACACCTTGATCTCCATCGTAGCGTCATTGCCGTCTCGGCTACTATTTCTTCTACAACTATCGCTAACGCATTGTGATAAAGTAAAGCAATTACATGGCGATTGCATTTCATACAATAAAGCGACAACCATAATGCTCCTGCCAGTTGTCGATAACTTTTACAAAACATGATCATCTCATACAACAACATATATCACGTCATGTCTTGACCATATCACATCACAACATGCCCTGCAAAAACAAGTTAGACGTCCTCTACTTTGTTGTTGCAAGTTTTACATGGCTGCTATGGGCTTCTAGTAAGAATTGTTCTTACCTACGCATCAAAACCACAACAGTGTTTCATCAAGTTTAATGTTTTAACTTTCAACAAGGACCGGCCGTAGTCAAATTCGATTCAACTAAAGTTGGAGAAGTAGACACCCGCCAGCCACCTTTATGCAAAACTACTTGCATGTCTGTTGGTGGAACCGGTCACATGAACGTGGTCATGTAAGGTTGGTCTGGGCCGCTTCATCCAACAATACCGCCGAATCAAAATAAGACATTGGTGGTAAGCAGTATGATTATCACCGCCCACAACTCTTTGTGTTCTCCTCATGCATATCATCTACGCATAAACCTGGCTCTGATACCATTATTGGGAAACATAGCGTGCAATTTAAAAATATTCACATGCTCACGCAAGATCTATCTAGGAGTGCATAGCAACGAGAGGGGAGAGTGTGTCTACATACCATCGTAGACCGTGTGGTTGATGTAGTCGTACTCTTCACGATCCGATCACGGTCCAACCGATCTGGTGCCGAACGGACGGAACCTTTGAGTTTAGCACACGTGTGGCTTGATGACGTCTCCTCCTTCTTGATCTAGCAAGCGGGAGAGGAGAAGTAGATGGGATCACAGTCAACACGATGGCTGGTGGTGATGGTGGTGGTGGAACACCGACAGCGCTTCGCTAAGCATCGCCGGGATGAGGCGATGGAACTACGGAGTAACGGGGGAGAGAGGGGCGCCAAGGGCTTGGTGTGTTCTCTTGGGGAACCCCCTCCCCTCTATATATAGGTGGAGGGGCATGGTAAACAGCTCCTCAAAGCCCTAGGGCGAAGTGATATATCTCTGTCGTATCTATAATTGTTGATTGTTCCATGCCAATATTCTACAACTTTCATATACTTTTGGCAACTTTTTATACTATTTTTGGGACTAACATATTGATCCAGTGCCCAGTGCCAGTTCCTACTTGTTGCATGTTTTTTGTGTCGCAGAATATCCATATCAAACGGAGTCCAAACGGGATAAAAACTGATGGAGATTTTTTTGGAATATATATGATTTTTGGGAAGAAAAATCCATGCGAGACGGTGCCCGAGGTGGCCATGAGGCAGGGGGCGCGCCTGCTCCCCCCCTGGGTGCGCCCTTGACCCTCATGGGACACCCGTAAGGCGATTGATGCCCTTCTTTTGCCGCAAGAAAGCTAATATCTAGATAGAGATCGTGTCAAAATTTCAGCCCAATCGGAGTTACGGATCTCCGGGAATGTAAGAAACGGTGAAAGGGAAGAATCTGAGAACGCAAAAACAGAGAGAGACAGAGAGACAGATCCAATCTCGGAGGGGCTCTCGCCCCTCCCGTGCCATGGAGGCCATGGACCAGAGGGGAAACCCTTCTCCCATCTAGGGAGGAGGTCAAGGAAGAAGAAGAATGAGAGGGCTCTCTCCCCCTCGCTTCCGGTGGCACCGGAGTGCCACCGGGGGCCATCATCATCACCGCGATCTACACCAACACCTCCGCCATCTTCACCAACATCTCCATCACCTTCCCCCCTCTATCTATAGCGGTCCACTCTCCCACAACCCTCTGTACCCTCTACTTGAACATGGTGCTTTATGCTTCATATTATTATCCAATGATGTGTTGCCATCCTATGATGTTTGAGTAGATTTTTGTTGTCCTATCGATGGTTGATGAATTGCTTTGATTGATTTAATTTGCTTGTGGTTATGTTGTTGTCCTTTGGTGCCCATCATATGATTGCGCGTGTGGATCACACCTTAGGGTTAGTTGTATGTTGATAGGACTATATATTGGAGGGCAAGAGTGATAGAAGCTTCAACCTAGCATAGAAATTGATGCATACGGGATTGAAGGGGGACCAATATATCTTAATGCTATGGTTGGGTTTTACCTTAATGAACATTAGTAGCTGCGGATGCTTGCTAATAGTTCCAATCATAAGTGCATAGAATTCCAAGTCAGGGATGACATGCTAGCAGTGGCCTCAACCACATAATACTTGCTATCGGTCTAGTAAAGTAGTCAATTGCTTAGGGGCAATTTCGCAACTCCAACCACCACTTTTCCACACTCGCTATATTTACTTTATTGCTTCTTTACTTACAACAGCCCCTACTTTTTATTTACGTAATCTTTATTATCTTGCAAACCTATACAAAAACACCTACAAAGTACTTCTAGTTTCATACTTGTTCTAGGTAAAGCGAACGTCAAGCGTGCGTAGAGTTGTACCGGTGGTCGATAGAACTTGAAGGAATATTGGTTCTACCTTTAGCGCCTCGTTGGGTTCGACACTCTTACTTATCGAAAACTGTTGTGATCCCCTATTGAGGGAGTCCTGGATTAGGGGGTGTTCGGATAGCCGAACTATACCTTCAGTCGGACTCCTGGACTATGAAGATACAAGATTGAAGACTCCGTCCCGTGCCCAGAAGGGACTTTTCTTGGCGTGGAAGGCAAGCTTGGCGATACGGATGTTTAGATCTCCTACCATTGTAACCGACTCTATGTAACCCTAACCCTCTCCGGTGTCTATATAAACCGGGGGGTCTTAGTCCGTAGGACAACATACACATCAACAATCATACCATAGGCTAGCTTCTAGGGTTTAGCCTCTCTGATCTTGTGGTAGATCTACTCTTGTACTACCCATATCATCAATATTAATCAAGCAGGACGTAGGGTTTTACCTCCATCGAGAGGGCCCGAACCTGGGTAAAACTTCGTGTCCCTTGCCTCCTGTTACCATCCGGCCTAGACGCACAGTTCGGGACCCCCTACCCGAGATCCGCCGGTTTGGACACCGACATTGGTGCTTTCATTGAGAGTTCCTCTGTGCCGTCGCCGTCAGGCCCGATGGCTCCTACGATCATCAATGATGATGCAGTCCAGGGTGAGACCTTCCTCCCCGGACAGATATTCGTCTTTGGTGGCTTCGCACTGCGGGCCAGTTCACTTGGCCATCTAGAGCAGATCAAAAGCTACGCCCCTGGACGTCAAGTCAGATTCAGAAATTTAAACTACACGGTTGACATCCGCGGGGACTTGATCTTCGGCGGATTCAAACCACCGCCAAGCGCGCCGCACTGTCACAACGAGCATGATCTAGCTCAGCCGCCGAACAGTGCCCTGGAGGCCACACCCGCATCGGCTCCGACCCTTAGTTCGGAGCCAACCGCATCGATCGAGGATGGGCGGTAGGACGCCACCTCGGGGGCTGTGATCCCAACGACGGTCGAGCCGAACACCAGCCCCGTACTCTGTGAGACTCGTGACTCCACGGAGCTGGATTCTTCTCCGAACTCTGAACCCTCCGCGCCCCTGCCGATCGAATCCGATTGGGCGCCGATCATGGAGTTCACGGCCGCGGACGTCTTTCAGCACTCATCTTTCAGCGATATCCTAAAGTCACTGAAGTCTCTCTCTTTATCAGGAGAGCCCTAGCCGGACTACGGTCAGTAAGGTTGGGGTATGGACGATGAAGAAATTCAAAACCCACCCACCACCCACTTTGTAGCCACAGTAGACGACTTAACCGACATGCTTGACTTCGACTCCGAAGACATCGACGGTATGGACGCCGATGAAGGAGATGATGAAGAACCAGCGCCTACTAGGCCCTGGAAAGCCACCTCGTCATATGACATATACATGGTGGACAACCCAAAAGAGGGAGAGGCGATGGAACAGCGGAGGATGACCCCTCCAAGAAACAGCCCAAGCGCCAGCGTCAGCGGCGCCGCTCAAAATCCCGCCAACACAAAAACGGTGATTCCAGCACGGGAGATAATAATACTCCGGAGAGTGCCGAAGAAAACCCCCTCCAGCAAGGTTTAGCACAGGAGGATGGAGAAACCAGCCCTCATGAGAGAGCGGCAGACAGAGAGGTCGAGGACGATAATTATATGCCTCCCTCCGAAGACGAGGCAAGCCTCGACGACGACGAATTCGTCGTGACAGAGGATCCCATTGAGCAAAAGCGTTTCCAACGCAGGCTTATGGCCGCGGCAAGAAGCCTCCAGAAAAAACAGCAACAGCTCCGAGCTGATCAAGATTTGCTGGTTGACAGATGGACCGAAGTCCTTGCGGCCGAAGAGCATAAACTCGAACGCCCCTCCAAGAGTTACCCAAAGCGCAGGTTGCTACCCCAATTAGAGGAGGAAGCACTTGATGTGGCCGAACGGCCACCTCGTGGCCGCAACAGAGAGGCCTCCCGGCCCTCCACTCAAGCCGCACCCCGTACCAAGGCACGGGAATATGCGCTGGACTTACGAGACATGTTGGAGGACAAGGCAAGGCAAACACGATCGATCTACGGATCGCGTGGGCACCCCACGGCTCGAGACAATAACCGTCACGCCGGCCACAAATTCGGCAGGGCCGAACACAGTAGACAAAACTCATTGGAGCTACGTCATGATATCGCCCAGTACAGAGGCGCCGCACACCCACTATGCTTTACAAACGAAATAATGGATCATCAAATCCCCAAGGGTTTCAAACCCGTAAACATCAAATCATATGATGGCACAACAGACCCTGCGGTATGGATCGAGGATTATCTCCTTCATATCCACATGGCCCGCGGCAACGATTTTCACGCCATCAAATACCTCCCACTCAAGCTTAAAGGACCAGATCGGCATTGGCTCAACAGCTTGCCAACATGATCAATCAGTTGTTGGGAGGACCTGGAAGCTGCATTCCTCGATAATTTCCAAGGCACTTATGTGCGACCCCCAGACGCCGATGACCTAAGTCACATAATTCAGCAGCCAGAGGAATCGGCCAGGCAATTCTGGACACGGTTCCTAACAAAGAAAAATCAAATAGTCGACTGTCTGGACGTTGAGGCCCTAGCAGCCTTCAAGCACAATATCTGTGACGAGTGGCTGGCCCGGGACCTAGGACAGGAAAAGCCGAAATCTATGGCAGCACTCACGACACTCATGACCCGCTTTTGCGCGGGAGAAGACAGCTGGCTTGCTCGTAGCAACAATATGACCAAGAACCCTGGTAGTTCAAACACCAGGGACATTAATGGCAGGTCGCGTCGCAACAAGCAGAAGCGCCGCATTAACGGCGACAATGCTCAGGATACGGCAGTTAATGCCGGATTCAGAGGCTCTAAATCCGGTCAGCGGAAAAAGCCATTCAAAAGGAATCCTAGGGGCCCGTCCAGCTTGGACCGAATACTCGACCGCTTGTGCCAAATACATGGCACCCCCGAAAAGCCAGCCAATCACACCAACAAGGATTGTTGGGTGTTCAAGCAGGCAGGCAAGTTAAACGTCGACAATGAAGACAAGGGGCTGCATAGCGATGACCACGAGGAGCCCCAGCCGCCGAACAACAATGGACAGAAGGGTTTTCCCCCACAAGTGCGGACGGTGAACATGATATACGCCACCCATGTCCCAAAAAGGGAGCGGAAGCGCGCGTTAAGGGACGTATACGCGGTAGAGCCAGTTGCCCCAAAGTTCAACCCATGGTCCTCCTGCCCGATCACCTTTGATCGAAGAGACCATCCCACTAGCACCCGTCATGGCGGATTTGCCGCATTGGTTCTAGACCCAATTATTGACGGATTTCATCTCACTAGAGTCCTCATGGACGGCGGCAGCAGCCTGAACCTGCTTTACCAGGATATAGTGCGAAAAATGGGCATCGACCCCTCGAGGATTAAGCCCACCAAAACAACCTTTAAAGGCATAATACCAGGTGTAGAGGCCAACTGTACAGGCTCAGTCACACTTGAAGTGGTCTTCAGATCCCCAGATAATTTCCAAAGCGAGGAATTGGTCTTCGACATAGTCCCATTCCGCAATGGCTATCATGCACTGCTCGGACGAACCGCATTCGCCAAATTCAATGCGGTACCGCACTACGCATATCTTAAGCTCAAAATGCCAGGCCCTCGTGGAGTAATTACGGTCAATGGAAACACCGAACGCTCCCTCCGAACAGAGAAGCACACGGCGGCCCTTGCAGCGGAAGTTAAAAGCAGCCTCTCCAGGCAGTTCTCTAGTCCGGCCATTAAATGTCCGAACACCGTCAAGCGCGCCCGGAGTAACCTACAACAAGACCGCCTGGCACGTTCCGAGCAGGCGTAGCAATACGGCCCCAACCCCAACCCTAGAAAAAAGGCGATGCCAGTACTTCGCGTACATAATTATGCTCTAGAAATACCATGGGCATAGGGGGAGGGGCACCATCACGGCACACCCAAAACATGGCTTAAACCGCACCAGGGGCTGCCGATTTTTTACTTTTCTCTTACTTCCAGGACTCTACTCTTCGAAGGCCTGTTCGGCAGTTCAATTGCCGCACAAACGATGCAAGAACCAGGGAAGCAGACAAGCCATGCCGCATTACGGAAATCCCAGGTGGTCTCTATCACGAGCAGTATACCTGTTTCGCATACTATTTCGTAGCTTGCCCCTGGAGCAGACATGTTAAATAGTCCAACTTTCCGTTTATCGCATTACTTGTATTGTTCTGCTTTGATTGTCGCTCTTTTTAATAAACGATGCATAACTTTTGTGTATTTTTGCACTATCTTTTTATAAATAAATGTTCCTTAACGACATGTTGCACCCGTACAACTTGGTACGGCCAAAATACGCCAGGGGCTTTTAGTACCCCTCAATACGGTGTGAGAAGTCCGAACACTTTCACAAGTGCGGCACCCTGAACTTATAGCATTATATGCATCGGCTCCGAATCATGTCTTGGGTCAATAGTTGGGTTTGCCCGGCTCCTATGTTTTGGTGCCTTACGTTCCGCTATATCGGCTAAGGTACCACTAGGAGAACCACTACGATTGTGCCCCAGTTGAGCTGGGCCGAGCACCTCAGTGGAGAAAGCTAAAACTGACTGTCATGATGAAGCGAGAGCTGGTCCCTATTCGAGATGTTTTTTTTCGAGTCCCTAAATACTTATGCTGCTTAGGGCGACGAGTCGGCTCTGTCCGGCCAAGGCATGGATAGCGCCCCGAACTCGGTCTTCCGAATACTAGGGGCTTCACCGAAATTTAAAATTATAGAATTCCATGGCTAAGTGAGAGTGTTCACGCATTATAGTCCATTGCCTCGTTCGTCGGGCTGAGCGCCTCCCTCGAAGGACCCAAACATGGGAAAAAGAGCATCCAGATTTATCCCCGAACACCCCAGCACAAGTAGCAAGGGGGCTGAAGCCGACGACTCGCCATCTCTCAGTATTGATAAACAGCCGCACAGAAGGTAATATTTTAAATTCAAGTAGCATTGCTCAGCGCATATGAACAAGTTTTCAGCGCATAGGACAAAAACGAGCGAGTTTTACTCAAAAATTACATCCCTAGTACATTCATCCGCCACAAGGCGGGCACCCTTCAGAACATCCTTATAGTAATTTTCGGGCTTGCGATGCTCTTTCCCCGCTGGTGGCCCGTCCTTCACAAGCTTCTCCGCATCCAGCCTGCCCCAGTGCACCTTAGCGCGGGCAAAGGCCCTACGGGCACCTTCAATACAGACGGAGCGCTTGATGACTTCGAGCCTTGGACAGGCCTCCACCAGCCGCTGCACCAGCCCAAAATAGCTCCCAGGCAGAGCCTCTCCAGGCCACAGCCAAACTAGGAGGCCCTTCATGGCCTGTTCGGCTGCCTTGTGGAGCTCGACTAGTTGCTTTAGCTGGTCGCTCAGGGGCACGGGGTGTCCGGCCTCAGCATACTGAGACCAGAACACCTTCTCCGTCGAGCTACCCTCCTTGGCTTGATAGAATGCGGCGGCATTGGATACACTCTGGGGAAGATCTGCAAATGCCCCTGGAGAGCTCTGGATTCGGGTAAGTATCAAGTAACTCACGTTTACGTGTTTACTTTGCATAAAGAATGCCTTACCCGCCGCTATTTTCTTCACCTCATCCAACTCCTGGAGGGTCTTCTGGGATTCGGCCTTGGCAGACTTGGCATTTTCAATAGCCGCCGCGAGCTTAGACGCTCGCATCTTCGAGTCAAGCTCCAAACTCTCATGTTTCTTCATGAGAAACTGGAGCTCTTGCCGCACCTTGCCAACCTCGGCCTCATACCTCTCCCGCTCGGTGCCCTCCGCGGCCGCACTCTTCTCGGCCTCGAGCAGCGCTTGCTTAAGGGTCGCCACCACAGATGTGGCCCCTACAATAGCCATGTTAATCCTGTCATTTCTTGCAATTGCACCTTTTTTATATACATATTCAACCAAGGTATTTCTTACCTTCCTTCTCCTCGAGCTGCTTCTTGGCACGCCTGAGCTCTTGCTCGGACTTCTCGAGGCTCTGCTTCGGCGTGTCCACTTCTGCAGTGAGTACGGCGGACGCCAGTAGAGAAGCCTGCACACGCATATTGACTCCTTTTGTTAGACTCCTGCGGATTTTTTGATCCTCTATTCGGCTTTTCTTCCCGAACGCCCAATAGGGCATCAGGGGCTACTGTCTATGCGGTAATATTATTTACACATTATTTACTTACCTCAAAGCCTGTCAAAAGGCTAGTACAAGCTTCAGTCAGTCCACTCTTGGCGGACTGAACCTTCTGGACCACCGCACTCATAATAGCGCGGTGCTCCTCGTCGATGGAGGCGCCTTGGAGCGCCTCCAACATATTGTCTGGCGCCTCTGGGTGGACGGGGGTCGCCGGCATGGTGGACTTGCACCTCTTGGAAGGAGGTCCCCCGCCAGACTCCGGAACCCTTGAAGGTTCCGGAGCGGTGTATGGCCTAGAGCCGGACTTGGAGCCCTGGGAGGTTTCATCCCCTTTACTCCTGGAGTCCGGGAGGTCGCCTTGCGGCGCCTCCGGGACCACCTCCTCCCTTCTTGGAACCTGTTGGGACAACACCTCGGTGTCGTCCATAGGGCGGGGGGAGGAAGCCGTCGGAAGCGAGTTCACATCCGACGAGTCCAGTGAGCCGCTCGACGATGCGTCGAGCCGGTCTTTGGGTGGGCTGCATAAGCATATTCGACATAAGGGAAAGCTGTGAAATAAACGAATACTATGAATTACTCTGGTATCCGGATACTTATGGTTTTGCCGGGGGCTTGGCCCTGGGCTGCCAATCCTCTCCACCGTCGTCGGCGTCGTTGGAGTAGTCCGGAGGAAGGGTTTTCCCCTTCTTGGACCCTCCGGCCTCCTCAGAGAGGGCGGCCTTCCTTTTCTTCTCTCCTCCTGCTGGAGGGGGAGAGGTCTCTTCTTCTTCCTCCTCGTCTTCACGGGAGGAAGGCGCTTCGGGACCGTCGGATGATGAATCCGACACCTCCTGGCGCCGGGCACTCTTTCGAGTCCCCATGGCCCTTTTCGTGGCCTTCTTCTCCGGCACCACATATGGCGCCGGAACCAGCAGCTTCGCCAAGCGAGCGTCCGCTGGGCCTTCGGGCAAAGGAGCCGGACAGTTGATCTGTCCGGACGTCACCTCCCAATCCTGTCAAAGATAAAGGAGCTTAGATCCCGCATAGAGTCAAACTATGAAAAACTGATACCCTGTAAAAGGACAAAAACAGCTTACCGCATGAGCGTGATGCTGAGTACTGAATCCGCGATCCTCGGTAGCAGATGAGGGAGCCTCGGCGCCTTTGAAAAGCATCCTCCAGGCATCTTCGTACGTCGTGTTGAAGAGCCTGTTTAGAGTTCGATGTTGTGCCAGGTCGAACTCCCACAGGTTGAAGGCCCGTCGTTGACACGGAGGATTAGGCGGATGAGCATAACCTGGACTACATTGACAAGCTTGAGCTTCTTGTCCACCAGGGTTTGGATGCACGTTTGGAGTCTGGTTAGCTCTCCTTTTTTACCCCAAGACAGGCATGTCTTCTTCCAGGAGGTGAGCCGCATAGGGGGGCCAGATCGAAACTCAGGGGGTACGACCGATTCGGCGTCGCGCGGCTCAGTGACATAAAACCACCATGATTGCCACCCCTTCAGGGTCTCCGCAAAGGAGCCCTCGAGCCATAGGACGTTGGCCATCTTGCCAACCATGGCACCGCCGCACTCCGCCTGGCTGCCGCGCACCACCTTTGGCTTGACGTTGAAAGTCTTAAGCCATAGGCCGAAATGGGGGCGGATGTGGAGGAACGCCTCGCACACAACGAGAAACGCCGAGATGTTGAGGACGAAGTTCGGGGCCAGATCGTGGAAATCCAGGCCGTAGTAGAACATAAGCCCCGGACAAATGGATGCAGAGGGAAGCCCAGCCCGCGGAGGAAATGGGGGAGTAATACCACCCTCTCATGGGGCCTAGGAGTGGGGATGAGCTGCCCCTTTTCAGGAAGCCGGTGTGCGGTGTCGCTAGCCAGATATTCGGCCTTCCTTAGCTTTTTGATGTGTCCCTCCGTGACAGAGGAGACCATCCACTTGCCTCCCGCTCCGGACATGACTGGAGAAGGTTGAGGAGGTAGTGCGGACTTGGGCGCTGGAGCTCGAGTGCGCAAGAATGGATAGGCAAAGGAGGAAGAAGGCGTGGGTGAAAAGGTGGATCCTTATCCCCTTATATGGATGGACGCAACTACATGTCCCCACCAGCCTGGTAAAACTTGCTTATCTTCCAGCGTCGTAATCAAAGGCGCGGTTGGGTTACCCACGCCCGTATTGATGAGAATCCCGGAATAAGGGGACACGATCTCTGCTTTGACAAGACGTGCCAAGGAAACCGCCTCGCATGACGCGCTGAGGTGGGATAATGAAACGACTCGGATAAAAGCTTAGCCGTGGTGTGTCGCACTACGGAATACGTCAGCAGATTAGATTTGTGTAAATATTATTCTCTCTATGGCAATATGTGGAAAACTTATTTTGCAGAGCCGGACACTATCTTTGTGTTTAAAATCTTCTATAAAGTACTCGGAGGAGGAACCCGCCTTGCAATGCCGAAGACAATCTGCGCGCCGGACTTGTCGTCATTGAAGCCTAGTTTAGGGGCTACTGAGGGAGTCCTGGATTAGGGGGTGTTCGGATAGCCGAACTATACCTTCAGCCGGACTCCTGGACTATGAAGATACAAGATTGAAGACTCCGTCCCGCGTCCGGAAGGGACTTTCCTTGGCGCGGAAGGCAAGCTTGGCGATACGGATGTTCAGATCTCCTACCATTGTAACCGACTCTATGTAACCCTAACCCTCTCCGGTGTCTATATAAACCGAGGGGTTTTAGTTCATAGGACAACATACACATCAACAATCATACCATAGGCTAGCTTCTAGGGTTTAGCCTCTCTGATCTCGTGGTAGATCTACTCTTGTACTACCCATATCATCAATACTAATCAAGCAGGACGTAGGGTTTTACCTCCATCGAGAGGGCCCGAACCTGGGTAAAACTTCGTGTCCCTTGCCTCCTGTTACCATCCGGCCTAGACGCACAGTTCGGGACCCCCTACCCGAGATCCGCCGGTTTTGACACTGACACCTATACTTGTGGGTTATCAAGATCTTTTTCTGGCGCCGTTGCCGGGGAGCAATAGCGTGGGGTGAATATTCTCGTGTGTGCTTGTTTGCTTTATCACTAAGTAATTTTTTTTGTTGTTCTTAGTTGTTCTCTATCTTTAGTTATGGATATGGAACACGAAATACCAAAAAAAATTAGGTGTACTTGCTACTCATGGAGATGGGGAACCTCCTAAAACCCTCGATGCTGGTTATGTGAAAAATATTATGTACTACTTTAATAATCCTGAGAAAACCCCATTCAATTATGTAATGGGAGTAACGTTGGATCAACATGAATACTTTAGGGATTACCGCTTGACACAAAAAGGGGAACTATTATGGGATCAAATTCATATATTGAATTGGTATGCTAGGCTACTATGCTTGAGATATGATTATACTTGTTGCTCTAAGGTGAAGGCTCCACACCTTCCCTTTTCATGTGAATTTAATGATAATAAAACCTTAGCTTCTTATGCTAATGGTATATATGATTACTATGATGTGGAACAAATAGAAGAATTTGTTGCTTTTATGGGTGCTTATGAAATTGAATCTATGTTTAAAGAGTTTCAAGATTTTGATGATTCGGTTTATAGACCTGAAAATTTAGCTATCCTTAAATATTGCTATGAGAATTATGAATACAATTACAATATTAATGCACTTATTGAGAAAGTCTCTGTTGTCCAAGACGAGACTAATATTTTGCAGGAATCTATGGAAGAAGAAATTGATGAAACTGTGAGCCCATTGGATGAAAAAGATGAGGAGGAGAGATAAGAACAAAAGGAGGAAGAGCGGATTAGCTACCCATGCCCACTGTCGGTGTCAAAACCGGCGGATCTCGGGTAGGGGGTCCCGAACTGTGCGTCTCGGCCGGATGGTAACAGGAGGCAAGGGACACGAAGTATTACCCAGGTTCGGGCCCTCTCGATGGAGGTAAAACCCTACGTCCTGCTTGATTGATATTGATGATATGGGTAGTACAAGAGTAGATCTACCACAAGATCAGAGAGGCTAAACCCTAGAAGCTAGCCTATGGTATGATTGTTGATGTGTATGTTGTCCTACGGACTAAAACCCCCCGGTTTATATAGACACCGGAGAGGGTTAGGGTTACATAGAGTCGGTTACAATGGTAGGAGATCTGAACATCCGTATCTCCAAGCTTGCCTTCCACGCCAAGGAAGGTCCCTTCCAGACACGGGACGGAGTCTTCAATCTGGTATCTTCATAGTCCAGGAGTCCGGCTGAAGATATAGTTCAGCTATCCGAACACCCCCTAATCCAGGACTCCCTCAGTAGCCCCTGAACCAGGCTTCAATGATGACGAGTCCGGCGCGCAGATTGTCTTCGGCATTGCAAGGCGGGTTCCCCCTCCAAGTACTTTATAGAAGATTTTAAACACAAAGATAGTGTCCGGCTCTGTGAAATAAGTTTTCCACATATTGCGCTAGAGAGAATAATATTTACACAAATCTAATCTATTGACGTATTCCGTAGTGTGACACACCACGGCCAAGCTTTTATCCGAGTCGTTTCATTATCCCACCTCAGCGCGTCATGCGAGGCGGTTTCATTATCTAAAAAGAATCCTTGGGTCGGGTCCCTGCTGCACGTCTGCGCCTGTGTCTCCGTTGTGCCGTATCCTGGACGGGTGTAGCACGATGATCGTCTGTAAAAGAGAGGAATTTGGGTGAAAAGGTGATCGTGCAAAAAGATAGTTTTCTAAAGAAACCATGTGTAATTCAAGAGGAGGAGAAATTGCCACTTGTCTGCGTGCGTGGAGCCCCTTGTATTGAAAAATAGGGGTGTGACCGTTTATGTGGTATAAGTAGTGACGCCGGACTCGATTATTTGTGTCTGGGGTCTTGACGACCTATTGGATGCTTTCGTTGGTCTGGGCGCCTTTAGTGTGCGGCTGCCAAGGCAGCCTCACTCTCTTCGGCGCGCAGAGATCGCTTGATACTTCTGTGCACTGAAATGATGCCTCATGGACTGGGCATCTTCAGTGTAAGGGAGGCGTAGTGTGCTATTGCATTAAAGCGAGCGAAAGCTTCGCGTCCGAGCAGTGCTTGATAGCCACTTTGGAACGGAGCGATGTGGAAAGTTAAATGCTCGTGACGAAAGTTATCGGGGCAGCCGAATATGACTTGTAATAGGAGGGAGCCCGTGCAACGAGCCCCTGGGCTTGGCGTTACTCCTTTAAAGGTAGTGTTGCTATGGCGAATTTGTGTTGGGTCTAACCCCATCCCACAGATTGTATCCTGATATATTAGGTTTAGGCTGCTGCCGCCGTCCATCAATACTCGTGCGAAGTGATATCCGCCAATTACTGGGTTTAACACCAGGGCGCCCCATCCTGCGTGTCTGATACTTGCTGAGCAATCGTGATGGTCGAAAATGATCGGTTGAGATGACCAATGGCAGGACTTCACGGTGATAGGCGCTTGGGTATATTTTCTGGGAGTGCCGCATTGCTTTTTCCCTTGATCACGTGTAACACATTTACTGTTTTGACTTTCGGTGGAAATTTCTTTTGTTCCCCCGTGTCTTGCTTGGGAGGTTCGTCCTCGTCTTCACTTGGTGTATCCTCCCCCTTGTGTACGGCGTTGAGCTTGCCGGACTGCTTGAAGACCCAACATTATCTGTGGGTATGATTGGCAGGTTTGCCAGGGGTACTATGGATCTGACATACTTGGTCCAGAATTTTGTTGAGGCTGGACAGTTCATCCCTGGTGCCTTTAGGCGGCGGCTTTTGGCCTGGCCGAGAGACTTTGAATCCGCCGTTTACTGCCATGCCCTTCGTGCTGTCTTCTTTATTCCGACGTTTGTTATTGTTGTTGCACTGTGATTTCCCGTTTCCATCTCTAACTTCAGATGTGTTGGGATTGCTAGTGTTGCATCTGGCTAGCCAGCAGTCCTCACCCGCGCAAAAGCGGGTCATGAGGTTTGTTAATGCGGCCATTGTTCTCGGCTTATTTTGGCCGAGGTGTCTGGTGAGCCATTCGTCATGGACGCTATGCTTGAAAGCCGCTAAGGTTCGGCGTCCGGACAGTCGACAATCTGGTTCTTTTTAGTAAGAAACCTATTCCAAAGCTTTCGGGCTGACTCTCCAGGCTGCTGAGTTATATGACTCAGATCACCCGCATCCGGAGGTCGGACATAAGTCCCTTGAAAATTTGCCTGAAAGGCGTCTTCGAGCTCTTCCCAACTTCCAATGGAGCTTTCGGGGAGGCCTTTGAGCCAGTGACGAGCTGGCCCTTTGAGCTTGAGGGGTAAGTACTTGATGGCATGGAGATCATCTCCTCGAGCCATATGGATATGAAGGATGTAGTCCTTAATCCAGCCCCCCGGGTCTGTTGTTCCGTCGTCTGCCTCTATGTTTACGGGATTGAATCCCTCTGGAAATTCATGGTCTAGCACCTCATCGGTGAAACACAGGGGATGTGCGGCACCCCTGTAGCTGGGTGTGCCATGTTGTTCGGACATTTGTTGTGTTGCATTGTATGCTGGGGCACGCCTGCGTGGTCCATAAATGGATCTTGTTGCGCCGTCCTTTGGGTGCGAGCCCTCGCATGGGTCGTGTGTTGTATTGTGAGCGGCGTTGTATGTCGTTCTGTGTTGACAGAGGAGTCGTCTATCCGACCGGGTGGCTGCTTTGATATTTGGTTATGGGGGGTCGGAGGCCTCCTCATCGAATTCAGGTAGTAGCTTCCGCTTTGGGTAGCTCTTTGAGGGGCGATTGTCGCCGTACATTGTTGTTGTATTGAGTATTTTACTCCATCTGAATTGGAGTGTGTTTTGCGCGGCCTTGAGCCTTCGCTTCTGCTTTTTAAGGCTCCTCGCGTGGCAACGAGCCTTTTGCGGGCATTCTGATGCTCCGGGTGTCTGTCCGGCGTTATGTTGTCCGGGCCATTATCCTTGATAGGATTTTTTTTGTTTGGTTTGAACATCCGGATTGCCGTTGTCCGGCAGCGGTTTGCCCTGCTCCAGCGCTGGGTCTGTGTGATCGCGATTTCTGTCGAGGCGGAATTTGGGGCGGCGCTTGTGTCGCCGTTTTGACTGCTTTTCGAGGGAACAAGCCTTCGGTGCGTCCTTCCGCTCCTCGTCGTCATCTTTTGGTGCGTTCACCGTGTATACGTCATATGACGAGGTGGCGTTCCAGGGCCCAATAGGCGCTGGTTCTTCATCATCTCCTTCATCGGCGTCCATACCGTCGATGTCTTCGGAGTCGACTTCGAGCATGTCGGTTAGGTCGTCGACAGTGGCTACAAAGTGGGCGGTGGGTGGGCTTTGAACTTCTTCATCGACCGTACCCCAACCTTGCTAACCGCAGTCCGGCCAGGGCTCTCCTGATAAAGAGAGAGACTTCAGTGTCTTCAAGATATCGCCGAAAGGTGAGTGCTGAAAGATTTCTGCGGCAGTGAACTCCGTGATCGGTGCCCAATCGGGTTCGATTGGCAGGGGCGTGGAGGGTTCGGAGTCCGGAGAGGAGTCCGGCTCCTTGGAGTCACGAGTCCCGCAGAACACGGGGCTGGTGTTCGGCTCAACCGCCATTGGTAACGTAGCCCCCGAGGCGGCGTCCAACCGCCTATCCTCGATCGGCGCGGTTGGCTCCGGACTAAGGGTCGGAGCCGATACGGGTGCGGCATCCAGGGCACTGTTCGGCGGCAAAGCTAGATCATGCTCGTCGTGATAGTGCGGCGCGCTCGGCAGTGGCTCGAGTCCGTCGAAGATCAAGTCCCCGCGGATGTCAGCCGTGTAGTTTAAACTTCTAAATCTGACCTGACGGCCAAGGGCGTAGCTTTCGATCTGATCTAGACGGCCAAGCAAATTGGCCCGCAGTGCGAAGCCGCCAAAGAAGATCTGCCCGGGGAGAAAGGTCTCACCCTGGACTGCATCGATATTGATGATCGTAGGAGCCATCGGACCTGACGGCGACGGCACAGAGGAACTCTCAATGAAAGCACCAATGTTGGTGTCAAAACCGGTGGATCTCGGGTAGGGGGTCCCGAACTGTGCGTCTAGGCCGGATGGTAACAGGAGGCAAGGGACACGAAGTTTTACCCAGGTTCGGGCCCTCTTGATGGAGGTAAAACCCTACGTCCTGCTTGATTAATATTGATGATATGGGTAGTACAAGAGTAGATCTACCACGAGATCAGAGAGGCTAAACCCTAGAAGCTAGCCTATGGTATGATTGTTGATGTGTATGTTGTCCTACGGACTAAAACCCCCCGGTTTATATAGACACCGGAGAGGGTTAGGGTTACATAGAGTCGGTTACAATGGTAGGAGATCTGAACATCCGTATCTCCAAGCTTGCCTTCCATGCCAAGGAAAGTCCCTTCCGGACACAGGACGGAGTCTTCAATCTTGTATCTTCATAGTCTAGGAGTCCGGCTGAAGATATAGTTCGGCTATCCGAACACCCCCTAATCCAGGACTCCCTCACCCACCTTCTGATGAGAGTAACTCTTCAACTCATACATTGTTTAATTTCCCTTCGTGCTTACCGGAGGATGATTGCTATGATGATTGTTATGATCCCGTTGATTCTCTTGAAATATCCCTTTTTGATGATGCTTGTGGCCAAGATGCCAATATGAATTATGCTTATGGAGATGAACTTGCTATAGTTCCTTATGTTAAACATGAAATTGTTGCTATTGCACCCACGCATGATAGTCCTATTACCTTTTTGAATTCTCCCGACTACACTATATCGGAAAAGTTTGCACTTATTAAGGATTATATTGATGGGTTGCCTTTTACCATTGCACATGATGATTTTGATGAATATAATATGGATGTGCTTGCTGCTCCTACTTGCAATTATTATGAGAGAGGAACTATATCTCCCCCTCTCTATGTTTCCAATATGATAAAATTGCAAGAAACTGTTTATACTATGCATTGGCCTTTACTTTGTGTGCATGAATTGTTCTTTTATGACATGCCGATGCATAGGAAGAGAGTTAGACTCCGTCATTACATGATATATGTTACCTTGTGCTCACCACTAAATTACAAATCATTGTTAATTAAAATTGGCTTTGATATACCTTGGGATCCGGGTGGATCCATTACTTGAGCACTATATGCCGAGCTTAATGGCTTTAAAGAAAGCGCTGCCAGGGAGACAACCTGGAAGTTTTAGAGAGTCATTTATTTTTGTTGAGTGCTTTTATATAGTTTAAAACAACAAAAATAAAGAGGGGAACCCAAAACTTTTTCAAAAAGGAAAGCGAAAGTGAGAAAGACAAGCATTGTTGAAGTGGGAGCTAGCCTTGAACTTTGTTCATGCTCATGGAAACTTTGTGAATCTTGATTATAGAAACTTTTCAATAAAAATAATTATCCCCTTGTACAATTCCATTGTATTATAAAAATAATGTGCCAAGGTTTGCCTTTAGGATGTTTACATTTGCTTGATGGTTTGTACGGTGCAGGACAGAAACTTTGTCTGTAGTGCGCGATTTTAAATTTTTAGCTGGAATGGCAAATGGTTCTGATTATTTTTGCACTGTCTTCCTATACAAATTGTTTATTTTTCCTAATTTTGGTAGAATTTTTCAAGTATCAGAAGTACGGTCAATGTTCAGATTATTACAGACTGTTCTGTTTTTGACAGATTCTGTTTTTGATGCATAGTTTGCTTGTTTTGATGAATCTATCAATTTATATCAGTGGATTAATCCATGAAAAAGTTATATTACAGTAGAAACAATGCAAAAACAAAATATGAATTGGTTTTCAAAAGTACTTAGAGTAGTGGTTTGCTTTATTATACTAACGGATCTTACATAGTTTTCTGTTGAAGTTTTGTGTGGATGAAGTGTTCGGTGATCGAGAAGGTCTCGATGTGAGAAGAAGGAAGAGAGGAAAGAGCTCAAGCTTGGGGATGCCCGAGGCACCCCAAGTAAATATTCAAGAAGACTCAAGCATCTAAGCTTGGGGATGCCCCGGAAGGCATCCCCTCTTTCTTCAACAAGTATCGGTATGTTTTCGGATTCGTTTCTTTCATGCGATATGTGCAATCTTGGAGCGTCTTTTGCATTTAGTTTTCATTTTTCTTTTATGCACCATGCTAGTATGAGGTAGTCCTTGGTTGATTTATAGAATGCTCTATGCACTTCACTTATATCTTTTGAGTATGGCTTTATAGAATGCTTCATGTGCTTCACTTATATCATTTGAAGTTTGGATTGCCCGTTTCTCTTTACATAGAAAACCGCCATTTGTAGAATGCTCTTTTGCTTCACTTATATTTGTTAGAGCGTGAGCATATGTTTTGTGGAAATAATTAAACTCTCTTGCTTCACTTATATCTATTTAGAGAGATGACAGGAATTGGTCATTCACATGGTTAGTCATAAAATCCTACATAAAACTTGTAGATCATTGAATATGATATGTTTGATTCCTTGCAATAGTTTTGCGATATAAAGATGGTGATATTAGAGTCATGCTAGTGGGTGGTTGTGAATTGTAGAAATACTTGTGTTGAGGTTTGTGATTCCCGTAGCATGCACGTATGGTTAACCGTTATGTAACGAGGTTGGAGCATGAGGTATTTATTGATTGTCTTCCTTATGAGTGGCGGTCGGGGACGAGCGGTGGTCTTTTCCTACCAATCTATCCCCCTAGGAGCATGCGCGTAGTACTTTGTTTCGATGACTAATAGATTTTTGCAATAAGTATGTGAGTTCTTTATGACTAATGTTGAGTCCATGGATTATACGCACTTTCACCCTTCCACCATTGCTAGCCTCTCTAGTACCGCGTAACATTCGCCGGTACAATAAACCCACCATACACCTTCCTCAAAACAGCCACCATACCTACCTGTCATGGCATTTCCATAGCCATTCCGAAATATACTGCCATGCAACTTTCATCATCATCATATACATGACTTGAGCATTCATTGTCATATTGCTTTGCATGATCTTTAGATAGCTAGCATGATGTTTTCATGGCTTGTCCGGTTTTTTGATGGCATTGCTACGCTAGATCATTTCATATCCCGGTACACCACCGGAGGCATTCATATAGAGTCATATCCTTGTTCTAGATATCGAGTTATAATATTGAGTTGTAAGTAAATAAAAGTGTGATGATCATCATTATTAGAACATTGTCCCATGTGAGGTTATCAAAATAAAAGAGGCCAAAGAAGCCTACAAAAAAACAAAAAAACAAAAAAATGAGAGAAAAAGAGAGAAGGGGCAATGTTACTATCCTTTTACCACACTTGTGCTTCAAAGTAGCACCATGTTATTCATATAGAGAGTCTCTTGAGTTATCACTTTCATATACTAGTGGGAATTTTCATTATATAACTTGTCTTGTATATTCCAACGATGGGCTTCCTCAAATGCCCTAGGTCTTCATGAGCAAGCAAGTTGGATGCACACCCACTTAGTTTCAGTTGGAGCTTTCATACAATTATAGCTCTAGTGCTTCCGTTGCATGGCAATCCCTACTCACTCACATTGATATCTATTGATGGGCATCTCCATAGCCCGTTGATACGCCTAGTTGATGTGAGACTATCTTCTCCTTTTTGTCTTCTCCACCATCATATTTTATTCCACCTATAGTGCTACGTCCATGGCTCACGCTCATGTATTGCGTGAAAGTTGAAAAGGTTTGAGAACGTCAAAAGTATGAAACAATTGCTTGGCTTGTCATCGGGGTTGTGCATGATGTGAGTATTTTGTGTGGTGAAGATGGAGCATAGCCAGACTATATGATTTTGTAGGGATAACTTTCTTTGGCAATGTTATTTTGAAAAGACATGATTGCTTTATTAGTAGGCTTGAAGTATTATTGTTTTTATGTCAAATGATAGACTATTGCTTTGAATCACTCCTGTCTTAATATTCATGCCATGATTAGACATATGATCAAGATTATGCTAGGTAGCATTCCAACATCAAAAATTATCTTTTTTATCATTTACCTACTCGAGGACGGGCAGGAATTAAGCTTGGGGATGCTGATACGTCTCCGTCGTATCTATAATTTTTTATTATTCCATGCCAATATTCTACAACTTTCATATACTTTTGGCAACTTTTTATACTATTTTTGGGACTAACATATTGATCCAGTGCCCAGTGCCAGTTCCTGCTTGTTGCATGTTTTTTGTTTCGCAGAATATCCATATCAAATGGAGTCCAAATGGGATAAAAACTGACGGAGATTTTTTTTTGGAATATATATGATTTTTGGGAAGAAAAATCCACGCGAGACGGTGCCCAAGGAGGCCACGAGGCAGGGGGCGCGCCTGCCCCCCTGGGCGTGCCCCTGGCCCTCGTGGGCCACCTGTAAGGCGGTTGATGCCCTTCTTTCGCTGCAAGAAAGCTAATATGCGGATAGAGATCATGTCGAAATTTCAGCCCAATCGGAGTTACAGATCTCCGGGAATATAAGAAACGATGAAAGGGAAGAATCTGAGAACGGAGAAACAGAGAGACAGATCCAATCTCGGAGGGGCTCTCGCCCCTCCCATTCCATGGAGGCCATGGACCAGAGGGGAAACCCTTCTCCCATCTAGGTAGGAGGTCAAGGAAGAAGAAGAAGGAGGGGGGCTCTCCCCCCCTCGCTTCCGATGGCACCGGAGTGCCACCGGGGGCCATCATCATCACCGCGATCTACACCAACACCTCTGCCATCTTCACCAACATCTCCATCACCTTCCCCCCTCCATCTACAGCGGTCCACTCTCCTGAAACCCGTTGTACCCTCTACTTGAACATGGTGCTTTATGCTTCATATTATTATCCAATGATGTGTTGCCATCCTATGATGTCTGGGTAGATTTTCGTTGTCCTATCGGTGGTTGATGAATTGCTTTGATTGATTTAATTTGCTTGTGGTTATGTTGCTGTCCTTTGGTTCCCATCATATGATTGCGCGCGTGGATCATACCCTAGGGTTAGTTGTATGTTGATAGGACTATGTATTGGAGGGCAAGAGTGACAGAAGCTTCAACCTAGCATAGAAATTGATGCATACGGGATTGAAGGGGGACCAATATATCTTAATGCTATGGTTGGGTTTTACCTTAATGAACATTAGTAGTTGCGGATGCTTGCTAATAGTTCCAATCATAAGTGCATAGAATTCCAAGTCAGGGATGACATGCTAGCAGTGGCCTCTCCCACATAATACTTGCTATCGGTCTAGTAAAGTAGTCAATTGCTTAGGGGCAATTTCGCAACTCCTACCACCACTTTTCCACACTTGCTATATTTACTTTATTGCTTCTTTACTTACAAAAGCTCCTACTTTTTATTTATGTAATCTTTATTATCTTGCAAACCTATACAAAAACACCTACAAAGTACTTCTAGTTTCATACTTGTTCTAGGTAAAGTGAACGTCAAGCGTGCGTAGAGTTGTATCGGTGGTCGATAGAACTTGAGGGAATATTGGTTCTACCTTTAGCTCCTCGTTGGGTTCGACACTCTTACTTATCGAAAACTGTTGCGATCCCCTATACTTGTGGGTTATCACGCAACTAAGGGGGAGAGGACTTGGAGTCCAAGTCCAATCCTATTCCTACTAGGACTCCTTCCTTTTTTGCCTTCCCTAACCACATGGGCTTTTGAGGACTTGGTGCGCCTAGCGCAATAAGGCCAGGGCGCCTCCTCGCAGCCCATGCTAGCCCTTGGGTCGTGATGGAACCACTTGTGGACTTGTGGACCCATCCGGAATCCTCCGGAACCTTCTAGAAGCTTCCCAGTACAATATCGAAAAAATGCATCTTTTTTCGGAACCCAAAATATGACTTCCCATATATAAATATTTACCTCTCAATCAGTCTGAGACTCCTCGTGACATCAAATATCCCAATACTACTCTAGCATCAACGAATGTTAAGCGTGCGACCCTGCTGGTTTGGGAATTATGTAGTCATGACCAAGACACTTCTACGGTCAATAACCAACAGCAGAACCTGGATGCTCATATTGGCTCGTACATATTCTACGAAGATCTTTATCGGTCGTACCGTTATGACAACATACGTTGTTCCCTTTGTCATCGGTATGTTACTTGCCTGAGATTCGATCGTCGGTATCCTCATACCTAGTTCAATCTCGTTACCGACAAGTCTCTTTACTCATTTCGTAATACATCATCCCGCAACTAACTCATTAGTCGCATTGCTTGCAAGGCTTATTATGATGTGCATTACCGAGAGGGCCCAGAAATACCTCTCCGATACTCGGAGTGACAAATCCTAATCTTGATCTATGCCAACCCAACAAACACCTTCGGAGATACCTATAGAGAATCTTTATAATCACCCAGTTACGTTGTGACATTTGATAGCACACAAGGCATTCCTCCGGTATCCGGGAGTTGCATAGCCTCATAGTCGAAGGAATATGTATTTGACATGAAGAAAGAAATAGCAATAAACCGAGCGATCATTATGCTAAGATAAAAGATGGGTCTTGTCGATCACATCATTCTCCTAATGATGTGATCCCGTTCATCAAATGACAACACATGTCTATGGTTAGGAAACTTAACCATCTTTGATTAACGAGCTAGTCTAGTAGAGGCTTACTAGGGACATGGTGTTTTGTCTATGTATCCACACATGTATCGAGTTTCCGGTTAATAAAATTCTAGCATGAATAATAAAAATTTATCATGATATAAGGAAATATAAAATAAAAACTTTATTATTGCCTTTAGGGCATATTTCCTTCATCAAGGTGAGTCCCAAAGACATGGTGCCACATAAAAAACGGAGAATACACTTCACCAAGGTCCAGTGGGAGTCACGCGGAGCATGCATGTGGAGGCACACCTGCTGGAAAACGTACTGCAGGTCGGGTCGAGTCGGCGTTAGGTACTATAAAGCACCAACAATGGAGCGACAGAACGCTAAATCAGACGCGAGAGACCCATCCAGAGCAGAGACGTTCGCCTTCGTGTCGACGGGGGTGGGTGCTGGCTTGCAGTTAAGCATACCGGCACGCTCCAGGAGCTCGTGGGTGTACTTCTGCTGATGCAGAAAGAAGCCGTCAGTCCGTCGGATCACCTCGATGTCAAGGAAGTAGTGCAGAGGCCCCAAGTCCTTGAGGGTGAACTCATCACAAAGACGAGTAGCCAGCCGCTGAAGGAGATCGGGGGAGGACGCCATGTGGATGATGTCGTCGACGTAGAGAAGCATATATGCAGTTGTCAGCTCCCTAATGATAAACAAAGAGTGAGGCATTAGAGAGGGTGGATCGAAATCCAAGAGACTGCTGGAAGGCTGCGATATGCTGCTACCAAGCCCGAGGCGCCTGCTTCAACCCGTAAAGAGAACAAGATAGCAAGCACACAAAGTCTGGGTGCTCGGCGTCGACAAAGCCAGTGGGCCGCTCATAGAACACCTGCTCGGCGAGATGGTCATGCAAGAAGGCATTGGAAACATCCAACTGGTGCACAGGCCAGGCACGCGAAACTGCCAGCTGGAGTACGGCGCGGATCGTGCCTGGTTGAACAACCGGGGTGAAGGTGTCGGTGAAGTCCACGCCCGCGCGCTGCCGAAATCCACGAACCACCCACCCACCGAGCCTTGTAGCGCTCGAGAGAACCGTCCGGGCGAGTCTTGTGGCGAAACACCCACTTGCCAGTGATGATGTTGGCATGAGGGGGTCACGGAATAAGCTGCCATGTGCGTTTGCGCTGTAGGGCGTCGAACTCCTCTTGCATCGCAGCTAGCCAATGGGGATCCCGAAGGGCAGCGTGAGCGGAGGTGGGGATGGGTGAGGGAGTCCTCGACTAAGGGGTCCAGGGCGTCCGACCTGTTATCTATTGGGCCGGACTGATGGCTGTGAAGACATGAAGGACTAAGACTGTACCTAAGTCCAGATTGGACTCTCCTTGGCGTGGAAGGCAAGCTGGGCGACCGACTATGAAGATTCCTTCCTATGTGACTGACTCTATGTAAACCCTAGATCCCTCCCGGTGTTTATACAAACCGGAGGGGTTAGTCCAGAAAGGATATATTCATTACCATAGTCATACAGGTTAGACTCCTAGGGTTTAGCCATTACGATCTCGTGGTAGATCAACTCTTGTAACACCCATATTCATCAATATCAATCAAGCAAGGCGTAGGGTATTACCTCCATAGAGAGGGCCCGAACCTAGGTAAACATTGTGTCCCCTGTCTCCTGTTACCATCGATCCTAGACGCACAGTTCGGGACCCCCTACCCAAGATTCGCCGGTTTTGACACCGACAATGGGTGATGCCACCGACGTTGAGGCGGCGCACACATACTCATCGGAGGAGTAGCGTGTGCTTGGCCGAAGCACTCCTGCTCGAGCACGGGTTGTCACGCCAAGAGGCGGGACAGCAGGGCCGACCGTGGAGGTGGGGGCCGCGGCGGCGATGAAGGAAATATGCCCTAGAGGCAATAATAAAGTTGTTATTTATATTTCCTTATATCATGATAAATGTTTATTATTCATGCTAGAATTGTATTAACTGGAATCTTAGTACACGTGTGAATACATAGACAAACAGAGTGTCACTAGTATGCCTCTACTTGACTAGCTCGTAAATAAAAGATGGTTAAGTTTTCTAGCCATGGACAGAGAGTTGTCATTTGATAAGCGGGATCACTGAGGGAGTCCTGGATTAGGGGGTCTCCGGACAGCTGGACTATCTCCATTGGCCGGACTGTTAGACTATGAACATAAAAGATTGAAGACTTCGTCTCGTGTCCGGATGGGACTCTACTTGGTGTGGAAGGCAAGCTAGGCAATACGGATGTGTATATCTCCTCCTTTGTAACCGACCTTGTGTAACCCTAACCCTCTCCGATGTCTATATAAACCGAAGGGTTTTAGTCCGTAGGACAACAATCACAACATACAATCATACCATAGGCTAGCTTCTAGGGTTTAGCCTCTCTGATCTCGTGGTAGATCTACTCTTGTACTACCCATATCATAAATATTAATCAAGCAAGACGTAGGGGTTTACCTCCATCAAGAGGGCCCAAACCTGGGTAAAACATCGTGTCCCCTGCCTCCTGTTACCATCCGGCCTAGACGCATAGTTCGGGACCCCCTACCCGAGATCCGCCGGTTTTGACACCGACATTGGTGCTTTCATTGAGAGTTCCTCTGTGTCGTCACCGTTAGGCTTGATGACTCCTACTATCATCGATAGCGATGCGGTCCAGGGTGAGACTTTTCTCCCCGGACAGATCTTCGTATTCAGCGGCTTTGCACTGCGGGCTAATTCACTTGGCCATCTGGAGTAGATTGAAAGCTACGCCCCTGGCCGTCAGGTCAGATTTGGAAGTTTGAACTACACGGCCGACATCCACGGAGACTTGATCTTCGACGGATTCGAGCCACAGCCGGGCGCGCCGCGCTGTCATGATGGGTATGACCTAGCTCTGCTGCCGAACAGTACCCCAGAGGCCGCACCCGCATCAGCTCCGACCTTTAGCTCAGAGCCAACTGCGCCAATCGAGGACAGGTGTTTAGACACCGCCTCAGGGGCTACAGTCTCAACGGTGATCGAGCCGAACACCAGCATAATCCTCTGCGCAGCCCGTGACTCCAAGGTGCCGGACTCTTTCTCTGACTCCGAACCGCCCGCGCCCCTGCCAATCGAATCCGATTGGCCGCCGATCATGGAATTCACCACCGCGGATATCTTTTAGCACTCGCCCTTCGACGACATTCTGAATTCACTAAGGTCTCTCTCTTTGTCAGGAGAGCCCTAGCCGGATTATGGCCAACGGGATTGGGATGCGGACGACGAAGAAATTCAACGCCCACCCACCACCCACTTAATAGCCACTGTCGATGACTCAACTGACATGCTCGACTATGACTCCGAAGACATCGACGGTATGGATGATGATGTGGGAGGCGAAGAGGAACCACCGCCCATAGAGCGCTAGACGTCCACCTCATCATATGACGTATACATGGTGGACACACCAAAAGAAGACAACGACGAGGAACGGGAGGACGCACCGAAGGCTTGTTCCCTCGAGAAGCAGTCAAAGCGGCGGTGCAAGCGCCGCCCCAAATCCCGCCTCGGCGGAAATAACGATCATACAGACCTAGCGTTGAAGCAGGGCGAACCACTGCCGGACCACGACAATACGGAGAATCAAACCGAACAAACCAATTCTGTCAAAGATAATAGTCCGGACGACATAACACCGGACAGGCACCCGGAGCAGCAGAATGCCCGTCAAAGGCTTGTTGCCACCGCGAGGAGTCTGAAAAAGCAGAAGCAAAGGCTCAAGGCTGCGCAGGACACACTCCAAATCAGATGGAGTAAAGTACTCAACACAACAGCGAAGTAGGGCGGCAATCGCCCCACCAAGATCTACCCAAAGCGGAAGTTGCTACCTGAATTCGATGAGGAGGACTCAAAACCCCACAACCAAAAATCAAAACGGCCACCTGGCAGGATAGACGACCTCACGACCAACATAGAGCGGCAAACAACGCCACTCACCAGCCAATACGCGATCCACGCGAGGGCTCGCACCAAAAGGACGGTGCAACCAGATCCATATATGGACCACGCAAGCGCGCCCTAGCATACGATGTAACACAACAAACATCCAAACAACGCGGTACACCCAGATACAGGGGTGCCGCACACCCCCTATGTTTCACCGATGAGGTGTTGGACCATGAATTTCCATAGGGATTCAAACCCGTAAACATAGAGGCATACGACGGAACAATAGTCCCTGGGGTCTGGATTGAGGACTATATCCTCCATATCCATATGGCTCGAGGAGATGATCTCCACGCCATCAAGTACTTACCCCTCAAGCTCAAAGGGCCAGCTCATCACTGGCTTAAAAGCCTCCCCGAAAACTCCATTGGAAGCTGGGAAGAGCTCGAAGATGCTTTTCGGGCAAATTTTCAAGGGACTTATGTCCGACCTCCGGACGCGGATGATTTGAGTCATATAACTCAACAGCCCGAAGAGTCAGCCCAAAAGCTTTGGAACAGGTTTCTTACTAAAAAGAACCAAATTGTCGACTGTCCGGACGCCGAAGCCTTGGCAGTTTTAAGCATAGTGTCCGTTTCGAATGGCTTGCCAAACACCTCGGCCAAGAAAAGCCGAGAACAATGGCAGCACTAACAAGCCTCATGACCCACTTTTGCGCGGGTGAGGATAGCTGGCTGGCCAGACGCAGCACCAGCGACCCCAGTACATCTGAAGTTAGAGATGGAAACAGGGAATCACGGCGCAACAGCAATAACAAACGCCGGAATAAAGAAGACAGCACGAGCACGGCAGTAAACGCCGGATTCAAAAGCTCTCGGCTAGGTCAGCAAAAGCCGCCCTCTAAAGGCACCAGAGACGAACTGTCCATCCTAAACAAAATTCTGGACCAATATGTCATATCCATAGCACCCCTGGTAAACCCGCTAATCATACCCACAGAGAATGTTGGGTCTTCAAGCAGTCCGGCAAGCTCAACGTCGTACACAAGGGGGAGGATACACCAAGCGAAGACAAGGATGAGCCTCTCAAGCAAGACAGTGGGGAATAAAAGAAATTTCCACCAGAAGTCAAAACAGTAAACGTGTTACACGTGATCAAGGGGAGAAACAAAATGGCACTCCCAGAAAAATATGCCCAAAGGCATATCACCGCGGAGTCCTGCCACTGGTCGTCTCAACCGATCACTTTCGACCATCGTGATTACTCAGCAAGTATCCGGCGTGCAGGATGGGCTTCCCTGGTATTAGACCCAATAATTGACGGATACCACTTCACACGAGTCCTGATGGACGGTGGTAGCAGTCTCAACCTGATATACCAGGATACAATCCGCGAAATGAGGATAGACCCAACGAAAATTTGCCATAGCAATACTACCTTTAAAGGAGTAACGCCAGGCCCAGGGGCTCATTGCACGGGCTCCCTGCTACTAAAGGTTATATTCGGCTTCCCCAATAACTTCCGTAGCGAACATTTAACCTTCCACATCGCTCCGTTCCAAAGTGGCTATCAAGCACTACTTGGACGCGGAGCTTTTGCTCGCTTTAATGCAATACCACATTACGCTTCCCTGACGCTCAAGATGCCCGGTCCATGCGGCATCATTACAGTGAACGGAAGTGTCAAGCGATCTTTGCGAGCCGAAGAGAATGCGACTGCCTTAGCAGCCGCACACTAAAAACGGCCTCACCAACTAAAGCATTTGATAGGTCATCAAGACCACGGACGCGGTTAGACGAGTCCGGCGCTGCTATATGTAATTTGTACCAGATTGATGGCCACACCCCTATTACAAATACAAGGGGCTCAACGCGCGCAGACAAGTGGCAATTTCTACTCATTTTTAGTTATACATGATTTCTTTAAAAACTATCTTTTTGCACGAAAACTTTTTCACCTGAGTCCCTCTCTTTTATAGATGATCATCGTGCTACACCCGTCCAGGATACGGCACAACGGAGACACAGGCGCAGACGTGCAGCAGGGACCCGCTCCAAGGATTCTTTTTAGATTAAGACCCTGCGTAAACCTTTTTTACTGTCTCTTGTTAATACACATCCCTCGAATTCTCAGTACAATTGAGAAGGATGCTGATGTCTTGGCATGTGTCCATGTTAGAATAATGCAAGTACCTGGACACAAGGGGCTTCTTACAAAGGGCACTATTTAGGCCCGATTTATACCATAAAGACCGAATACCTTAGGGAGTGTTCGGCATCGCGAGTTTGGCCTTATATGCATCAGCTCCGAATCATTGTCATTGGTCAAATGTTGGGTTTGCCCGGCTCCTGTGTTTTGGTGCCTTACGTTCCGCTTTATCGGCTAAGGCAGCACTAGGAGAACTACTGCGATTGTGCCCTGGTTCATCCGGACGAGCACCTCAGTAGAGAAAGCCGAAAACTGACTGTCATGATATAGCGTGAGACTGGTCAACCACTTGATGACCTATCGGAATGTTAGAATTCCTCTGCCTTAACGAAGTGCCGTTTTCCGGCCAGGCATATACGCACCCCAAGATCGGGAGAGTGCGGAGCCACCAGGGGCTATCTAGTAGCCCCACTGTCAAACTCCTATGGCTAAGTGAAAGTGTTAAAGCATTATAGTCCAGTTGCCTCGTTCGCTGCGCTATCACCTCCTTAATAGGACCAAGACGTTGGGTTAAGTGTGAACACGTGTTTTTTGCGAGCACCTCCGCATTATATGCGTGGGGGTTGAAGCCGACGAATGCAATCTTTCAGGTTATATACATATATACGCAAACGGCCACACAGGAGGCATCACATTACTATTCGGCAAAAGTATAAATGCAGCCTTACTATATTTTATAAAAACATTGTGTTTACAATGGGAATACATGTCATTCAAACATAATATTCTTCGAGCACTGGGACTCTATCAAATGAGCACCCTCAAGAACCTCTTCAAAATAGTGCTCGACGGCTACTCGGCCTATGGCCGAACCTTGCGCCGCAACAGTGGTAGCATCCATCTCTGCCCAGTATGCCTTAACACGGGCAAAGGCCATCCGCGAGCCTTCTATGCACGCCGACCTCTTCATCGCGTTGATGTGTGGCACCGCACCAAGGAACTGCTGCACCAAGCTGAAATAGCTATTCGGCTTCGGCTTCTCAGGCCACAAATGATCTACAAAAGACCTCATGGTGAGTTCGGACAACCTATTAAGTTTGGCCCATTCGGCTAGCTGATCAGTCAAGGGAAGCGGACGCTCTGGAATGTTGAATTGCGACCAGAATATCTTGTCCACTTCACGATCTGATTGATCTTGGAAGTATTCGACCGCATCGACAGCGCTCGCCGCCAAGTCCATATATGCGTCTGCCGAACTCCACAGCCGATCCAGAGGGGCATACCGCAGATCTCCGAACTTCCTCCGCAGCAGAAAGGGCTTCCCAGCCACAATATCCCCGGCTTCGCGCAGCTCCTCCTTCTTCACCCTCATAGCAGAGCGACTGTCTTTGGTCGCCATAGTGGCCTTCTCAAGGTCCGCTGCCTTCACTCGGTTCTCTTCTTCAAGGAATTGGCAACGGTCGGCAGTGCCTTTTAATTCTATGGCCATCTTGGCCATCTTTTCTTTGCTTTCGCAATGGGCGGCCTTCTTGGCTCTTAACTCTTCGGCCGCCTTCAAAGCAGCCGCATTACTAACCCTCGCTTGTTCCTTGGCTCGGGCGAGTTCCGCCCGAAGGGTCTCCACGGTGGCAGCTTCGTTTGCAGTCACAACATATTAAAGATACCGGCATCATGCCGCTCTTATTGTGTGACATTCACCAGAAAACATTACTTACCCTGTGATTCGTCAAGCCGCTTGTTAACAAGCCTAATGTCGGCGTCTGCCGCATCCAGTTGCCGTTTTAATTCGGCAAACTCACTAGTCCGGCTAGCCACCGGAGCTTCCACCACCTGCACATAAAGGTAGTATGGTTATTGCCTGGGACTATGATCCTCTGTTCGACGTTGTTCTCGACGACAACCAGAGTCTCAGGGGCTACTATCTACATAGGGCACACCTAACATGTGTGGTACTATCACATATTATTTCACGTACCTCAAAGCCTGTCAGTAGACTCATAAAGGCTTCATGTAATCCGCTTTCGGCGGACGAAATTCTTTCCATCACCGTACCCATCAGCGTACAGTGTTCTTCTGAGATGGCCGCTCGCCCCAACAGCTCCCTCAGAATGTCCGACCGCATACTAGACGGTGCCGGACTCTTTTGTTTGCTCTCTTCGGGAGCCGGACACTGGGGACTTCGGGGGTCTATGGGATTATCTTATGGCCTCACCGGATCCAGAGAGGCCCTCCGTGACGATACTTCGGGGTTGCCCGCTTCTTGAGCGGAGGAGTCCGGGGGAGGCGTTTCACTCTCCATCATCTCCGGAAGAAGAACCCTCGAAGACGAGCTCAACTGAGAAGGGCTAAGACCCGAACTGCAAGATATATGCGGCGGTTATTTTCTCAGAAGAAAGATAGTATACCTTCACTATTAAAGTATTTTTTCGATCACTTACGACTCGTTGGAGGGCTGATCCCCCCGCGAACTTTGTGCGGCAAGAGCACCCCTCCGAGGAAGGACCCTTTGTTGGAGACTTCTTCTCTTGTTTGGAGGCCTCAGCTTCCGGATCCTCAGAGGTAGTCCTCTTCCTCCCCCGGTTGTCCTCCTTTAAGGAGGCGCTCATTCCCTCGATTGGAACTGGCAGCGATGGGGGCCCGCTTCCACCCATATTATTCCCCCCTGTATCTTCCTTCGAGGGCTCCGAGCAAGGTGCGAGCTCGAGCATCTTTTCCAATACCGGATTTTCCAAACCCTCAAGGAGGGGGGCCGAACACCGAATCATCTTCGCCTTTGTTAGCCAGTTCTGGTCAAAGAGCGATCTCTCAGAAATAACTTCATGATGAATAAAGGACAGTGTGTCCGGCTAGAGGATTTCTTACTTGTTTGGCGGCGCGGTTACTGCTCAGGCCAACGTCCTCGGTAGCATCCGAACACTCTATTTGAGGTCCGAAGAATGACTTGTACATCTCCTCATGCGTCAGGCCGAGGAAACTTTGAATGGCACACGGTCCTTCTGGGTTGAACTCCCACAAGCGAAGGGGCCGGCGTTTGCAAGGCTGGACTTGACAAACTGGCATAACTTGTATTACCACGACCAAATTAAAATCTCCCTCGAAGAGATCTTGAATGCGGCTTTGCAGTATAGGCACGTCCTTGGCTGGACCCCAGCTCAGACCTCTACTAATCCATGACATTAGTCGTGGTGGGGGGCCCGAGCGGAAAGCGGGGGCAGCCGCCCACTTGGCACTTCTGGGAGCTGTGACGTAAAACCACTCCCGTTGCCATAATTCGGACACCTCTAGAAAGGAACCTTTTGTTGGGGAACGTAGCAGAAATTCAAAAAAATTCCTACGTAACACCAAGATCTATCTATGGAGAGACCAGCAACGAGTAGAAAGGGGAGTGCATCTACATACCCTTGTAGATTGCTAAGCGGAAGCGTTCAAGTGAACGGGGTTGATGGAGTCGTACTTGTTGTGATTCAGATCACCGATGATCCTAGTGCCGAACGGACGGCACCTCCGCGTTCAACACACGTACAGCCCGGTGACGTCTCCCACGCCTTGATCCAGCAAGGAGAGAGGGAGAGGTTGAGGAAGACTTCATCCAGCAGCAGCACAACGGCGTGGTGGTGGTGGAGGAGCGTGGCAATCCCGCAGGGCTTCGCCAAGCACCATGGGAGAAGAGGAGGAGGGAGAGGGGCAGGGCTGCACCAACGAGAGATCAAATCGCGTGTTATGGGCAGCCCCTAGGCCTCATATATATAGGGGAAGGGGAGGGCTGCGCCCCCTTTAGGGTTTCCCACCCCAAGGGGCAGCGGCCAGCCTCCAGATGGCATCTGGTGCGGCGGCCAGAGGGGGAGAGAGGGGAGGCGCAGGGAGCATGGGCCTTAGGGCCCATCTGCCCTAGGGTTTGCCCCCTCCCACTCTCCCCTGCACCTTGGGCCCCTTGTGGGGGGCGCACCAGCCCACCTGGGGCTGGTTCCCTCCCACACATGGCCCATGCAGCCCTCCGGGGTTGGTGGCCCCACTTGGTGGACCCCCGGGACCCTCCCGGTGGTCCCGGTACAATACCGATAAACCCCGAAACTCTTCCGGTGTCCAAAACAGGACTTCCCATATATAAATCTTTACCTCGGACCATTCCGGAACTCCTCGTGACGTCCGGGATCTCATCCGGGACTCCGAACAACATTCGGTTACCACATACAATCTTCCTTTATAACCCTAGCGTCATCGAACCTTAAGTGTGTAGACCCTACGGGTTCGGGAGACATGCAGACATGACCGAGACGTTCTCCGGTCAATAACCAACAGCGGTATCTGGATACCCATGTTGGCTCCCACATGTTCCACGATGATCTCATCGGATGAACCACGATGTCAAGGACTTAATCAATCCCGTATTCAATTCCCTTTGTCCATCGGTATGTTACTTGCCCGAGATTCGATCGTCGGTATCCAATACCTTGTTCAATCTCGTTACCGGCAAGTCACTTTACTCGTTCCGTAACACATCATCCCGTGATCAACTCCTTGGTCACATTGCGCATATGATGATGTCCTACCGAGTGGGCCCAGAGATACCTCTCCGTTTACACGGAGTGACAAATCCCAGTCTCGATCCGCATAAAACAATAGATACTTTCGGAGATACCTGTAGTGCACCTTTATAGTCACCCAGTTACGTTGTGCCGTTTGATACACCCAAAGCACTCCTACGGTATCCAGGAGTTACACGCTCTCATGGTCGAAGGAAGAGATACTTGACATTGGCAAAGCTCTAGCAAATGAACTACACGATCTTTTGTGCTAGTCTTAGGATTGGGTCTTGTCCATCACATCATTCTCCTAATGATGTGATCCCGTTATCAACGACATCCAATGTCCATAGCCAGGAAACCATGACTATCTGTTGATCACAACGAGCTAGTCAACTAGAGGCTCACTAGGGACATATTGTGGTCTATGTATTCACACGTGTATTACGATTTCCGGATAATACAGTTATAGCATGAATAAAAGACAATTATCATGAACAAGGAAATATAATAATAATACTTTTATTATTGCCTCTAGGGCATATTTCCAACAGTCTCCCACTTGCACTAGAGTCAATAATCTAGTTCACATCGCCATGTGATTAACACTCACAGGTCACATCGCCATGTGACTAATACCCAAGAGTTTACTAGAGTCAGTAGCCTAGTTCACATCACTATGTGATTAACACTCAATGAGTTTTATGTTTGATCATGTTGCTTGTGAGAGAGGTTTTAGTCAACAGGTCTGAACCTTTCAGATCCGTGTGTGCTTTACAAATCTCTATGTCATCTCCTAGATGCAGCTACCACGCTCTATTTGGAGCTATTCCAAACAACTGTTCTACTTGGAGCTATTCTAAATTATTGCTCCATTATATGTATCCGGTCTCTCTACTCAGAGCTATCCGGATAGGTGTCAAGCTTGCATCATCGTAACCTTTACGACGAACTCTTTTACCACCTCCATAATCGAGAAAATTCCTTAGTCCACTAGTTACTAAGGATAACTTTGACCGCTGTCCTGTGAGCCATTCTTGGATCACTCTTGTACCCCTTGACTGACTCATGGCAAGGCACACTTCAGGTGCGGTACACAGCATAGCATACTGTAGAGAGCCTATGATAAAAGCATAGGGGACGACCTTCGTCCTTCCTCTTTCTTCTGCCGTGGTCGAGCTTTAAGTCTTAACTTCATACCTTACAACTCAGGCAAGAACTCCTTCTTTGACTGATCCATCTTGAACACCTTCAAGATTATGTCAAGGTACATGCTCATTTAAAAGTATTATTAAGCATTTTGATCTATCTTATAGATCTTGATGCTCAATGTTCAAGTAGCTTGACCCAGGTTTTCTATTGAAAACACCTTTCAAATAACCCTATATGCTTTCTAGAAATTCTACATCATTTCTGATCAACAATATGTCAAGAACATATACTCATCAGAAATTCTATAGTGCTCCCACTCACTTCTTTGGAAATACAAGTTTCTCATAAACTTTGTACAAACCCAAAATCTTTGATCATCTCATCAAAGTGTACATTCCAACTCCGAGATGCTTACTCCAGTCCTTAGAAGGATCGGTGGAGCTAGCATACCTTTTAGCATCCTTAGGATTGACAAAACTTTTCTGATTGTATCACATACAACCTTTCCTTACAAAAACTGGTAAGGAAACTTGTATTGACATCCATCTGCCAGATTTCATAAATGCAGCCAATGCTAACATGATTCCGACGGACTTTAAGCATCGCTACGGATGAGAAAATCTCATCGTAGTCAACTCCTTGAACTTGTGAAAAATTCTTCGCCACAAGTCGAGCTTCATGGACGGTGACATTACCGTCCACGTCCGTCTTCTTCTTAAAGATCCATTTATCTTAATGGCTTGCCGATCATCGGGCAAGTCCACCAAAGTCCATGGATCCGTTCTCGGATTTTATGGCCTCAAGCCATTTATCGGAATCCGGGCCCACCATCGCTTCTCCATAGCTCGTAGGCTCATTGTTGTCTAGCAACATGACTTCCAAGACAGGATTACGTACCACTCTCAAGTAGTACGCATCCTTGTCATCCTACGAGGTTTGGGAGTGACTTGATCTGAAGTTTCATGATCACTATCATAAGCTTCCACTTCAATTGGTGTAGGTGCCACGGGAACAACTTCGTGTGCCCTGCTACACACTGGTTGAAGTGATGGTTCAATAACCTCATCAAGTCTCCACCATCCTCCCACTCAATTCTTTCGAGAGAAATCTTTCCTCGAGAAAGGACCCGATTCAAGAAACAATCCATATTGCTTTCGGATCTGAATTAGGAGGTATACCCAACTGTTTTGGGTGTCCTATGAAGATGCATTTTATCCGCTTTGGGTTCGAGCTTATCAACCTGAAACTTTTTCATATAAGCGTCGCAGCCCCAAACCTTTAAGAAACGACAACTTAGGTTTCTCTAAACCATAATTCATACGGTGTCATCTCAACGGAATTACGTGGTGCCCTATTTAAAGTGAATGTGGTTGTCTCTAATGCCTAACCCATGAACGATAGTGGTAATTCGATAAGAGACATCATGGTACGCACCATATCCAATAGGGTGCAACTATGATGTTCGGACACACCATCATACTATGGTGTTCCAGGCGGTATTAATTATGAAACAATTTCCACAATGTCTTAATTGTGTGCCAAAACTCGTAACTCAGATATTCATCTCTATGATCGTATCATAGACATTTTATCCTCTTGTCACAATGATCTTCTACTTCACTCTGAAATTACTTGAACCATTCAATAATTCAGAGTTGTGTTTCATCAAGTAAATATTCTCAACATCTACTCGAATCATCTGTGAAGTAAGAACATAACGATATTCACTGCATGCCTCAGCATTTATTGGACTGCACACATCAAAATGTGTTACTTCCAACAAGTTGCTATCTTGTTCCATCTTATTGAAACCGAGGCTTTTCAGTCATCTTGCCTATGTGGTATGATTTGCATATCTCAAGTGATTCAAAATCAAGTGAGTCCGAACGGTCCATTTGCATGGAGTTTCTTCATGCATATACACCAATAGACATGGTTCGCATGTCTCAAACTTTTCAAAAACGAGTGAGTCCAAAGATCCATCAACATGGATCTTCTTCATGCGTTTTATACCATTATGACTTACATGGCAGTGCCACAAGTAAGTGGTACTATCATTACTATCTTATATCTTTTGGCATGAAAATGTGTATCACTACGACCGAGATTCAATAAACCATTCCTTTAGGTGCAAGACCATTGAAGGTATTATTCAAAAAATAGAGTAACCATTATTCTCCTTAAATGAATAACCGTATTGCGGTAGACATAATCCAATCATGTCTATGCTCAACGCAAACACCAATCTCGGTGGTAGAGGGAGCGTGCGATGCTTGATTATATCAACCTTGGAAACACTTCAACATATATCGTCAGCTCACCTTTAGCTAGTCTCCGTTTATTCCGTAGCTTTTATTTCGAGTTACTAACACTTAGCAACCGAACCGGTATCCAATACCCTGGTGCTACTAGGAGTACTAGTAAAGTACACATTAACATAATGTATATCCAATATACTTCTATCGACCTTGCCAGCCTTCTCATCTACCAAGTATCTAGGGTAATGCTGCTCCAGTGGTTGTTCCCCTTATTACAGAAGCACTTAGTCTCGGGTTTGGGTTCAACCTCGGGTTTCTTCATTGGTGCAGCAGCTGATTTTTCGTTTCATGAAGTATCCCTTCTTTCCCTTGCCCTTCTTGAAACTAGTGGTTTCATCAACCATCAACAATTGATGCTCCTTCTTGATTTCTACTTTCGCGATGTCAAACAACGCGAATGCCTCAAGGATCATCATCTCTATCCTTGATATGTTATAGTTCATCACGAAGCTCTAGCAGCTTGGTGGCAATGACTTTGGGGAAACATCACTATCTCATCTGGAAGATCAACTCCCACTCGATTCAAGTGATTGTTGCACTCAGACAATCTGAGCACAAGCTCAACGATTGAGCTTTTCTCCCTTAGTTTGCAGGCTAAGAAAATCGTCGGAGGTCTTATACCTCTTGACATGGGCACGAGCCTGAAATCCCAATTTCAGCCCTCAAAACATCTCATATGTTTCGCGATGTTTCGAAAACGTCTTTCGTGCCTCAACTCTAAACCGTTTAACTGAACTATCACGTAGTTATCAAGACGTGTATGTCCGATGTTCACAACATCCACAAACGACATTTGGGGTTCAGCACACTGAGCAGTGCATTAAGGACATAAGCTTTCTACTGTCCGCATAATTGCTACTATCAACTTTCAACTATATTTTCTCTAGGAACATATCTAAAACAGTGGAACTAAAGCGCGAGCTTACGACATAATTTGCAAAGGTCTTTTGACTATGTTCAGGATAATTAAGTTCATCTTATGAACTCCCACTCAGATAGACATCCCTCTGGTCATCTAAGTGATTACATGATCCGAGTCAACTAGGCCGTGTCCGATCATCACATGAGACGGACTAGTCATCATCGGTGAACATCTTCATGTTGATCGTATCTACTATACGACTCATGCTCGACCTTTCAGTCTCCGTGTTCCGAGGCCATGTCTGCACATGCTAGGCTCGTCAAGTTAACCCTAAGTGTTTTCGTTGTGTAAAACTGTCTTACACCCGTTGTATGTGAACGTAAGAATCCATCACACCCGATCATCACGTGGTGCTTAGAAGCGACGAACTGTAGCAACGGTGCACAGTTAGGGGAGAACACTTCTTGAAATTTTGTAAGGGATCATCTTATTTACTACCGTCGTCCTAAGTAAACAAGATGCATAATCATAATAAACATCACATGCAATTATATAGTTGTGACATGATATGGCCAATATCATATAGCTCCATTGAACACCATCTTCGGGGCTCCATGATCATCTTGTCACCGGCATGACACCATGATCTCCATCATCATGATCTCCATCATCGTGTCTTCATGAAGTTGTCACGCCAACGACTACTTCTACTTCTATGACTAACGCGTTTAGCAATAAAGTAAAGTAGTTTACATGGCGTTCTTCAATGACACGCAGGTCATACAATAAATAAAGACAACTCCTATGGCTCCTGCCGGTTGTCATACTCATCGACATGCAAGTCGTGAATCCTATTACAAGAACATGATCAATCTCATACATCACATATATCATTCATCACATCCTTTTGGCCATATCACATCACATAGCATACCCTGCAAAAACAAGTTAGACGTCCTCTAATTGTTGTTTGCATGTTTTACGTGGCTGCTATGGGTTTCTAGCAAGAACGTTTCTTACCTACGCAAAACCACAACGTGATATGCCAATTGCTATTTACCCTTCATAAGGACCCTATTCATCGAATCCGTTCCGACTAAAGTGGGAGAGACTGGCACCCGCTAGCCACCTTATGCACCAAGTGCATGTCAATCGGTGGAACCTGTCTCACATAAGAGTACGTGTAAGGTCGGTCCGGGCCGCTTCATCCCACAATACCGTCGAAACAAGATTGGACTAGTAACGGTAAGCATATTGAACAACATCAACGCCCACAACTACTTTGTGTTCTACTCGTGCAAAGAATCTACGCAATAGACCTAGCTCATGATGCTACTGTTGGGGAACGTAGCAGAAATTCAAAAAATTTCCTACGTAACACCAAGATCTATCTATGGAGAGACCAGCAAAGAGTAGAAAGGGGAGTGCATCTACATACCCTTGTAGATCGCTAAGCGGAAGCGTTCAAGTGAACGGGGTTGATGGAGTCGTACTCGTCGTGATTCAGATCACCGATGATCCTAGTGCCGAACGGACGGCACCTCCGCGTTCAACACACGTACAGCCCGGTGACGTCTCCCACGCCTTGATCCAGCAAGGAGAGAGGGAGAGGTTGAGGAAGACTTCATCCAGCAGCAGCACAACGGCGTGGTGGTGGTGGAGGAGCGTGGCAATCCCGCAGGGCTTCGCCAAGCACCATGGGAGAAGAGGAGGAGGGAGAGGGGCAGGGCTGCACCAACGAGAGATCAAATCGCGTGTTATGGGCAGCCCCTAGGCCTCATATATATAGGGGAAGGGGAGGGCTGCGCCCCCTTTAGGGTTTCCCACCCCAAGGGGCGGCGGCCAGCCTCCAGATGGCATCTGGTGCGGCGGCCAGAGGGGGAGAGAGGGGAGGCGCAGGGAGCATGGGCCTTAGGGCCCATCTGCCCTAGGGTTTGCCCCCTCCCACTCTCCCCTGCACCTTGGGCCCCTTGTGGGGGGCACACCAGCCCACCTGGGGCTGGTTCCCTCCCACACATGGCCCATGCAGCCCTCCGGGGTTGGTGGCCCCACTTGGTGGACCCCCGGGACCCTCCCGGTGGTCCCGGTACAATACCGATAAACCCCGAAACTCTTCCGGTGTCCAAAACAGGACTTCCCATATATAAATCTTTACCTCCAGACCATTCCGGAACTCCTTGTGACGTCCGGGATCTCATCCGGGACTCCGAACAACATTCGGTTACCACATACAATCTTCCTTTATAACCCTAGCGTCATCGAACCTTAAGTGTGTAGACCCTACGGGTTCGGGAGACATGCAGACATGACCGAGACGTTCTCCGGTCAATAACCAACAGCGGTATCTGGATACCCATGTTGGCTCCCACATGTTCCACGATGATCTCATCGGATGAACCACGATGTCAAGGACTTAATCAATCCCGTATTCAATTCCCTTTGTCCATCGGTATGTTACTTGCCCGAGATTCGATCGTCGGTATCCAATACCTTGTTCAATCTCATTACCGGCAAGTCACTTTACTCGTTCCGTAACACATCATCCCGTGATCAACTCCTTGGTCACATTGCGCATATGATGATGTCCTACCGAGTGGGCCCAGAGATACCTCTCCGTTTACACGGAGTGACAAATCCCAGTCTCGATCCGCATAAAACAATAGATACTTTTGGAGATACCTGTAGTGCACCTTTATAGTCACCCAGTTACGTTGTGACGTTTGATACACCCAAAGCACTCCTACGGTATCCAGGAGTTACACGCTCTCATGGTCGAAGGAAGAGATACTTGACATTGGCAAAGCTCTAGCAAATGAACTACACGATCTTTTGTGCTAGTCTTAGGATTGGGTCTTGTCCATCACATCATTCTCCTAATGATGTGATCCCGTTATCAACGACATCCAATGTTCATAGCCAGGAAACCATGACTATCTGTTGATCACAACGAGCTAGTCAACTAGAGGCTCACTAGGGACATATTGTGGTCTATGTATTCACACGTGTATTACGATTTCCGGATAATACAGTTATAGCATGAATAAAAGACAATTATCATGAACAAGGAAATATAATAATAATACTTTTATTATTGCCTCTAGGGCATATTTCCAACACCTTTAGGCCAGGGAGCTCCTGCCATCTTGCCTATTGATGCACCTCCGCACGCTGCATGTTGCCCCTCGATCATCTTCGGCTTCACTTCAAAGGTCTTGAGCCATAGGCCGAAGTGAGGGGTAATGCGGAGGAAGGCCTCACACACGACAATAAATGTCGAGATATGGAGAAAGGAGTCCGGAGTTAGATCGTGGAAATCTAGCCCGTAATAGAACATCAAACCCCTGACGAAGGGATCCAGAGTGAGGCCTAGGCCTCGAAGGAAGTGGGAGACGAACACGACGTTCTCGTTGGGTTTGGGAGTAGGGACGACCTGCCCTCAAGCAGGAAGCCGATGCAAAACCTCGGTGGTCAGGTATCTGGCCTCCCTCAACTTCTTGATGTCCTCTTCCGTCACGGAGGAGGGCATCCATCGGCCTTGAAGGCTGGATCCGGACATGATTGAAGTGTTGGGGAACGTTGCAGAATACAAAAATTTTCCTACTCGTTTCACCAAGATCATCTAGGAGTTCATCTAGCAACGAGTCATTGGATGCATCAACGTACCTTGTAGATCGCGAGCGGAAGCGTTCAAAGAACGGGGATGATGTAGTCGAACACGACGTGATTCGAATCACCGGAGATCCTAGCACCGAACGGACGGCACCTCCGCGTTCAACACACGTACGGAACAGCCACGTCTCCTCCTTCTTGATCCATCAAGGGAGGGAGGAGAGGTTGAGGGAGATGGCACCAGCAGCAGCACGACGGCGTGGTGTTGATGGAGCTGCAGTACTCCAGCAGAGCTTCGCTAAGCACTATGGAGGTTGAGGAGGTGTTGAGGAGGGAGAAGGAGGCAACCAAAGGCCAAGGACCCAAGGTATGAAGTCCCTCCTCTCCCCCACTATATATAGGGGTGCCAAGGGGGGGTGGCCGGCCCTAGGAGATCCAATCTCCTAGGGGGTGCGGCGGCCTAGGGGGGTTTCCCTCCCCCCCAAGGCACCTAGGAGGTGCCTTCCACTAGTAGGACTCCTCCCCCTTGGAAACCCTAGGCGCATGGGCCTTGTGGGGCTGGTGCCCTTGGCCCAAGCAGGCCAAGGCGCACCCCCTACAGCCCATGTGGCCCCTGGGGATGGGTGGCCCCACCCGGTGGGCCCCCGGGACCCCTCCGGTGGTCCCGGTACAATACCGATAACCCCGAAACTTGTCCCGATGCCCGAAACAGGACTTCCCATATATAAATCTTTACCTCCGGACCATTCCGGAACTCCTTGTGGCGTCCGGGATCTCATCCGGGACTCCGAACAACATTCGGGTCACTGCATATACATATCCCTACAACCCTAGCGTAACCGAACCTTAAGTGTGTAGACCCTACGGGTTCGGGAGACAAGCAGACATGACCGAGACGACTCTCCGGTCAATAACCAACAGCGGGATCTGGATACCCATGTTGGCTCCCACATGCTCCACGATGATCTCATCGGATGAACCACGATGTCGAGGATTCAATCAACCCCGTACGCTATTCCCTTTGTCTATCGATATGTTACTTGCCCGAGATTCGATCGTCGGTATCCCAATACCTCGTTCAATCTCGTTACCGGCAAGTCACTTTACTCGTACCGTAATGCATGATCCCGTGACCAGACACTTGGTCACTCTGAGCTCATTATGATGATGCATTACCGAGTGGGCCCAGTGATACCTCTCCGTCATACGGAGTGACAAATCCCAGTCTTGATCCATGTCACCCAACAGACACTTTCGGAGATACCCGTAGTCTACCTTTATAGTCACCCAGTTACTTGTGACGTTTGGCATACCCAAAGCACTCCTACGGTATCCGGGAGTTACACGATCTCATGGTCTAAGGAAAAGATACTTGACATTGGAAAACTCTAGCAAACGAACTATACGATCTTGTGCTATGTTTAGGATTGGGTCTTGTCCATCACATCATTCTCCCAATGATGTGATCTCGTTATCAATGACATCCAGTGTCCATAGTCAGGAAACCATGACTATCTGTTGATCAACGAGCTAGTCAACTAGAGGCTCACTAGGGACATGTCGGTGTCTGTTATTCACACATGTATTACGATTTCCGGATAACACAATTATAGCATGAATAAAGACAATTATCATGAACAAGGAAATATAATAATAATGCTTTTATTATTGCCTCTAGGGCATATTTCCAACAGTCTCCCACTTGCACTAGAGTCAATAATCTAGTTACATTGTGATGAATCGAACACCCATAGAATTCCGGTGTTGATCATGTTTTGCTCTAGGGAGAGGTTTAGTCAACGGATCTGCTATATTCAGGTCCGTATGTACTTTACAAATCTCTATGTCTCCATCTTGAACATTTTTACGAATGGAGTTGAAGCGACGCTTGATGTGCCTTGTCTTCTTGTGAAACCTGGGCTCCTTGGCAAGTGCAATAGCTCCAGTGTTGTCATAGAAGAGCTTGATCAGCCCCGACGCATTGGGTATGACTCCTAGGTCGGTGATGAACTCCTTCACCCATATTGCTTCATGTGCTGCCTCCGAGGCTGCCATGTACTCCGCTTCACATGTAGATCCCGCCACGACGCTTTGCTTGCAACTGCACCAGCTTACTGCCCCACCATTCAAAATATACACGTATCCGGTTTGTGACTTAGAGTCATCCAGATCTGTGTCGAAGCTAGCGTCGACGTAACCCTTTACGACGAGCTCTTCGTCACCTCCATAAACGAGAAATATTTCCTTAGTCCTTTTCAGGTACTTCAGGATATTCTTGACCGCTGTCCAGTGTTCCTTGCCGGGATTACTTTGGTACCTTCCTACCAAACTTACGGCAAGGTTTACATCAGGTCTGGTACACAGCATGGCATACATAATAGAACCTATGGCTGAGGCATAGGGGATGACGCTCATCTCTTCTATATCTTCTGCCGTGGTCGGACATTGAGCTGAGCTCAATTTCATACCTTGCAACACAGGCAAGAACCCCTTCTTGGATTGATCCATATTGAACTTCTTCAATATCTTATCAAGGTATGTGCTTTGTGAAAGACCTATGAGGCGTCTCGATCTATCTCTATAGATTTTGATGCCTAATATATAAGCAGCTTCTCCAAGGTCCTTCATTGAAAAACTTTTATTCAAGTAGGCCTTAATGCTGTCCAAGAGTTCTATATCATTTCCCATCAAAAGTATGTCATCTACATATAATATGAGAAATGCTACAGAGCTCCCACTCACTTTCTTGTAAACGCAGGCTTCTCCATAAGTCTGTGTAAACCCAAACGCCTTGATCATCTCATCAAAGCGAATGTTCCAACTCCGAGATGCTTGCACCAGCCCATAAATCGAGCGTTGGAGCTTGCACACTTTGTCAGCATTCTTAGGATCGACAAAACCTTCCGGCTGCATCATATACAATTCTTCCTTAAGGAAACCATTAAGGAATGCCGTTTTGACGTCCATTTGCCATATTTCGTAATCATAGAATGCGGCAATTGCTAACATGATTCGGACGGACTTCAGCTTCGCTACCGGTGAGAAAGTCTCATCGTAGTCAACCCCTTGAACTTGTCGATAACCCTTAGCGACAAGCCGAGCTTTATAGATGGTCACATTACCATCCGCGTCTGTCTTCTTCTTAAAGATCCATTTATTTTCTATGGCTCGCCGTTCAACGGGCAAGTCAGTCAAAGTCCATACTTCGTTTTCATACATGGATCCTATCTCGGATTTCATGGCTTCTAGCCATTTGTCGGAATCCGGTCCCGCCATCGCTTCTTCATAGTTCGAAGGTTCACCGTTGTCTAACAACATGATTTCCAAAACAGGGTTGCCGTACCACTCTGGTGCGGAACGTGTCCTTGTGGACCTTCGAATTTTAGTAGGAGCTTGATCAGAAGTATCTTGATCATTATCATTAACTTCCTCTCTAGTCGGTGCTGGCACCTCAGGAACATTTTCTTGAGTTGCGCCATTTTCCGGTTCAAGAGGCAATACTTCATCAAGCTCTACTTTCCTCCCACTTACTTCTTTCGAGAGAAACTCTTTCTCCAGAAAGGACCCATTCTTGGCAACAAAGATCTTGCCTTCGGATCTAAGGTAGAAGGTGTACCCAATAGTTTCTTTTGGGTACCCTATGAAGACGCATTTTTCCGATTTGGGTTCGAGCTTTTCAGGTTGAAGTTTCTTGACATAAGCATCGCATCCCCAAACTTTTAGAAACGACAGCTTAGGTTTCTTCCCAAACCATAATTCATACGGTGTCGTCTTAACGGATTTCGACGGAGCCCTATTTAAAGTGAATGCGGCAATCTCTAAAGCATAGCCCCAAAAAGAAAGCGGTAAATCGGTAAGAGACATCATAGATCGCACCATATCTAACAGAGTGCGATTACGACGTTCGGACACACCATTACGCTGAGGTGTTCCAGGCGGCGTGAGTTGTGAAACTATTCCACATTTTCTTAAGTGTGCGCCAAACTCGTGACTCAAGTATTCTCCTCCACGATCTGATCGTAGAAACTTGATTTTCCTGTCACGTTGATTTTCAACCTCACTCTGAAATTCCTTGAACTTTTCAAAGGTTTCAGACTTGTGTTTCATTAAGTAGATATACCCATACCTACTTAAATCATCAGTGAGGGTGAGAACATAACGATATCCACCGCGAGCCTCAATACTCATTGGACCGCACACATCGGTATGTATGATTTCCAATAAGTCGGTTGCTCGCTCCATTGTTCCTGAGAACGGAGTCTTGGTCATTTTACCCATAAGGCATGGTTCGCACGTGTCAAATGATTCATAATCAAGAGACTCTAAAAGTCCATCAGCATGGAGCTTCTTCATGCGTTTGACACCTATGTGACCAAGGCGGCAGTGCCACAAGTATGTGGGACTATCATTATCAACTTTACTTCTTTTGGTACTCACATTATGAACATGTGTAGCATCACGTTCAAGATTCATAAAGAATAAACCATTCACCATAGGAGCATGACCATAAAACATATCTCTCATAAAAATGGAACAACCATTATTCTCAGATTTAAAAGAGTAGTCATCTCGAATTAAACGAGATCCCGATACAATGTTCATGCTCAAAGCTGGCACTAAATAACAATTATTAAGGTTTAAAACTAATCCCGAAGGGAGATGCAGAGGTAGCATGCCGACGGCGATCACATTGACCTTGGAACCATTCCCGACGCGCATCGGCACCTCGTCCTTTGCCAGTTTCCGCTTATTCCGCAGCCCCTGCTTTGAGTTACAAATGTGAGCAACTACACCGGTATCAAATACCCAGGAGCCACTACGGGCACTAGTAAGGTACACATCAATTACATGTATATCACATATACCTTTGGTTTTGCCGGCCTTCTTATCCGCTAAGTACTTAGGGCAGTTCCGCTTCCAGTGACCGCTTCCCTTGCAATAAAAGCACTCAGTCTCGGGCTTGGGTCCATTCTTTGGCTTCTTCCCGGCAGCTTGCTTGCCGGGCGCGGCAACCTCCTTGCCGTCCTTCTTGAAGCTCTTTTTACCCTTGCCTTTCTTGAACTTAGTGGTTTTATTGATCATCAACACTTGATGTTCCTTCCTGACTTCTACCTCCGCTGATTTCAGCATAGCAAATACTTCAGGAATGGTCTTTTCCATCCCCTGCATATTGAAGTTCATCACAAAGCTCTTGTAGCTTGGTGGAAGCGACTAGAGGATTCTGTCAATGACCGCATCATCCGGGAGATTAACTCCCAGCTGAGTCAAGCGGTTATGCAACCCAGACATAGTGAGTATGTGCTCACTGACAGAACTGTTTTCCTCCATCTTACAGCTGAAGAATTTGTCAGAGACTTCATATCTCTCGACCCGGGCATGAGCTTGGAAAACCATTTTCAGCTCTTCGAACATCTCATATGCTCCATGTCTCTCAAAACGCTTTTGGAGGCCTGGCTCTAGGCTGTAAAGCATGCCGCACTGAACGAGGGAGTAGTCATCGAAACGTGCCTGCCAAGCGTTCATAACATCTTGTTCTGCAGGGAGAACGGGTGCGTCACCAAGCGGTGCTTGTAGGACATAATCTTTCTTGGCAACTATGAGGATGATCCTCAGGTTCCGGACCCAGTCCGTATAGTTGCTGCCATCGTCTTTCATCTTAGTTTTCTCTAGGAACGCGTTGAAGTTGAGGACTACGTTGGCCATTTGATCTACAAGACATATTGCAAAGATTTTAGACTAAGTTCATGATAATTAAGTTCAACTAATCAAATTATTAGTGAACTCCCACTTAGATTAGACATCCCTCTAGTCATCTAAGTATTACATGATCCGAGTTAAACTAGACCGTGTCCGATCATCACGTGAGACGGACTAGTCAACATCGGTGAACATCTTCATGTTGATCGTATCTTCTATACGACTCATGCTCGACCTTTCGGTCTTCTGTGTTCCGAGGCCATGTCTGTACATGCTAGGCTCGTCAAGTCAACCTAAGTGTTTGCATGTGTAAATCTGTCTTACACCCGTTGTATGTGAACGTCTGAATAAAACACCCGATCATCACGTGGTGTTTTGAAACAGCGAACTGTCGCAACGGTGCACAGTTAGGGGGAACACTTCTTGAAATTATTGTGAGGGATCATCTTATTTACTACCGTCGTTCTAAGTAAACAAGATGCAAAATATGATAAACATCACATGCAATCAAATAATAAACGTGACATGATATGGCCAATATCACACAGCTCCTTTGATCTCCATCTTGGGGCTCCATGATCATCTTGTCACCGGCTTGACACCATGATCTCCATCATCGTGTCTCCATGAAGTTGCTCGCCAACTATTACTTCTACTACTATGGCTAACGCGTTTAGCAATAAAGTAAAGTAATTTACATGGCGTTTCTCGATGACACGCAGGTCATTAAAAGAATAAAGACAACTCCTATGGCTCCTGCCGGTTGTCATACTCATCGACATGCAAGTCGTGAATCCTATTACAATAGCATGAACATCTCATACATCACATATAGATCATTCATCATTCATCACAACTTTGGCCATATCATATCACAAACCACTTGCTGCAAAAACAAGTTAGACGTCCTCTAATTGTTGTTGCAAGTTTTTACGTGGCTGAATTAGGGTTCTAGCAAGAACGTTTTCTTACCTACGTTAAAGCCACAACGTAATTTGTCAACTTCTATTTACCCTTCATAAGGACCCTGTTCATCGATTCCGCTCCAACTAAAGTAGGAGAGACAGACACCCGCCAGCCACCTTATGCAACTAGTGCATGTTAGTCGGTGGAACCGGTCTCACGTAAGCGTACGTGTAAGGTTGGTCCGGGCCGCTTCATCCCACAATACCGCTGAAGCAAGAAAGGACTAGTAACGGCAAGAAAGTTGACAAATCTACGCCCACAACAAATTGTGTTCTACTCGCGCAAGAAGAACTACGCATAGACCTAGCTCATGATGCCACTGTTGGGGAACGTTGCAGAAAACAAAAATTTTCCTACTCGCTTCACCAAGATCATCTAGGAGTTCATCTAGCAACGAGTCATTGGATGCATCTACGTACCTTGTAGATCGCGAGCGGAAGCGTTCAAAGAACGGGGATGATGTAGTCGAACACGACGTGATTCGAATCACCGGAGATCCTAGCACCGAACGGACGGCACCTCCGCGTTCAACACACGTACGGAACAGCCACGTCTCCTCCTTCTTGATCCAGCAAGGGAGGGAGGAGAGGTTGAGGGAGATGGCACCAGCAGCAGCACGACGGCGTGGTGTTGATGGAGCTGCAGTACTCCAGCAGAGCTTCGCTAAGCACTATGGAGGTTGAGGAGGTGTTGAGGAGGGAGAAGGAGGCAACCAAAGGCCAAGGACTCAAGGTATGAAGTCCCTCCTCTCCCCCACTATATATAGGGGTGCCAAGGGGGGGTGGCCGGCCCTAGGAGATCCAATCTCCTAGGGGGTGCGGCGGCCTAGGGGGGTTTCCCTCCCCCCCAAGGCACCTAGGAGGTGCCTTCCACTAGTAGGACTCCTCCCCCTTGGAAACCCTAGGCGCATGGGCCTTGTGGGGCTGGTGCCCTTGGCCCAAGCAGGCCAAGGCGCACCCCCTACAGCCCATGTGGCCCCCGGGGATGGGTGGCCCCACCCGGTGGGCCCCCGGGACCCCTCCGGTGGTCCCGGTACAATACCGATAACCCCGAAACTTGTCCCGATGCCCGAAACAGGACTTCCCATATATAAATCTTTACCTCCGGACCATTCCGGAACTCCTCGTGACGTCTGGGATCTCATCCGGGACTCCGAACAACATTCGGGTTACTGCATATACATATCCCTACAACCCTAGCGTAACCGAACCTTAAGTGTGTAGACCCTATGGGTTCGGGAGACAAGCAGACATGACCGAGACGACTCTCCGGTAAATAACCAACAGCGGGATCTGGATACCCATGTTGGCTCCCACATGCTCCACGATGATCTCATCGGATGAACCACGATGTCGAGGATTCAATCAACCCCGTACGCTATTCCCTTTGTCTATCGATATGTTACTTGCCCGAGATTCGATCGTCGGTATCCCAATACCTCGTTCAATCTCGTTACCGGCAAGTCACTTTACTCGTACCGTAATGCATGATCCCGTGACCAGACACTTGGTCACTCTGAGCTCATTATGATGATGCATTACCGAGTGGGCCCAGTGATACCTCTCCGTCATACGGAGTGACAAATCCCAGTCTTGATCCATGTCACCCAACAGACACTTTCGGAGATACCCGTAGTCTACCTTTATAGTCACCCAGTTACATTGTGACGTTTGGCATACCCAAAGCACTCCTACGGTATCCGGGATTTACACGATCTCATGGTCTAAGGAAAAGATACTTTGACATTGCAAAACTCTAGCAAACGAACTATACGATCTTGTGCTATGTTTAGGATTGGGTCTCGTCCATCTCATCATTCTCCTAATGATGTGATCTCGTTATCAATGACATCCAGTGTCCATAGTCAGGAAACCATGAATATCTGTTGATCAACGAGCTAGTCTACTAGAGGCTTACTAGGGACATGTTGATGTCTCTTATTCACACATGTATTACGATTTCCAGATAACACAATTATAGCATGAATAAAGACAATTATCATGAACAAGGAAATATAATAATAATGCTTTTATTATTGCCTCTAGGGCATATTTCCAACATGAAGATCCGGAGCACCTAACCTGGGCTTTGGGTGTTGGAACTCGAGGCGAGGGAAGGGTTTGATTGAGCACGAGAGGGAAAAAGCGAAAACCTTGTCCCTTTATAAAGAGGGTGAATATCAAGCATCCTCTCCATAGCCGTTTAGCACTTGCCTATAATCTAGGAGTCCTAGACATGGTTGGGTTACCCACGACCGCATTAATGAGAATCCCGTAATTGGGGGAACACGATCTCTGCTTTGACAAGACGTGTCAAGAAACCGCCTCGCGTTATGTGTGGAGCTGGTTGAAGAAAAACAGTTCAAATAATCACCGGGCCATGACATAACGTCATGCTGCCAAAACAAGTCAGCAAATTGGAATTGCGAAAATATTATTCTCTCTACGGCGGTATGTGGAACTTATTTTGCAGGGTCGGACACTATCCTCGTATTCAAATTCTTCTGTGATGTATTCGGAGAAGGAACCCGCCTTGCAATGCCGAAGACAATACTGCACGCTGGACTCATCGTCATTGAAGCCTGGTTCAGGGGCTACTGAGGGAGTCCTGGATTAGGGGGTCTCCGGACAGCCGGACTATCTCCATTGGCCGGACTGTTAGACTATGAAGATACAAGATTGAAGACTTCGTCTCGTGTCCAGATGGGACTCTACTTGGCATGGAAGGCAAGCTAGGCAATACGGATATGGATATCTCCTCCTTTGTAACCGACCTTGTGTAACCCTAACCCTCTCCGGTGTCTATATAAACCGAAGGGTTTTAGTCCATAGGACAACAATCACAACATACAATCATACCATAGGCTAGCTTCTAGGGTTTAGCCTCTCTGATCTCGTGGTAGATCTACTCTTGTACTACCCATATCATCAATATTAATCAAGCAGGACGTAGGGTTTTACCTCCATCAAGAGGGCCCGAACCTGGGTAAAACATCGTGTCCCCTGCCTCCTGTTACCATCCGGCCTAGACGCACAGTTCGGGACCCCCTACCCGAGATCCGCCGGTTTTGACACCGACAATCACATCATTAGAGAACGATGTGATTGACTTGACCCATCCGTTAGCTTAGCACAATGATCGTTACAGTTTCATTACTACTGCTTTCTTCATGACTTATACATGTTCCTCGGACTATGAAATTATGCAACTCCCGAATACCGGAGGAACACCTTGTGTGCTATCAAACGTCACAACATAACTGGGTGATTATAAAGATGCTCTACAGGTGTCTCCGATGGTGCTTGTTGAGTTGGCATAGATCAAGATTAGGATTTGTCACTCCGTGTATCGGAGAGGTATCTCTGGGCCCTCTCGGTAATGCACATCACTATAAGCCTTGCAAGCATTGTGACTAATGAGTTAGTTGCGGGATGATGCATTACGGAATGAGTAAAGAGACTTGCCGGTAACGAGATTGCACAAGGTATGAGGATATCGACGATCGAATCTCAGGCAAGTAACATACCGATGACAAAGGAAACAATGTATGTTGTTATGCGGTTTGACCGATAAAGATCTTCATAGAATATATAGGAGCCAATATGAGCATTCAGGTTCCGCTATTGGTTATTGACCGGAGATGAGTCTCGGTCATGTCTACATAGTTCTCGAACCCGTAGGGTCCGCATGCTTAACGTTCTGTGACGATTTGTATTATGAGTTATGTGATTTGATGACCGAAGTTTGTTCGGAGTCTCGAATGAGATCGGGGACATGACGAGGAGTCTCGAAATGGTTGAGATGTAAAGATCGATATATTGGAAGGCTATATTCGGACATCGGAAAGGTTTCGAGTGATTCGGGTATTTTTCGGAGTACCGGAGAGTTACGGGAATTCGTATTGGGCCTTAATGGGCCATACGGGAAAGGAGAGAAAGGCCTCAAGGGTGGCTGCGCCCCTTCCCCATGGACTGGTCCGAATTGGACTAGGGAAAGGGGGCGCCCCCTTCCTTCCTTCTCCTTCTCCCTTCCCTTTTTCCTATTCCATGAAGGAGGTGGACTCCTACTAGGACTAGGGAGTCCTAGTAGGACTCCACACTTTGGGCGCACCCTATGAGGGCCGGCCTCCTCCTCCCTCCATCCTTTATATACGTGGCCAGGGGGCACCCCATAGAGACACAAGTTGATCATTGATCTCTTAGCCATGTGTGGTGCCCCCCTCCACCATAATCCACCTCAGTTATATCGTAGCGGTGCTTAGGCGAAGCCCTGTTTCGGTAGCATCATCATCACCATCATCACGCTGTCATGTCGACGAAGCTCTCCCTCGACACTCTGCTGGATCGTGAGTTCGTGGGACGTCACCGAACCGAACGTGAGCAGATCGCGGAGGTGTCGTACCTTCGGTGCTAGGATCGATCGATCATGAAGACATACGACTACATCAACCGCGTTGTCATAACACTTCCGCTTATGGTCTACAGGGGTACGTGGACAACACTCTCCCCTCTCGTTGCTATGCATCACCATGATCTTGCGTGTGTGTAGGAAATTTTTTGAAATTACTGCGTTCCCCAACAGTGGCATCCGAGCCAGGTCTATGCGTAGATGTTATACGCATAAGTAGAACACAAAGGAGTTGTGGGCGTGGGTATATACACATTGCTTGCCGTCACTAGTTGTTTCTTGATTCGGCGGTATTGTTGGATGAAGCGGCTCAGACCGACATTACGCATACACTTACGCGAAACTGGTTCTACCGACGTGCTTCGCACACAGGTGGCTGGTGGGTGTCAGTTTCTCCAACTTTAGTTGAATCGAATTCAATGAACAGGGTTCTTTCTGAAGATCAAAAAGCAATCACTATACCACGTTGTGGTTTTTGATGCGTAGGTAAGAACGGTTCTTGCTCAGCCCGTAGCAGCCACGTAAAACTTGCAACAACAAAGTAGAGGACGTCTAACTTGTTTTTGCAGGGCATGTTGTGATGTGATATGGTCAAGACATGATGCTAAATTTTGTTGTATGAGATGATCATGTTTTGTAACTCAGTTATCGGCAACTGGCAGGAGCCATATGGTTGTCGCTTTATTGTATGAAATGCAATCGCCATGTAATTGCTTTACTTTATCACTAAGTGGTAGCGATAGTCGTAGAGGCAATAGTTGGTGATGCGACAACGATGCTTCTATGGAGATCAAGGTGTCAAGCCGGTGACGATGGTGATCATGACGGTGCTTTGGAGATGGAGATCAAAGGCACAAAATGATGATGGCCATATCATATCACTTATATTGATTGCATGTGATGTTTATCCTTTATGCATCTTATTTTGCTTGGTTTGGCGGTAGCATTATAATATGATCTCTCACTAAATTTCAAGGTATAAGTGTTCTCCCTGAGTATGCACCATTGCTACAGTTCGTCGTGCCGAGGCACCACGTGATGATCGGGTGTGATAAGCTGTACGTTCACATACAACGGGTGCAAGCCAGTTTTGCACACGCGGAATACTCGGGTTAAACTTGACGAGCCTAGCATATACAGATATGGCCTCGGAACACTAGAGACCGAAAAGGTCGAGCGTGAATCATATAGTAGATATGATCAACATAGTGATGTTCACCATTGAAAACTACTCCATCTCACGTGATGATTGGACATGGTTTAGTTGATTTGGATCACCTGATCATTTAGATGACTAGAGGGATGTCTATCTAAGTGGGAGTTCTTAAGTAATATGATTAATTGAACATTAATTTATCATGAACTTAGTCCTGATAGTATTTGCATAACTATGTTGTAGATAAATAGCTCGCGATGTAGCTCCCCGTTTATTTTGATATGTTCCTAGAGAAAAACTATGTTGAAAGATGATAGTAGCAAAGATGATAGTGGCGGTGGCGAGAGCATCGGGCCAAAATCGAGTGGGCACGTTAGAGTGAAAGAATAAAGTGCGAACGCAGTCATTAAGAGTGCGGAGAATGCGCTCAGCGCGGCCGTTCTGCTGTGAAGTGTAAGGACAAGTCAGACGAAATGTGGTGCCGTGAGAGGCGAGAAGTGTGCGGAGAGCGACGCTGTCAAACTCTTTCCCGTTATCAGTCTGGAGTGAGAGTATGGGGCGACCGAACTGGGTGGTGACATAGGAATAAAAGGTGGTGAGTGTGGCTAAAGCATCGAATTTATGACGAATGGGAAAAGTACACACATAATGAGAATAATCATCTAAAATCACCAAGTAGTACAGATAGCCCGTGTTACTCGCAATGGGAGATGTCCAAACATCACTATGAATAAATTGAAACGGAAAAGTGGAAACTGAAGTAGATGCACCAAAGGGAAGACGAACATGCTTTCCCAAGCAACAAGGCTCACAAGTATGCTCGTCGAGATTTTTACATGAGAAAGAAAAACTCCTAAGAATCTGACGCAAAACGGCGGGGTTGGGGTTTCCCAAGCGAGCATGCCAAAGGTCGACGCTGGCGGCGAGGGTGACGGGTGTGGCGGTGGAGGCACCGGCGTGCACAGGATAAAGCTCATCAGGGCTATCGCATCGGTGAAGCACCATCTGGGTACGGGTGTCCTTCACAGAAAAACCAACACCGTCAAATTCAACAGTAAGTGGATTCTCACGAGTAAGACGTGACTAAGTCAGGTGAGACAAGGACATTAGACATAGTGATAGGCGTGGAACTAGAAGGAAAACTAGTGCTACCGACATGAGTGATAGGTAAAGAAGAACCGTTGCCAATGGTGATACATGTGGGTGTGTTAACTGGAGTGGAAGAGGATAGGTTACCGGGATGAGTTGTCATGTGCGCAGTAGCACCCGAGTCCATGTACCAGTCGCCTCCACCTCCATAGTTACTCAGCAACGGCGCCAAGTGGAGGGCGGCCAAGAGGGCGGGGTCCCACGGTGCAGGTACCGGCGGTGGCGGCTGGCCTCCATAGGGCGGCGCCTGGGCGGGGGCGCCATAGCCATCGAGGGGTGGCGGCGCGAGCGGAGCATCGTAGGGCTGGTAGGGGCGCCGATTAACGCCTAGTGGCCCGCGGGGCGGGCACCAAGAAGACCCGGTGCAGGGGCCCGCAGGACGGGCATATAATAGGCATGGATAACGCCCGTCCTCGGATTCTGCCCGGCGGCCCACGGCTGGGGCGGCTGCTGGTAG
>NC_041392.1:570894989-570919224 GCF_002162155.2 Triticum dicoccoides
AGTAGCCAGTGGGCGCGGGCGGTAGCGGGTAGTAGCCAGTGGGCGCGGGCGGCGCGGGTTGACGGGACGCTGCCAGAGGAGCAGGGCCGCCGCGGGTGGTGCCAGCAGTGCGGGCGGTGTGCTGAACCCGCTGCTTCAGCTTCGTCATCCGGCGCTCCTTAAGTTTGAGGTACACGACGACACGCTGGAAAGTGGGTTGCGGCTGCAGGGTGAGGTTGGACGGCGCGTTACCGAAGTCCTTGTTAAGACCGGCGGTGAGGGTGCTCGGCATGAGGTCGTCAGAGACCTTGGCATCAATGTCGCGAAGCTCGTTGGTGAGCATCTTGAGCCTCATGCAGTATTCCTCGATAGTGCAGTTGTCTTGGTGACAGCTGAAGAGCTTCTGCTGCAAGAAAACAAGGTGCTGAAGTTTGTTGTCGGTGAAGAGCGCGTTGATCTTGGCCCACACGTCGCAGGTGTCGTCGTCCTCAGCGACAACCGTGTGGAAGATGTCCTTCAAGATCGTCTGGTAGAACCAACAGATGATCGTGGCCTTGATAGCGGACCACTCCGGATCGTCGCGCATGTACACGCTGTCCACGGAACCGTCGATATGCTCGGTGATATAGTACTCACGAAAGACGAGGTTGAAGTAGGTCTTCCACGCGTAGTACGTCATGCTGGAGCTGTCGAGATGGATAGGGACCCGGGCCTCAATATTGAGGTCACATACGGTGGCGGCGGAGGGCTCGGGACCGGCAAAGGGGTTGGACGAGCGGGTCGTGGAGGAGCCGGGTGAAGACATGGCGGTGCGCGGATAGGGTTAGGGGCAGCGGCGCAGTGGAGAGGCAGCGGCTGCGGGTTGGGTTAGGGTTTTGTAGGGGTGGGAGAGGCAGCGGCACGGGGAGTGCGGCGGCTGCGGGGTGCGGCGCTGCGGGAGGGAGGCAGCGGGGCGGAGGCGGCGCAAGCGGGAGGGCGCGGCGGCGGTGATCGGTCGCGGCTCGGGAGGTGGAAGCGGGGCGGCACAGGCGGTGGCGGCGCGGCTGGAGAGGGCAAGGGCCCAGCGGCGGAGTGGTGCGGCGGCGGTGCGCGCGAGGAGGGCGCGGCGGCGTCGGCAGCGAACCCTAGGGTCGGACCGACCAAGATGATACCATGTAGAAGGGAAAGTTTGCAATACAATTGACGTTGTATTGATGGTGTGCTGGTGCACGTATATATAATTACAGGAAAGGTCTTTACCTTAACTATACAAGACTAGGAGGTGGGTCATAACTCCAATGTACATGCAACACAAAATACATACTCAACAAAACCGATCGAAATTAATCTCTTTTTTGCAGCTGGATGCTATGAACAGCAGGTCAGCGACATGCACGTGTAGGCGAGGGAATCATTTGTGATACCAGTTACAGACTTGTAATTGTCTCTACAATGACACTGTTTCATTGGTTGATTTCAGTGTCATGACAAGGAGATGGCACTTAGAATGTGGCTTTCAGCCCATGCTAGAAAGAGAGATGTGATGATGAAAGGGAAAACCGCCGGTGAAAGCAAGCAAAAGATCATTCTTTTTCCCATTCCTCCAAGTTGCTCCCCCGCCCTAGATGGCGATGGCCGGCGGCTGATGATATCATCAACGCGCTTACGCAAAGACAAGTCTCCCAAAATCATATTGGCACGGTCGACATGCCATGTCTTGTTTATATGATGATGAAAAAAAACACTTACATACAGTCGAAGCCTTGCCATGATTGAAGATTTGGAGGAAGCAGATGAATAATCCAATCCAAGGGTCAAGGGTGAAGGAGCTATATATCTGCATGCCAGAGATCTGGTCCTCTCCTCGTACGTACGTGTTCGACCAAACCGGTCATGCAAGTCGTAAGATCCAGTGCGCGCACCTCACCCGAAAGAAGCATCATTGCAGTGCAGTGTGTTGATCGCCCCTTGTTGTTCTCCCTGTTCTGCTCCCCCTCTGCTGCACAGTTTCTCCTTTGCAACACCGACAATACTGAAGACTGAAGCAATGAAGCAAGTACAACAGCTTCACTTAGTCCCTCTCGGACAAGTGGACCAAAACAAGAGCGTAAGTACAACGACTGCGAGCAGTATTTTGTTTCCCAGCTGATTTGATGAACCTACGAAACGAAAGGATTGTTTGTAGCACGTCTTAATCAGGCGGACGTGGCGGCAACGTGGACGCGCGGGCAGATTACTGTCAGCTGACGGCGAGATCACACGTGACCTACTTACTCCCGTACGGACCTTCTCTCTGTCTCTCCATCGATCTCTGCACAGCTGTAGCCTGAGGCAGGTAGAGGTACACGCGTGCGTACACTATACAGAAGCAGAGGGAACACAAGATTCCTCTTTCTTCCTCCATACAACGGAATCAATCAAGCAGTTTACTACTCCCTTCGTTTCAAAATAGATGACTTAACTTTGTACTAAACTTAATATAAAATTAAGTCATCTATTTTAGAACGGAGGAAGTAGTACATACGTACGACGGGTACACAATGCATATCCACATGTATATACGTACGTGCACGTGCACAGACGCGTACGGACGTTGAGATTCCTCGGAAAACCGGATCGAACTCACAGTTGGTATGATGCATGCGCTAAATTACACACTCATCGTAGAATCTAGCAGACTAGCACCGGTGTAGTTAATTAAGTAGAAAGTGGCCGGGGCATCTCGGAGGATCAATGATTCTACCATATCATAGTAATCATCATCAGTAATAATGTATACATGTAGCTTTGGCAGGACAAGGATGGCAGTGTCGACCGTACGTCGTCGTCGTCAAGCCTGGCAGCGACGGAGAACTCGCTAATGCAACGAAATTATGGAGAGGGTGTGGTCCATTAATTTTCATGCGAGGGGGAGCTGGTGGTCGATCGATTCTCTCTTCCCCGCCATGCATTCTTACACGAGTACATCAGTAATCCACCAGCAGCATAAGATCCCGTGCCGAGAAAACTTTGTCTCCAACTCCATGGACCCAGTAGTAAGAGCTAAGAGCATGAAATGAAGGAAGATGACAGGCACGAGGCGCACACAAGAGATGAGAGCCACACATATATACACAGTACGCAGCATATTCCTGTGCAGTGCACCCAAAAGAGGCCGTCCTCACTTGCGTGTGCTTGCTCACTACTGGAGCACGTACCTACATATTCCCAGAGAAGAAGCCGGCTAGCTAAACTGGCATATCCAGATTCCGGAGAACCACCGCTCCGGTGTATTCTGACTGAGGTGAGAGGGGAGAGAGCGCGCGATCCTGCAGACATCGCTATTTTTCGATAGCTTTGGGGCACACTGCGTGCCGGTCTTGGCAAGTTGGCATCGATATTTTGCACCACTTGGTCACTTGGGGAACTCAACAGTTTCGCAGAAACAAGATGAGAAGAACAGTTTGTGGTCTCTCACTCTCTCTCGCTGTCCGATGTGGTATATCGCGAGTGAAACACGACAGCAGGATGAGACGAGGGCGTGAGGCTGACTCGTCCATATGTCAAAGCTGAAAGCGAAAACTACCAGTATACCAACACAATCTGGGCAGCGAGAATTTCAAACGCAAGGACGCTGTGGTCTTCTGGTGGTTATCCTATATCTGTATGATTAAGTCTATATCTATATCCTATCCTACACGTACCGACGTACGTAGAGTGCGTATACGTAGGTGCCATGGCATAGATATATGTATATGGTCCGTCCGTGCAACCGGATTGTCCTTGGAGAGTACGTCCTGTGGGTCGGTCTTGGCGTGACCACGACGTGCGTTCACACACAGCGCACATAGAAAAAGAAGTCCTCCTTCGTGCGGCAACTTGTAAAGAAGAAACACCAAGCCTGTCAGCAATATAGGCACGTCTTAGTCGGGCCGACGTACCTACGGTGGGCCTATACGTGGTTCAATCGATTTTTCTAGCTTAAAAATTTGCTTAAAAATAGCTAGCTTAATTTTTTTTTAAACAGTCCATCAGGGTTCAAATCCTGATGCTCGCATTTATTCCTGAATTTATTTCGAAATTTTTGGCGATGCGCATTTAGTGGGAGGTGACGTTCCCGTCGACAACGAGGTGGCTACGGTGACTTCGTAAATTTCAAGATGATATGCCGGCTCAGTCTTTTGAAGGTGCTCATAGAGGTAGGATGTGCGTGTGTGTGTTCATAGGAGTGAGTGTATGCGCGTGTATATAAGCGCTTGTGTCTGTATTGATGTTAAAAAAATAAAAATAAAAAAGCTAGCTTTGCTTGCTGTTGCACCCTCCCTAATCACGTCATGATCGCAGGGGCCTTGCACATACATAAATTAGCCTAATCATGCGCACTAAATTAACTTAGGAGGCAACAAACTAAGTGTCAGCGGTGGGCCTACCGCGGGCCGCACAACGGACATGCACTAGTTTCCCAGGCTGCGCGCGGGACGTCGCCCCCATGCACCGTAACCAGCGGGGGATCCCCTCCTTCTACCTCCAATCATTTGTCTTTGTCCCGAGCAGCAGCAGCAGCACGCCCGTACTCCCTCTGCAGATTCTCCCTCGCCGCGGATACGGACGAACACGGCCGGGGAGATGTTGGTGAAATTTCTCGGTGGTGCGCGCCGGTCGACGTCAAGGTCGGGAGGGGCGGCCGGCGCCACTAGCTGCGCTGCGCGGCCTGATCGGGAGGGGAATAATAATAGAATAGTCGGGCCCGACACTGAGGGGCTGTGCTGTGGACCTGTGGTGGTAGTATGTGGTCTCCGCCCGTACAGAAAAGGATTCTCCGTATCATTCTTCCCTTCCCTGCGGTTTTTTTGCTGCTGCTGGTAGTCTATCTCTCGGAATGTTCGGCAACACCAGACGTGAGAGCGCATGTGTACTGATGCTCAAAAAAAAACACCGGACGCGAGAGTGCTGCCAAAGTGCCAATGATTGGTAGCACGTGTATTGGATCTTTATATTGTTATTACGGGGGCGTCTGTTTTTAATCTACTTTTTATTTTATTTTATAGTGTGCTATGTTGCTCCTTTTGTGGCAGCGGAAACATCGGGGGCAACATTTCAGCAAAAAGCGGCGCCAAGGCATGCAAGTCCTGGAGGCCTGGATCGACAGACATGTGTCGCCCATGCATGCTGCACACTTGTGCTGTACACTTTCTCTATTTGCCTAGGCATAGCGATGGGGTTCCTAAACACACGCCCGGTTCTTCTCCACGTTACTAGCTGCCCAAAGCTTCCGCGGGAAAACATGAAACCGATGCGGAAGAAGGCCAACTGCTTTCAGTTAAAAAACAAAAACCAACGTCCTCCGTTTTTGTTTTCTTTTTCCCGACGGTTTTGCTAAGCATCAGGCAGACTTCTAGGGGACTGGAGTATCTATTAAGGTATGAAGGTCCCAATATTTTGATCCAACGGGTCCCGCCTGTAAGTGTGTGGGCCGGCCGCTTTTTTGGTTTTCAATAGGTCTTGCCTGCTGGTACTTTGTTTTCCTTTCCTTTTTGTGTCTTTAAAGTTTTGATAGTTTATTCTTGTCTTTTGATATTATTTCATTTTCACACTCTAATTCATGAATATTTATTAAAGTCATGAATGTTTAGAAAGATTATGGATACTTTTTATATTAATATCTTTTTGAAGAATTCATGGATATTTTGAAAGTCTATGAACATTTTTAAATTTACTATTTTAAAAAAAAACTCATGAACATTGCTCTAAATCCACGAATGTTTTTTAAATTCATGAATATTTTCTTTAAAAATTGTGTATTTAAATGTACCATATTAAAAAAATCCAATTCATGTAAAAACACATGAACTTCTTCATAAAAAACGATATCATTTCTGAGCTAGCAGTGGAGCAAGAGGGGGGAAAAAGCTAAGTGACGAACAGAGCATGAGCCAAGCTAAAAGAGCAAGGGCTTCATGGGTCGCCATGTGAGCACCATAAAGAAGGATTATATGCTTTTAACATGTAATAAGAGCTTCAACGGGGATCACACAAATACCACCGGCTGACACCGAGGCTGAAACGTGCATTGACTCCAAAATAACACCCACTCTTCTCTCAGAACAAATATTGTCTACAATGGTAACCCAACATGATAAACTAATGAAAAAGCACTGTCATAAATTAAAACCCAAGTCAACATAGATAAAAATCAAAAGAAAACAATCGCCCACACGAGTGAAGAACGGTGCGACAAAGCAGACATTAGCCTCTAGTTTGACTCTACGCCAAGAGGCATAGATCTGACATTGAGATGCATGCATTTTTAGACCTTCAAAATAAACATTACACCTTTTTGCACTATATAAACAAAATATCATATCACAGTGAACATTCTCTGAAATGTGATAAACAAATTTATAAAGTTGTTGGGACTTGTGGAGGATCTAAGTGAACAGTGATTTCACCCCAAAAAAATGGGTACATCCGTACATGTCACACACCACATTTTCTTTGACGGATGTATGACTATTCGACAAACATGCAAATGTTTACAAACAAGTCATAAAAACAGGGGGCGCTAACCCACTCCTTACCTCCCCTTTTATCATTTTTTTTTCACTCTATTCCTGTCCAATCTACGTTTTGGTGAGGCCAAGTCAGGTTCGATTATCTACCGAACAACAAATATATACTGACAATTACAAATGCAAGGCGTGTCTAGGCCCCCTTCTTCATTCTCCGTGACTTTCTTGTTTTGCTTCTCCGCACTTTTCTTTCGCAACCAACCTTGCCGCTAATGATAACCTCACTGTGTATTAAACATACACAATCATTATAAATACATGGCACACCTATCTACCTCCTTGCCTCAGTGTCCATTTTTTCTCTCCTTGTTTTCCTTCCCAACCTATTATGACCTTCCTTTTATCGACGACTCCACCCATCTCGATTCATCATCCAATCCACCACCATTGCTCTGATACTAGCCACCATCTACCATCGTCATATGGTCATCTGTCAAACTTATACACATGTCAATTATACAGACATGGTGCGTGTCGCACCTCCATTTCCCACCGCTTTTGTTCCCCTCACACCTGCCTCACCGCCGATGCCGACTCGTGTCCGATTACCTGTCACGCACGCAAACACACATAAATAACCATAAATAAAGGGCTCCCCTTCCTCTTCCGCTCCTTTTTGCTCCTGCTATCTCCGCACTCTTTCTCTCCAACCTAGCTTGTCGCGGAGGTATCCTTTTATCGGTGACTTCTCCTCTTCTGTTTCATTGTTAGATTTGCAGTCGTCGCTACCCCGTGGCCTGTCATCCACCACCACCGCAAGCAACGAGAAATTGGGGCGGGACAACAATTATCATCCCGTCGCCGATGAGGTTTCGAGGGTGTTTCATTCAGCGGTAAGCTTCCTTTCCCTACTTCGCTCCTCCATTTTATTCATGCTCATGCTTATGCTTTGCCCTTTTGCCTTCTCCCCCTCCCGCACCCCCGCTCGACTCCCAATTGAACGGCGGGGGCGGGGCGCTATTCACTTCTTAGGAAGAGGGATCAGACATTTTCATTGTTTTTTCTTTAACTTTTTTTGTACGATCAATTTAGGGCATCGTTTTTTCTTCATCAAGGGGGTCTACACCACTTTATTCCACCCCTTTGTTGCTACTCCTGCTTCTGCTTTGCTCTTTTGCGGTCTCCTCCTCCAGCACCGCTCCCTCCTCTTCATCCAACTCCAGGTTGATTGCCGGGAGATCATTCACCTTTTTAGGAAAAAATAGTTAATTTTCGTCCATTATATACCCCCCTTCTTCCCTTTCCTGTTTCTTTTGGTATGATCTATCTTGGAGCATAGTTTCTATCCAAGAAGGGGGTTTACACCAAGAAGCAAAATAAGAAAACCATCTGGCCTAAGAAGGTTTGTGTATCCGCTGCATGGTGGTCAAGTCAGATCTTGCCTTCTCGTACTGCGTGTCTGCCTGTCCTTCTGGCCTAGGAAGTTTTTGTCTCACTCCATCCATCCTTTCCCCTGCGGCGCCGCCCTGTCCTTTCAGATAGACATCACCTTCTCCTCTGCCACAAGAAGCTCTCAACGGCTGCAGAGTCTCACAGGTGCCTCGATATTCCCAAATATGGACACGTAGGTGCCATATATGGGTGGCGTACACTTAATCTGTTGATTAGTGGAGTGGAGTAGGAGAATATTGATGAGTACATGTGTGAATGTTTACATAGTACTCCACTAACATCCAGCACTAATCCCTTGCTTGATTGGGGAAAATTAATGTAAGAGGCAGACAGTAGATGGGACAAAAGAAAGAAAGAAAATAGATCCCTTGCAAGCTAGAGGCCCCTAAAAGAAAGAAAGCTAGAGGTCCTTAAAAGAAAGAACGAAAATGGGTCCTTTGCAAGCTAGCTCGACAGTTTCAATAGTATTATTTTTTGCTTGTAAAGGAGTTAATTGTGTGTGAACTTGGAGCTACTCACTTCGAAACCACTTAATGTTCTTCAGAAGTTTGTTCATTAATTCTTGGCCCCGGCGTGCGTACGTGCGTGCGTATGGATGAACCATGATGAACAACGCCCCAAAGAAAGATTCTTCCCTGGAAAGAGAATACTACCAACCACACAGTCTGAAAGCCAAAGGCAATTCAGTAGAGGAAAGGGACACGAGAACATCTGGTTAATCTATTATAGGCACTGAAATATCTTCGATTTTCATCATCGTCGATGGATCATCGCCACAAGCTGGAGCGGAGTCCGGATGATCCATCTGTGTTTCCAAGTCCCAACACGCCCGCCCGCAGACCCGAACAACGCTAGCTAGCACTCAACCCACTCATGATCCTTCGATCATCACATACCTGACAATCTAGACTCTAATTAACAAAGCAACGAGACTGGGCCGGAGATGCATGCGTCCATGGGGATGGCGTCTATCCGGCCGGCGAGGGGGCGCGAGATCCGCGTCGACGGGCGGATCTCAGGCCCTGAAGCAGGCGGCGAGGTGGAAGTGGAGGTGGCCCGAGGAGGAGCCGTGGTGGTGGTGGCCGCCGGAGACGAGGCGGCCGGAGCCGGAGCCGCCGTGCCGCTGGCCGTCGATGACGGCCTGCACGCGGCGGAAGTTGTCGACGCCGCAGGGGATGGTGATGGCGCCCTGCTGCTGGAAGCCGTACTCCTCCTCGGCCTCCTTGAGGAGGCCCACGAAGAGCGGGTGCTTGAGGTAGCCCACCGGCACCACGAACCGCTCCTCCTCCTCCGCGCGGCCGCCCGGCCCCACCACGCGCACCGCCATGCACCCCTTGGGCGGCATCGACGAGCCGCCGCTCGAGCCCCCCGCCGCCGACGAGTGCTGCTTCCTCAGCAGGCTCACGCCCATATATCTTGATCTTCACAACACCCTACCCTGTACCAAGAAAGAAACGCTCTCTCGCTCGCTAGACCACGACGGCGACCGGCGTCCGACGGCGGGCGTCAGAGCGCGGGGCGGCGGCACGCTGGACGCTGCTGCATGGCGGCCGTCGACTGGGTAGCTAGGGTTGGTGGCGGTGGTGGTGCTTGGCCCGTCGGGGTTCCCGGTCTCGGCTACGGCGCCTGTGCCTGCCTGCCTGCCTCGATCTGCCCGTGCGTGCCCTGCGCTGGGTGCGTCTGGTCCGGGAGGGGGCGGGGGCGCGTGCGTATAAGAGGCGGGGGGCGCGGGCTGCTGCGGTTTGTTGCCATCCGCCGCTCCCTTTTCCATACCGTATTCCGTTTATCTTTCCACAAGGTATATCGATAACCTTTTTTTTCGGGGAATATCGAAAATCTTTGCCCATAAATGTGGCACAGTACTGCAGTATCCGCGCGAAAATGATCTCGTGATTAATCCCCACGTTTATTGTTCAACGATAATAATATATTTGCATTTCCTGTTTTACGCCGATCCCGTATATTTAGGGCTTATTTAGTTGAGATTCGAAATCTTATCTCGCCGTGTTGGGCGCATTTATTTCTCAAGATAAGGTAATTCTACACGTGACTACTATTGTTTTCGTTTTGCTAGCTCATGCTGGGACTGGCGTACACATTTCTGCGGAAAAAAGATTAGCGTATTCAGAAAGATTAGCGTTTTGAATACGCTTTGAATACGGGGAGAGGGGCATCTGATCCCCCCAGGGTATAGCTAGCCGGGCTACTGTGTGTGTAGCAGCTGGAGGAATGCCGTGTGTTGCATCGACAGTCTTTTTTTGCGTGTGCGAGAGGGATCTCTAGTGCCGTGTGTCGCATACTCTCTTGACACTTCGGTTGGTGATGCTACTGCTAGGGTAGAGGCTAGAGCTTGGTGGGCACTAGACACGGGCGCAGGTCGGTCCAGCCCGGTGAACAACTGTATACACCAGCACCTAGTGCGACAAAACATTACTATTTCTTCCTTCCGTTCTAAATTATACCCCCTTCGTCTGGAATTACTTATCCACAAATGCATAAAAACATAAGTATCTAGAATTAAAATATATCTAGACATATTCATTTCCATTTCTGTGACAAGTATTTCCGAACGGAGAGAGTACTCTGTCCGTTCCAAATTATATGTAGTTCTGCTCATTTTAGTGTGTGTAGAATGTATATAGACATATTTTATTGGTTTATTTATTCACTCATTTCAGTTGGATATGTAATTTATATTAAAATATCTAGAACGTCTTATAATTCGAAACAAATATGATATTTAAAATCTAGGTTAGTTGTAAGTCAAACTTCTTTATGTTTTTACGTTTGAGCAAGTTTACTGACAAAAGAAACCAACATTTACAACGCCGAATTAGCTTCATTATGGCATCTCCAACGCCGTTCTCTAAAACAGACACACCATTCATTCGCGGACTGGTTCGGATTGGTCTGTGAACTCGGATACGAGAGCCGGCCATCCAACAATGTCCCATAAATGTCCGCTCCTGATGTTTTTCTTATCCGCAAAATTCAAAATAATAATAGAAAATAACACAATTCATCCATAAATAGCTTGCAAATATTCCTAGTATAACAATAGTTCAACACGTGTAAATATTACATTCGAGATAGACGGATGTTCACCAAGTTTTTTGAATCCATCGATTCCAAATTCAACGGTACGCAAGTCATAATCGTCAGATATCCTCACACGCACGGTCGCCCTTAAGCTTCACCCAATAATGTTGAATGTGAATGGTCTACTCTCGGTCCTGTAGTACAACACGGTAATGTTAGACATTGAGTGAATCAATGAACTGATCAACATGTAGAGCAACAAGAAGCAAACACTACAATCTTCATGGTTGTCGAGCCTGATGGCCACTTTGTCTCCACTCGTGCAACCACGCCACAATACTTCATGAAGGCGTTAGAGATGGTGTACCACCTGTTGGCTAGTGACTTCACATTACGATCATGGATCACGTGCCTGTCGTAGGGCGCGAAGTGCTTCTCCTCAAGAAATGAAGCACGCTTGTTTTGTCAAAACAGCGAGCCCCATTGCCTCATGCCTACAAAGTCTGCATATATAAATTTCCACGCATCGCACAACAACATAGACCCGCATATATGACCTTCAACGCATCGCGCAACAACACATACTCCATCACCGAGTACCTCGCAATCGTGCTTACTCTAGAAAACAACAAGAAGTTCAACAAAAAAGCTTTATGCCATTTGACCAAATACTTGCTGGGTGTGGTGTCCGCCATGGACGACATCGACACGGGGGAGGGGGGGTTGCTAGATACGGACGGATCATGAGTGGATGACATCGTAGTCCAAGGTGGGCAGACGCGTAGGTGGCATCTGCGGATGTCTGGGCGACAGTCGGAGAGGTACATCTATGGCGCCCGAGGAGGGGGATGCACATCATATCTTTAGCTCCTTGTTGGTTCGACACTCTATACTTATCACTTCCATCACTAGAAAGTGCTGCGACAATTTCTTAAACACTTGGGGATTATTGACGGGGTCCTGTACCGGGGGTGGCTACCACCAAGGAGCCCGACCCCTTCAACTACAAGGTGGCCCAACAGACCCACGATGTGATGCTAACCCTAGGAGGCCATAAGACCTTCTTGACACCCATGACTAGAGGGCGGCGGCGCCCTAGATCGCATCTGGCATGTAAAACCTAGACTTCTCCTGTCTATATCAAGGGTTCCTCTCCATCATCTATCCTCAGATAGGATAACTCCCGGTAGTGCCATCATACACCATTGTAACCCCTCGCACGAGGTATACCTCCATTGTGAATAACCGAAACCAATAGGATGTAGCGTATTACTCTCCGGAGGCCCGAACCTAAATAAACCCCTCGCGTGACCTTCGATCCATGACTTCCAGCTGCGCTTGGACCCGTACCGAGGGATCTGATGGAAATATGCTCCATCAGTTGGCACGACAGGCATGGGTAGCGCCGGCTGGAGACCGATCATGGATCGGATCTTTCCCTGCTTCCGGCAACCTATCGCCGGGGAAGAGCTTAATCTTTGGCTCCTTCACGTTCGTCGTAGACAAGGCGGTCCGGGTCGGCATCAACCTACCATCCGACCTCGCAGCCATGGGACCTCCCGAAGGATCTCCTCGCGATCTTGTCTGGACTAAGGGACGCACCCCACCACCAACCCAGAGGTGCCCTACGGGCAGCCTCCACGCCATCCACGGAGTGGAGGCCAAGCCAGCAATTCAGCTAGTCATGAGTTCTGCGAGGCCTGCCACCTTAGCAAAGTGCCAGGAGACTGTCTTGTCACCGACCTAGAAACACATGAAGACGCCGATGCAGTGAGTACATCTTTAACCTCGAGCGACCAAAGAACACACGCCGATCACCCTTACCAACGAGGACGAGAACACGAGCCTCCAACCCTTCCACGAGGTCACTACTCCGACCTCTGGGGGAGGAAGGGTCATCTGCGGGCTCAGGGACTAATGCCTCTTTATATCAAGGGACGTCCCTATCCGAGGCCGCGTAAGCGATATTCCACCACCTATACTTGAAAAATTTTATAACCAAGGGGGAGATGACGATGGTGATGATCACGAGCATGAGGACGAGCAGGACCCATATACTCAGTGGCACCTAGCAACTTATTCCAATGGATCACCTCTTTTCTGTATACAGGGCACTACTGATGTTACTAAGGAAGCAGGTGTTGTCTCGCATGGTCGCACTCTCCGGACCTATTCCAACATCCGTTGCAGGGTATTCGGGATGGATACTAGTGTGCTAGCGCCAACACCTTCTCCTTGGTTCAGTATTGATAGTCTTAGAGAAAACTCGCTCTTCCTTGGACAAAACTATCCAATGATGGTGAAAAGCGATCCAGCTTCTGTTGACACAATGTTACTACCATTTATGAGAAGCAACTGTATCTATATCTCGGACATTGCAATGCTTCCCTACCGTGGCTATCATAATATGGGTATTGAAATAGGCCGCTTCAGCCTGGATGATCAGTCCTGCGTTGGTCTCGAGATTGACAGTAGCTGGCCCTTCCCAGAGAATCACTTCTGGTTCAAAGCAAGCATTTCCAATGCCGACGAGTGGTTGAGCTGAAGTTCATTTCATTGCTTTCTTATTTGTTGTGTGAGAAAAACTTTACTTTACTAGAATTTTTTGTTGGAAATGATCTATAATCCAACATGTATCCTCGTTGTCGTTGTGGGTTGATGACTTGTTATGTGTAATTAATGGTACATTTGCATATGCGTCCATCAACTCACACCTGCTAGTGGTATCCATATGAACAGTGCTAGTGATTTTAGTTGCAAAAATTAGATAGTGCTAGTGATTTTTAGCTACATATTTTGACAAATCACAGTGTTACAAGGTTGACAAATAGCAATGTTACTAGATAAACAAATGTCAATCTTTCCGGTTTGACAAATGGCAACATACCCAATATGACAGATGCAAATCTTACCCATTTGTTTCTACGTGGTTGCACACGGGTCATCCAAAACAATCGTTTGCGTTGAAGGCATGCACAAATCCTGCACTGCGAATTTTCCATTGACTTAAGGGGGAATACCATATCTCTCACTTTGCATATGGGTGTTCTATCTAAAACGTTTGCGATCAGGAGCTGCACAAATCCTGCTCGGCACAGTTTCCCTTGGCTTCCTGGGGAAGCTGTCGGTTTGCATACGAGTGTTCTAAATAAAACATTTGCGATGAGTGTTTTATATTTAAAAACCATTGACGTTATTTTCAAAAGAAAATTGTTTGATAAGTCTATACATTAAGAAAAAAAACGCAAGTTCGTTCAAACCATATCTTTCATTCAGTCACACTGCGAATTTATATTCGTATGATCGAGAATTCGAGATACAGTATTAAATCCCAAAAAAAACTATTTCGGGCGGCGGTGGAGGTGGCGTGCCGCGCCGTCGTTGTCGTTTTCGTCCTCCAGGGCGCTGTTGTTGAAGTCTTCAAGGCAGCACAAAATGTTTTCACTTGTAAATCAAACATCATGTCATCGCGCGGTCGACAGGCGGGGCGCTTGAGGACGGCAACTGGCGCTGCTGAGAGGTAGCGGTCGACGGCAACGTCAAATGCCGCTGAGGGGGCGCACGCATGGGCACATGCACGACGGGTGCAGCCAAACGCATGGGGACCGGCGCCACGGTGGGTGGAGGGGCGCACACGGGCAGGGGCACGGCTGGTGCAGCCAAACGCACGGAGGCCGGTGCCACGGTAGGTGGAGGGGCGTGCACGGGCACAGGCACGGGCGCTAGCGTTGGCATGTACAGGAGCTTGTGCGTTTCCGCGGAGACCTTGCTGACGCCCACGGCTTCCAGCTCTGCGATAGTGCTCGGCGACCAGCCCGTCAATGCTACGGTTATGGTCGCTGGCACGGGCGCGGTGATGGGAGCTGGGACAGGAGCGGGGGCAGCAACCGCCGCAGCCAGCTCATTCAGGGCCATGTCCATGAGGCCCCATTCCTCCTTATTTTCTATCTCATCTGGCTCGGAGTCGACTTCACCAAATTTGAAGACTAGTGACAGATGATCATTCTGCGCCATGGCGTTGGTGGAGGTCTGCGGGGGGGAGGGGAATGGGAGGCGAACAGTAAGGCCACCCATATTAAACAGCGGCTCGGGTGCCATTAATGGAGAGGAAGGCGGGTGGCCATGGAAGTCAAAGGCCTCGCTTCCCAGTGAGCATGCGTAGTGGACAACACGCATGCTTCCCGATAAGCTCCGCATTGGAGAACAGCTTGCGCACCGGACTCCGCTCGCACACCTCCCGTTCAGTCAAGCAGCTATCCGCATGGCACCTCCTATAGCCATTAAAACAAAGACACGTGGCGTCCAGTGAATGGTTAATAGAACATATACGATTTGAATTATACAAACATTTGAGATATTAAAGTGGGAGCTACTTTTACAAAATGCATTTGTTGGTTGTTATTCGAGTGCGCCTTCTCTCAAAATGGACACAAAAAATACCACAGCATGTCGGGTGCCATTCCATGACAGCATGCCAAGTTTCATGAATTTCAGACGAGTTTTGGATTTACTAGAATTTAAAAACAAAGTATATCAACATTTTGCCGGCAATCAACGGTGCCCTGGTGTTTAAAATTCATTCGCATTTCTTGCATGGGACCTAAGCATGCACCCAAGGACACATATTTTATTTTCCAACCAATTTATATGCACTGGAGCATGTGCATGTAGTTCAAATTTGAATGATGCACATAAAATGCCTACAAAACCCAGTTAATGCATAAAAATGTCCAAATGAACCCCGAAAAATTCCAAATTTTAACACAACACTCATGTTGTTCTATGTTGACACTAGAAAACTTTTGAAATCAATAAGAGGCAGCGGGTATCGTTTCGTCCCCAGAGGTGGAACGTTCCCTACCGAAACCATCAGGCTTGTTGTGAGAAGTTTTGGTTTGTGAGAAACTTATACCCAAACATGCCCCAAATGGGACAAAAATTTTACCACGACATGTTGATGCCGCTCCATGATAGCATAGCAAGTTTCATGAATTTCATATGAGTTTTGGATTTACTAGAATTTAAAAACCAGGTATCTCAATGTTTGCGGCCGAGTGACCATGGTAGGTTGTTTGACATTCATTTCCATTTCTTGCATGGGACCTAAGCATGCAACCAAGGACACAGATTTGAATTTTTCAACCAATTTATATGCATTAGAGCATGTGCATATAGTTCAAATTTGAATTATGCACATAAATGCATTGAAAACTCAATTAATGCATAAAAAATATCCAAATGAACCCCGAAAAATCCCAAAAATTGACACAACACTCCTGTTGTTCTATGTTGACACGAGAAATTTTTTGAAAGCAATAAGAGGCAATGGATATCGTTTCATCCCCAATGATGGGACGTTCCCTACCGAAACCATCGGGCTTGTTGTGAGAAGCTCTATTTTCTGAGAAGCATATCCCCAAACCCGCCCCAAATGGGACAAATTTTTTACCACAACATGTTGATGCTGCTCCATGATAGCATGCCAAGTTTCATGAATTGCAGATGAGCTTTGGATTTACTAGAATTTAAAAACCAGGTATCTCAATGTTTGCGGCCGAGTGACGGTGGCAGGGTGTTTGACATTCATTCCCATTTCTTGCATGTGACCTAAGCATGCAACCAAGGGCACAAATTCATTTTTTCAACTAATCTATATGGATTAGAGCATGTTCCTGTAGTTCAAATTTGAATTATGCACATGAATGCATAGAAAACTCGGTTAATGTTTAAAAATGTCCAAGCGAACCCCGAAAAATCCCAAAAATTGACACAACACTCTTGTTGTTCTATTTGACACGAGAAACATTTTGAAAGCAATAAGAGGCAACAGATATCGTTTCGTCCCCCAAGGTGGCATGTACCCTACCGAAACAATCATGCTTGTTGTGAGCAGCTCTAGTTTGTGAGAAGCATATCCCCAAACCTACCCAAAATAGGATAAAAAATTTACCACGGCATGTTGATGCCGCTCCATGATAGCATGCCAAGTTTCATTAATTTCAGACAAGCTTTGGATTTACTAGAATTTGAAAACCAAGTATCTCCATGTTTGCGGCCAAGTGACGGTGGCAGGGTGTTTGACATTCATTCCCATTTCTTGCATTGGACCTAAGCATGCAACCAAGGGCACAAATTTGAATTTTCAACTAATTTATATGCATTAGAGCATGTGCTTGTAGTTCAAATTTAAATTATGCACATGAATGCTTAGAAGACTCAGTTGATGCATAAAAATGTCCAAGCGAACCCTGAAAAATCCCAAAATTAACACAACACTCGTGTTGTTCTATGTTGACAAGAGAAACATTTTGAAAGTAAGAAGATGCAATAGATATCGTTTCGTCCCCCAAGGTGGCACGTACCCTACCGAAACCATAAGGCTTGTTGTGAGAGAAGCTCTGATTTGCGAGAAGCTTATACACACACCTGTCCCAAATGGGGCGATATTTTTACCATGGCATGTCGCTGCCGTTCCATCATATCATGTCAAGTTTCATGAATTTCAGACGAGTTTTTGATTTACTAGAATTTTAAAACCATGTATCTCAATGTAGCGGTTGAGCGACAGTGTCAAGGTGTTTGACATTCGTTCTCATTTCTTGCATGTGACCTAATCTTGCAACTAAGGACAAGCATTTGATTTTGCAACCTTTTTTATGGACGGAGCATGCGCATGCAGTTCAATTTTGAATTATGCACATAAATGCCTAGAAAACTCAATCAACGTATAAAAATGTCCAAACGATCCCCGAAAAAATCCAAAATTTAACACGACACTCCTGTTGTTCTATGTTGACTCCAAGAAAAAAATTGAAAGGAAGAAGAGGCGACGAACATCATTTTGTCCACAAAGGTGTCACGTTTTCCTAACGGAACCATGAGGCTTTCTTGTGAGAAGCTCTGGTTTGTGAGAACCTTATACCACAATGTGCCCCAAATGGGACAATATTTTTTACCCCAGCAAGTTGATGCCATTCCATGATAGCATGCCAAGGTTCATGAATTGCAGACGGGTTTTGGATTTACTAGAATTACAAAAGCAAGTACCTCAACATTTGCCGGAGAGCCACGGTGCCGTGGTGTTCGAAATTCATCCCCATTTCTTGCATGGGACATAAGCATAAACCCATGGACACCAATGTTGGGGATATCGCTTATCGGGAACTTATCAGACGGCCCATGATAAGGGGTAAATCGGCCAGTTTATCGCCATATCGGCCGATTTATTGCCATATCGGCTGATTTACCGGCCGATTTATCTTTTCGGTCAGACAATGATAAGCGATAAATCGGCCGATTTATCGAAATATCGGAAGATATCTTGAATAGTGATGGACATATGATTTTACAAACCATGTTGGTGCACCGGAGCATGTGCATGTTTTTAATTTTGAATTGTGCGCCTGAAATGGCTAGAAAACCAATTTAATGTATAAAATTTCCAAACGAACCCTGAATAATTCCAAATTATTTTATGACACACATATAGTTGCATGTTCACTACAGATAAAAGGTATAGCAATTCAAACACCGTCCATTGCCGATGTGACCCCATTATGTAATTCAATTCAAGACGAAAAATCAAGTAGATCCAATATAGTTTATTATCACCAACCGTGTGAGATGCAGCACAAAATATCTTGGAGCACCGTCGGATTATAGTACGCATACGGCTTACGCGAGAAGGTGCGACGGCTAGAGTCCAAAGCCCACTCTGAATAAGGGACCGTGTCTGATGAGACTTTGCGCGCTAGTTTTTTCGCTGAAGCGATTCCAAATTTTTGGCTTTCGCGGAAATATCTACCTCCCCGCCCCTCCCTCTTACCAAAAGCTACATTTCCCCTATTTCCGCTTTCCTTTCCAAGTTCAAACTTTCACTCCTTTCTTGCAGCGCTGCCTCCTCGCTGGTGACCCTCCTTCACGCTGCTCGGCCTCGCCTATCCAGGCAGGTAATCCACACCCGACCCCCATCCTCCTTCTTCCACATCCCACATGCCCCGACCGTCGGCGCGAGCGTGACACCTTCCACCCAAATCACCGACCCATCCACCAAATAAGCGCCGCCCTAAGCCATGGTGCACGCAGTGTAGCCAAGATCTCAAGGAGCATTTGGCTGCAGAGAAGCAAATCGCGGTCGCACGCGTGGATGAGGTCGTCATGGCTGCCATTTGTGCCGACCCCCAGATCTTGGAGGAGCACCTCACCGTCGAGGCCACTGTCGACGCCTCGCACGCCGACGCCGCGAGGCACTTGGCTGCTTTAAATGACAGTTTGTGGCATTTTCTCGAGGCCACCGTCGGTGCCTTCGACGAAGACTATGAGGTGTTTTCTCAGCGTGCACATGCTTACCTCATCTCGAGAGCCAGCAGGTTGGTGCCCGGAGCGGCTCAGGTAACTCACCACTACGACGAGGGCACCCGCGATGCAGAGGCCTCGCCCTCTTCCATGTCCAAGCAGCCAATCGTCATCGATATCTCCGACAATGAGGAGTAGCTTGTCTTATTAGCTCACTATAAGGACCCATGTTCAGTTTGCTAGCTACTGCCTTTCCTTAACAAAGTCTAGTGAATTGTGCTATCTACTTTTACCATGCAATCTTCTGTGCTAGTGTATATGTTCTATATGTCGTGCAATGTGGTGTTCAGTTAACTGTTTGGTTCAATTTTGCAAATGTGATGTTCAATTCTTCAGGGTGCAATTTTCCAAGTTGTCAAGCATGCTTGGTTTGGTTAACTGTCTGATCTTCTATTAGGAGTACGCTATATTGTGCAATGTGGCGCTCAATTAATGTTTGATTCATTTGTTGTGGTGTTTACATTACTGCAGGATGCTGCTAACGCGACACTACGATTAGACACCCTTCGACAAAACTGTGTGCGATGCAATAATCGCAAACGGTGGTGTAAAAACCCGTCAAAAAGGTGCAAAACATTTGCAATGACGGATGCATCAAACATGATTCGGAATTTAGTTGCGTGTGCGATGGAGGGCATACGGTTTAGTTCAATTAACTATTTGCGATGAGGAGAAACAAAAGAAACGGGCAACCAGATGAAGGTGTGTGCGATATACAACATACGGTTCACTCGGATGAACTGTTTGTGATTAGGCAACACAAAAGAAATGGGCAGCCAGATGAAGGTGTGTGCGATGTACATCATACGGTTCACTGGGATGAACTGTTTGTGATTAGGCAACACAAAAGAAACAGGCAGCCAGATGAAGGTGTGTGCGATCTACAACATACGGTTCAGTCAGATGAACTATTTGTGATTAGGCAACACAAAAGAAACGGCCAGCCAGATGAAGGTGTGTGCGATGTACAGCATACGGTTCACTCAGATGAACTGTTTGTGATTAGGCAACACAAAAGAAACGGTCAGCCAGATCAAGGTGTGTGCAATATATGACATGCGGTTCACTCGGCCTTGTCGTCAGTGTGTGACCTCTGTGGCAACCGTTCTCTCCCCACTAGCCTCTTCTTGTATCGTGGCAACCGTCCACCGCCTCTTCGCCTTTCCCTCTCAATTTGGAACAGTTGTCGCACACTCTTCCTCCCTCCATTTTCCTTCACCCTTCCTTCTACCATTGTTTGATCATTTTCTCCATGGAGGGAATAGGACGGCAACGACCCCGTTATCCTTGCCCCAATATGAAATATGACGTGGTGGAGGAACTCATTGATCGGTGCGACATCATCACCTCGGCTAGCATGGCTGGTTCGTTCAAGACCATTCTCGACTCAACTAATAACATCATTACAAGGAACCCAAGGGTCCAGAGTGGTTTGATCTCCCCTCTCTTCTTCGTCATGACCCTGCTGACTTGCCCGGGGATGACAGAAGCCTTGCGTTGTGCAAGTTGATGCCGCTTGATAATGATACGTGTGATGTTAAGATGCCATCGCTTGAGGGCAAGGCTTGGGCAGGCGCAAATGGAGATTGGGTTGTTTATATTGGGTACAACTGCGAGTGGGAACTTGTGAATGCGTACACTCGTCACCGGGTTCCACTTCCAAAAATCTCAGACTTCCCAGAGGTTGAGTACACCAGTATTCTACATGAGTTCAAATACAATCATGGTGACTATCATCTACGGAAGATAGCAATTTGTCAAGTTCCCAACCACTCTTGGGATTACACGAACTATGAAGTTGTTGCTATCTTCGACAAGCTTGTTGCCGTCCTTACTTCCACGCCTCGATGGAGATTGCGCAAAAATCAATTTCTGTACATGGATGAGTGTTGGGGATCGTAGCAGAAATTTAAAATTTTCTACGCATCACCAAGATCAATCTACGGAGTCATCTAGCAACGAGAGGGAGAGGAGTGCATCTACATACCCTTGTAGATCGCGAGCGGAAGCATTCAAGAGAACGGGGTTGATGGAGTCGTACTCGTCGTGATCCAAATCACCGATGATCACAGTGCCGAACGGACGGCACCTCCGCGTTCAACACACGTACGGAGCGAGGACGTCTCCCATGCCTTGATCCAGCAAGGAGGAGGGAGAGGTTGAGGAAGAGGGCTCCAACAGCAGCACGACGGCGTGGTGGTGGTGGAGCAGCAGTACTCCGGCAGGGCTTCGCCAAGCTCTTGCGGAGGAGAGGTGTTGGGGAGGGGAGGGTCTACGCCTTGGATGTGGTGTGCAGCCCTCCCCTTTCCCCTCTATTTATAGGGGAAGGAGGAAGGGGGCCGACCCCCTCTAGATGAGATCTAGATGGGGGACGACGGCCAAGGGGAGGGGGCTTGCCCCCCAAGCAAGGGGGGCGCCCCCCTTAGGGTCCCCCCCCAACCCTAGGCGCATGAGCCAAAGGGGGGGATGCGCCCAGCCCATGTAGGGCTGGTTCGCTTTCCTCTACGGCCCATTAGGCCCTCCGAGAGAGGTGGCCCCTCCCGGTGGACCCCCAGAACCCCTCCGGTGGCCCCGGTACAATACCGATATGCCCCCGAACCTTTCCGATGACCGTATGACAACTTCCTACATATAAATCTTCACCTCCGGACCATTCCGGAACTCCTCGTGACGTCCGGGATCTCATCCGGGACTACGAACAACATTCAGTAATCACATACAAGTCTTCCTAATAACCCTAGCGTCATCGAACCTTAAGTGTGTAGACCCTATGGGTTCGGGAACCATGCCAACATGACCGAGACAATTCTCCGGCCAATAACCAACAGCGGGATCTAGATACCCATGTTGGCTCCCACATGTTCCACGATGATCTCATCGGATGAACCACGATGTCGAGGATTCAAGCAATCCCGTATACAATTCCCTTTGTCAATCGGTACGTTACTTGCCCGAGATTTGATCATCGGTACCCCAATACCTCGTTCAATCTCGTTACCGGCAAGTCACTTTACTCGTTCCGTAATGCATGATCCCATGACCAACTACTTAGTCACACTGAGTTCATTATGATGATGCATTACCGGGTGGGCCCAGAGATACCTCTCCGTCATACGGAGTGACAAATCCCAGTCTCGATTCATGCCAACCCAACAGACACTTTCGGAGATACCTGTAGTGCACCTTTATAGCCACCCAGTTATGTTGTGACGTTTGGTACACCCAAAGCACTCCTACGTTATCCGGGAGTTGCACAATCTCATGGTCTAAGGAAATGATACTTGACATTTAGAAAAGCTCTAGCAGACGAACTACACGATCTTGTGCGTTATCAGTGACATCCAATGTCCATGGTCAGGAAACCGTAACCATCTATTGATCAACGAGCTAGTCAACTAGAGGCTCACTAGGGACATGTTATGGTCTATGTATTCACACATGTATTATGATTTCCGGATAACACAATTATAGCATGAACAGTAGACAATTATCATGAACAAGGAAATATAATAATAACCATTTTATTATTGCCTCTAGGGCATATTTCCAACAATGAGTACTGTGATGCAATTCAATACGAGGGTCTTGTGTTTGCTGCCATCACTCGTGGCATTGCTTTTGCATGGAATCCTGATGCTTTCGGTACCTTTGTCTTCCACCGTAATTATAATTGTTCATCCACATGCATGAGGGTTAGCTAGTTTCCCTTTACTAGTTAACCTTCTTTTGTTTCCAAGGTTCTGTGAACATTCCACCACCTATACTTGAATTTTTTTATAACCAAGGGGGAGATGACGATGTTGATGATCACGAGCATGAGGACGAGCAGGATCCATATACTCAGTGGCGCCCGACAACTTATTCCGATGGATCACCTCTTCTTGTTTGTATACAGGGCACTGCTAATGTTACTAAGGAAGCAGGTGTTGTCTCGCATGGTCGCACTCTCCGGACCTATTCCGACATCCGTTGCAGGGTATTCGGGATGGATACTAGTGTACTAGCGCCAACACCTTCTCCCTGGTTCAGTATTCAAAGTCTTGGAGGAAACTCGCTCTTCCTTGGACAAAACTATCCAATGATGGTGGAAGGCGATCCAGCTGCTGTTGACACAACGTTAATACCATTTATGAGAAGCAACTGTATCTATACCTCAGACATTGCTATGCTTCCCTACCATCCCAATATGGGTCCTGACATAGGTCGCTTCAGCCTGGATGATCAGTCCTGCATTGGTCTCGAGATTGACAGTAGCTGGCCCTTCCCAGAGAATCACTTCTGGTTCAAAGCAAGCGTTTCCAACGCCAACGAGTGGTTGAGCTGAAGTTCATTTCATCGCTTTGTTATTTGTTGTGTGAGAAATTTTTTACTTTACTAGAATGTTTTGTTGGAAATGGTCTATAATCCAAGGCGTTGAAGGGATGCACAAATCCTACACTGCGAGGGAAGACCATAGCTCTCACTTTGCATATGGGTGTTCTATCTAAAACATTTGCGATCAAGAGCTGCAGAAATCCTGCTCGGCACATTTTCCCTTGGCTTCCTAGGGAAGCTATCGGTTTGCATACGGGTGTTCTAACTAAAACGTTTACGATGAGTGTTTTATGTTTAAATACCATTGACGTTTTTTTAAGAAAATCATTTGATAAGTCTGTACATTAAGAGAGAAAAACGCAAGTTCATTCAAACCATATCTTTCATTCAGTCACACTGCGAATTTATATTCATATGATCGAGAATTCGAGATACAATATTAAACCCCCAAAAAACTATTTCCTGCGGCGGCGTGCCGCGCCGTCGTTGTCGTTGTCGTTCTCCAGGACAACGTTGTTGAAGTCTTCAAGGCAGCACAAAATGTTCTTCACTTGTAAATCAAACATCATGTCGTCGCGTGATCGACGGGCGGGGCATGGGACGACGGCAACTGGCGTTGCTGAGAGGTA
>NC_041392.1:570919722-570981158 GCF_002162155.2 Triticum dicoccoides
GGGGGGGGGGCGCATGGGCACGGGCACGGGCGTGGCAGGTGCAGCCAAACATACGGGGACCGGTGCCGCGGTGGGTGGAGGGGCTCGCACGGGCAGGGGCACGGGCGCGGCCGGTGAAGCCAAACGCACGGGGGCGGCGCCACGGTGGGTGGAGGGGCGCGCACGGGCACGAGCGTTGGCGCTGGCATGTACACAAGCTCGCGCGGGTCCGCGGAGACCTCGCCGACGCCCGCAGCTTCTAGCTCTGCGATAGTGCTCGGTGACCAGCCCGTCAATGCTACGGGGATGGTCGCTGGCGCGGGGACGGGAGCCGGGGCAGCAATTGCCATAGCCAGCTCGTTTAGGGCCATGTCCGTGGGGCCCCATTCCTCCTTATTTTCTATCTCCTCCGGCTCAGAGTCGACTTCACCAAACTTGAAGACTAGTGGCATATGATCATTCTGCGGCATGGCGTTGGTGGAGGTCTGCGGGAGGGAGGGAAATGGGAGGTGTGGGAGTCCTGGATTAGGGGGTCTCCGGACAGCCAGACTATATCCATTGGCCGGACTGTTAGACTTTGAAGATACAAGATTGAAGACTTCGTCTCGTGTCCGGATGGGACTCTACTTGGCGTGGAAGGCAAGCTAGGCAATACGGATATGTGTATCTCCTCCTTTGTAACCAACCTTGTGTAACCCTAACCCTCTCCGGTGTCTATATAAACTGGAGGGTTTTAGTCCGTAGGACAACATACAATCATACCATAGGCTAGCTTCTAGGGTTTAGCCTCTCTGATCTCGTGGTAGATCTACTCTTCTACTACCCATATCATCAATATTAATCAAGCATGACATAGGGTTTTACCTCCATCAAGAGGGCCCGAACCTGGGTAAAACATTGTGTCCCCTGCCTCATGTTACCATCCGCCTTAGACGCACAGTTCGGGACCCCCTACCCGAGATCCGCCGGTTTTGACACCGACATTGGTGCTTTCATTGAGAGTTCCTCTGTGTCGTCGCTGTTAGGCTTGATGGCTCCTACTATCATTGATGGCGATGCTGTCCAGGGTGAGACTTCTCTCCCCGGACAGATCTTCGTGTCCGGCGGCTTTGCACTGCGGGCCAATTCGCTTGGCCATCTGGAGCAGATTGAAAGTTACGCCCCTGGCCACCAGGTCAGGTTTGGAAGCTTAAACTACACGGCCGATATCCGCGGAGACTTGATCTTCGACGGATTCGAGCCTCTGCCTTGTGCGTCACGTGGTCACGATAAGTACGATTTAGCTCTACCATCGGACAGTGTTAAAGAGATCGCATCGGCAGCCGCTCCGACCCTCAATTCGGAGGCAGTTGCGCCTTCCGCGGACGGGTGGATGTACCCCGCCACGGAGGCCTTACCCTCAGCGGCGATCGAGTCGAACATTGACTTTACCTTGCACGAGAGCCGTGTTGTTAAACTGCCGGATACTTCTCCGGCCACGGACTCCGAACCGCCTGCGCCCGTTCCGATCGAATCCGGTTGGACGCCAATCATGGAGTTTACCTCTGCAGATATCTTTCAGCACTCGCCCTTCGGAGATATACTGAATTCATTAAAGTCTCTCTCCTTGTCAAGAGAATCCTGGGTGAACTATGACCGGCAGGATTGGGATGCGGACGACGAAGAAATTCGCCGCCCACCCACCACCCACTTAATAGCCACTGTCGATGACTTAACCAACATGCTCGACTCCGACTCCGAAGACATCGACAGTATAGACGACGATGCAGGAGACGAACAGGAACCACTGCCCACAGGGCACCGGACGCCCACTTCACCACATGACGTATACATGGTGGACACACCAAAAGAAAACAACGACGAGGAACAGAAGGACGCAACGAAGGGTTGTTCCCTCAAGAAGCAGTCAAAACGGCGGCGTAAGCACCGCCCCAAATCCCGCCTCGGTAGAAACAACGATCATACAGACCCAGCATTAGAGCAGAGGGAACCATTGCCGGACGACGGCAACACAGAGAATCAAGCCGAACAACCCGACTCTGTCAAAGATCATAGTCCAGATGACGTCACACTGGACAGACACCCGGAGCAACAGAATGCCCATCAAAGGCTCGTTGCCACCGCGAGGAGTCTAAAAAAGCATAAGCAAAGGCTCAAGGCTGCGCAAGACACACTCCAAATCAGATGGAGCAAAGTACTCAACACAGCAGCGAAGTACGGCGGTAATCGCCCCACCAAGAGCTACTCGAAGCGGAAGTTGCTACCTGAATTCGATGAGGAGGCCTTAGATCCCCCACAACCAAAAATCAAAACAGCCATCTGGCCGGTTAGGCGACCTCACGGCCAACATAGAGCGGCAAACAACGCCGCACATAAGCCAATACGTGATCCACGCAAGGACTCACATCAAAAGGACGGCGCAACCAGATCCATCTATGGACCACGTAAGCGCGCTCCAGCATACAATGCAACACAACAAACATCCAAACAACGCGGTACACCCAGATACAGGGGTGCCGCACCCCCCCTATGTTTCACCGATGAGGTGCTGGACCATGAATTTCTAGAGGGATTCAAACCCGTAAATATAGAGGCATACAACGGAACAACAGACCCTGGGGTCTAGATTGAGGACTATATCCTCCATATCAATATGGCTCGAGGAGATGACCTCCACGCCATTAAGTATTTACCCCTCAAACTCAAAGGGCCAGGTAGGCACTGGCTTAAGAGCCTCCCCGAAAGCTCCATTGGAAGCTGGGAAGAGCTCGAAGATGCTTTTCGGGCAAATTTTCAAGGGACTTACGTCCGACCTCCGGACGCGGATGATTTGAGTCATATAACTCAACAACCCGGAGAGTCAGCCTGAAAGCTTTGGAACATGTTTCTTACTAAAAATAACCGAATAGTCGACTGTCCGGACGCCGAAGCCTTGGCAGCTTTTAAGCATAGCGTCCGTGACGAATGGCTTGCCAGACACCTCGGCCAAGAAAAGCCGAGAACAATGGCAGCATTAACAAGCCTCATGACCCGCTTTTGCGCGGGTGAGGATAGCTGGCTAGCCAGATGCAGCATCAGTGACCCCAATACATCCGAAGTTAGAGATGGAAACGGGAAATCACGGCGCAACAACAATAACAAACGCCGGAATAAAGAAGACAGCACGAAGAGCACGACAGTAAACGCCGGATTCAGAAGCTCTCGGCCAGGTCTGCAAAAGCCGCCCTCTAAAGGCGCGAGAGACGAACTGTCCAGCCTAAACAAAATTCTGGACCAAACATGTCAGATCCATAGCACCCCTGGTAAACCCGCTAATCATACCCACAGAGAATGTTGGGTCTTCAAGCAGTCCGGCAAGCTCAACGCCGTACACAAGGGGGAGGATACACCAAGCGAAGACGAGGATGAGCCTCTCAAGCAAGACACTGGGGAACAAAAGAAGTTTCCACTAGAAGTCAAAACAGTCAACGTGTTACACGTGATCAAGGGGAGAAACAAAGCGGCACTCCCAGAAAAATATGCCCAAGGGCCTATCACCGCGGAGTCCTGCCACTGGTCGTCTCAACCGATCACTTTCGACCATCATGATTACTCAGCAAGTATCCGGCGTGCAGGATGGGCTTCCCTGGTATTAGACCCAATAATTGACGAATACCACTTCACACGAGTCCTGATGGACGGTGGCAGCAGTCTAAACCTAATATACCAGGATACAATCCGCGAAATGGGGATAGACCCAACGAAAATTTGCCATAGCAAAACTACCTTTAAAGAAGTAACGCCAGGCCCAGGGGCTCACTACACGGGCTCCCTGCTACTAAAGGTTATATTCAGCTTCCCCGATAACTCCCATAGCGAACATTTAACCTTCCACATTGCTCCATTCCAAAGTGGTTATCAAGCACTACTTGGACGCGAAGCTTTCGCTCGCTTTAATGCAATACTGCATTACGCTTCCCTCACGCTCAACATGCCCGGTCCACGTGGCATCATTACAGTGAATGGAAATATTGAGCGATCTTTGCGCACCGAAAAGAGTGCAACTACCTTGGCAGCCGCACACTAAAAACGGCCTCACCAACTAAAGCATTTGATAGGTCGTCAAGACCACGGACACGGTTAGACGTGTCCGGCGCAGCTATATGTAATTCATACCAGATTGATGGCCACACCCCTATTACAAATACAAGGGGCTCAACGCGCGCAGACACGTGGCAATTTTTACTCATCTTTAATTATACATGGTTTCTTTAAAAACTACCTTTTTGCACGACAACTTTTCACCTAAGTTCCTCTCTTTTACAGATGACCATCATGCTACACTCGTCCAGGATACGGCACAACGGAGACACAGGCACAGACGTGCAGCAGGGACCCGCTCCAAGGATTCTTTTTAGATTAAGACCCTGCGTAAACCTTTTTTACTGTCTCTTGTTGATACACATCCCTCGGATTCTCAGTACAATTGAGAAGGATGCTGACGTCTTGGCATGTGGCCACATCAGAATAACGCACATACCTGGACACAAGGGGCTTCTTACAAAGGGCACTATTTAGGCCCGGTTTATACCATAAAGACCAAATACCTTAGGGAGTGTTCGGCGTCGCGAGGTTGGCCTTATATGCATCAGCTCTGAATCATGTCTTTGGTCAAATGTTGGGTTTGCCCGGCTCCTGTGTTTTGGTGCCTTACGTTCCGTTTTATCGGCTAAGGCAGCACGAGGAGAACTACTGCGATTGTGCCCTGTTTCATCCGGACGAGCACCTCAGTAGAGAAAGCCGAAAACTGACTGTCATGATATAGCGCGAGACTGGTCAACCACTCGATGACCTATCGGAATGTTAGAACTCCTCCGCTTTAACGAAGGGCCGTTTCCCGGCCAGGCATATATTCACCCCGAGTTCGGGAGAGTGCAGAGCCACCAGGGGCTATATAGTAGCCCCACCGTCAAACTCCTATGGCTAAGTGAAAGTGTTAAAGCATCATAGTCCGGTTGCCTCGTTTGCTGCGCTATCACCTCCTTATTAGGACCAAGACGTTGGATTAAGTGTGAACACGCATCTTCTGCGAGCACCTCCGCATTATATGCGTGGGGGTTGAAGCCGACGACTGCAATCTTTCAGGTTATATACATATATACATAAACGGCCGCACATGAGGCATCATATTACTTTCAGGCAAAAGTATAAATACAGCCTTAATACATTTCATAAAAACATTGTGTTTACAATGGGAATACATGTCACTCAAACATAATATTCTTCGAGCACTGGGCCTCTACCAAATGAGCACCCTCAAGAACCTCTTCAAAATAGTGCTCGGTAGCCACTCGGCCTATGGCCGAAAAACTTGCACCGCAACAGTGGCAGCATCCATCTCCGCCCAGCATGCTTTGACACGGGCAAAGGCCATCCGCGAGCCTTCTATGCACATTGACCTCTTCATCGCATTGATGCGCGGCACCACGCCAAGGAACTGCTGCACTAAGCTGAAACAGTTGTTCGGCTTCAGCTTCTTCGGCCACAAATGATCTACGACGGACCTCATGGCAAGTCCGGACAACCTATTAAGTTTGGCCCATTCGGCTAGCTGATCAGTCAAGGGAAGCGGACGCTCTGGAACGTTAAACTGCGACCAGAACAGCTTGTCCACTTCACGATCTCTCTGATCTCAGAAGTATTCGACCGCATCGACAGGGCTCGCTGCCAAGTCCATATATGCGTCTGCCGAACTCCACAGCCAATCCAGAGGGGCATACCGCGGATCTCCGAACTTCCTCTGCAGCAGAAAGGGCTTCCCAGCCGCAATATCCCCGACTTAACGCAGCTCCTCCTTCTTCACCCTCATAGCAGAGCGAGTGTCTTTGGTCGCCATCGTGGCCTTTTCAAGGTCCGCTGCCTTCACTCGGTTCTCTTCTTCTAGGAACTGGCAACGGTCGGCAGTGTCTTTTAATTTTACGGCCATCTTGGCCATCTTCTTTTTGCTTTCACAATGCATGGCCTTCTCGGCTCTTAACTCTTCAGTCGCCTTCAAAGCAGCCGCATTACTAACTCTTGCTTCGTCCTTGGCTCGGGCAAGTTCCGCCCGAAGGGTCTCCACGGTGGCAGCTCTGTCTGCAGTCACAACATATTAAAGATACTGGCATCATGCTGCTCTTATTATGTGACATTCACCAGAAAACATTACTTACCCCGTGACTCGTCAAGCCGCTTGTTAACAAGCTCGATGTCGGCGTCTGCCGCATCCAGTTGCTGCTTTAGTTCGGCAAACTCATTAGTCCGGCTAGCCACCGGAGCTTCCACCACCTGCACATAAAGGCAGCCTGGTTATTACCTGGGACGATGATCCTCTGTTCGCCGCCGTTCTCGATGACAACCAGAGTCTCAGGGCTACTATCTACACAGGGCACACCTAACATGTGCGGTACTATCAAAAAGTATATCATTTCATGTACCTCAAAGCCTGTCAGAAGACTCATAAAGGCTTCATGTAATCCGCTTTCGGCGGACGAAATTCTTTCCATCACCGTACCCATCAACGTACGGTGTTCTTCTGAGATGGCCGCCTGCTTCAACAGCTCCCTCAGAACGTCCGACCGCATACCAGACGGTGCCGGACTCTTTTGTTTGCTCTCTTCGAGAGCCGGACACTAGGGACTTCGGGTGACTACACTTCTGGCCTCACCGGATCCGGAGAGGCCCTCCGTGACGACACTTCAAGGTCGTCCGCTTCTTGAGCGGGGGAGTCTGGGGGAGGCATTTCGCTCTCCATCATCTCCGGAAGAAGATCCCCCGAAGACGAGCTCAGCTGAGAAGGGCTAAGATCTGAACTGCAAGATATATGCTTCGGTTATTTTCCTTAGAGGAAAGGTAGTATATCTTCACTATTAAAGTATTTTTTATCACTTACGGCTCATTAGAGGGCTGATCCCCACGCGGACTTTGTGTGGCAAGAGCACCCCCCGAGGCAGGACCCTCTGTTGGAGACTTCTTCTCCCGTTTGGAAGCCTCGGTTTCCGGATCCTCATAGGCAGTCCTCTTCCTCCCCCGTAGTGAGAGAAGGTCAGAGTCTTCTACTTGGTTATCCTCCCTTATGGAGGCACTCATTCCCTCGGTTGGAACTGGCAGCAATGGGGGCCCGCTTTCGCCCACATTATTCCCCCCGTATCTTCCTTCGAGGGCTCCAGGCAAGGTGCGAGCTCGAGCATCTTTTCCAGTACCGGATTTTCCAAACCCTCAGGGATGGGGGCCGAACACCGAATCATCTTCTCCTTTTTTAGCCAGTCCTGGTCAAAGGGCGATTTCTCAGAAACGACGTCATGATAAATAAAAGATAGTGTGCTCGGCTAGAGGATTACTTACTTGGTCAGCGGCGCGGTTGCTACTCAGGCCCACGTCCTCGGTAGTATCCGGACACTCTACTTGAGGTCCGAAGAATGACTTGTACATCTCCTCGTGCGTCAGGCCGAGGAAACTTTGAATAGCGCGTGGTCCTTCTGGGTTGAATTCCCACAAGCGAAGCGGCCGGCGTTTGCAAGGCTGGACTCGACGAACCAGCATGACTTGCATTACCATAACCAAATTAAAACCTCCCTCGAAGAGATCTTGAATGCGGCTTTGCAGTATAGGCACGTCCTTGGCTGGACCCTAGCTCAGCCCTCTACTAATCCATGACATCAGTTGTGGTAGGGGGCCCGAGCGGAAAGCGGGGGCAGCCACCCACTTGGCACTTCTGGGAGCTGTGATGTAAAACCACTCCCGTTGCCATAATCCGGACACCTCTGGAAAGGAACCTTTTGGCCACGGAGCTCCCGCAATCTTGCTTATTAATGCTCCTCCGCACGCTGCGTGCTGTCCCTCGATTGTCATCGGCTTCACATCAACGGTCTTGAGCCACAGGCCGAAGTGAGGGGTAATGCAAAGGAAGGCCTCACACACGATAATAAATGCCGAGATGAGAAGAAAGGAGTCCGGGGCTAGATCGTGGAAGTCTATCCCGTAATAAAACATCAAACCCCTTACAAAGGGATCTAGAGTGAGGCCTAGACCTTGGAGGAAGTGGGAGATGAACACGACGTCTTCGTTGGGTTCAGGAGTAGGGACGAACTGCCCTCGGGCAGGCAGCCGATGCGAAACCTCGGCGGTCAGGTATCTGGCCTCCCTCAACTTCTTGATGTCTTCTTCTATAACGGAGGAGGGCATCCATCAGCCTTGAAGGCTGGATCCGGACATGATTGAAGGTCCGGAGCACCTGACCTAGGCTTTGGGTGTTAGAACTCGAGGCGGGGGAAGGATTCGATTGAGCACGGGAGGGGAAAAAGTAAACGCCTTGGCCCTTTAAAGAGGGTGAATATCAAGCGTCCTCTCCGTGGCCGTTTGGGACTTGCCTATAATCTAGGAGTCCTAGACGCGGTTGGGTTACCCACGCCCGTATTGATAAGAATCCCGTGATAAGGGGACACGATCTTTGCTTTAACGAGACGTGTCAAAAAACTGCCTTGCGCTATGTGCGGGGCTAGTTAAAAGAAACGGTTCGAATAATCACCGGGCCATGACATAATGTCGTGTTGCCAAAACAAGTCAGCAAATTGGATTTGTGGAAATATTATTCTCTCTATGGTGGTATGTGGAACTTATTTTGCAGGGTCAGACACTATCCTTATATTCAAATTCTTCCATGGTGTATTCGGAGGAGGAACCCGCCTTGCAATGCCGAAGACAATACTGCGCGTCGGACTCATCGTCATTGAAAGCCTGGTTCAGGGGCTACTATGGGAGTCCTAGATTAGGGGGTCTCTGGACAGCCGGACTATATCCATTGGCCGGACTGTTAGACTATGAAGATACAAGATTGAAGACTTCGTCTCGTGTCCGGATGGGACTCTACTTGGCGTGGAAGGCAAGCTAGGCAATACGGATATGTGTATCTCCTCCTTTGTAACTGACCTTGTGTAACCCTAACCCTCTCCGGTGTCTATATAAACCGGAGGGTTTTAGTCCGTAGGACAACATACAATCATACCATAGGCTAGCTTCTAGGGTTTAGCCTCTCTGATCTCGTGGTAGATCTACTCTTGTACTACCCATATCATCAATATTAATCAAGCAGGACGTAGGGTTTTACCTCTATCAAGCGGGCCTGAACCTGGGTAAAACATTGTGTCCCCTACCTCCTATTACCATCCGCCTTAGACGCACAGTTCGGGACCCCCTACCCGAGATCCGCTGGTTTTGGCACCGACAGGAGGCGAACAGTAAGGCCGCCCATATTAAACATCAGCTCGGGGGCCATTAATGGAGAGGAAGGCGGGCGGTCATGGAAGTCAAAGGGCTTGCTTCCCGGTGAGCCTGCGTTGCGTATATCTCACACGCTTCCTGGTGAGCCTGCGCATTGGAGGACAGCTTGCACGCCTCTCGGTCAGCCTGCACACCTGTCGGTGTCAAAACCGGTGGATCTCGGGTAGGGGGTCATGAACTGTGCGTCTAAGGTCGATGGTAATAGGAGACAGGGGACACGATGTTTACCCAGGTTTGGGCCCTCTCTATGGAGGTAATACCCTACGTCCTGCTTGATTGATATTGATGAATACGAGTATTACAAGAGTTGATCTACCTCGAGATCGTAATGGCTAAACCCTAGAAGTCTAGCCTGTATGACTATGGTAATGAGTATATCTATCTTTCCGGACTAAGTCCTCCGGTTTATATAGACATCAGGAGGATCTAGGGTTACACAAGGTCGGTTACAAAGAAAGGAATCTACATATCTGGTTGCTAAGCTTGCCTTCCACGCCAAGGAGAGTCCCGTTCAGACATGGGTGCAGTCTTCGGTCTTTGTATCTTCACAGCCCATCAGTCCGGCCCATGGCTAACAGGCCGGACGCCCGAGGACCCCCTAGTCTAGGACTCCCTCAGTAGCCCCCGAACCAGGCTTCAATGATGAGGTGTTCGGCACGCGGATTGTCTTCGGTATTGCAAGGCGGGTTCCTCCTCTGACGACTTCCAAGTAATGGATTCGACTTATAATTCAATACCAGACCCCTCAGCTTCTGTGCATCTTTGGCTTCAGCTTCCACGTGTCGGGTGAAAACGGACGGGCATGGTATTTTTTGCACATAACACCCCGGCCACACAAGAAAGAGCGTCCATTTAAAGAGATTGGGTCTCAGATCCATTCGGCACCACGCGGAGAAAATCCTCAGAGAGTGCCAGGAAAGACCATTCCAACATGGCTAATATTCCCAGCTCCTCCTCCTGTTCCGACCCAAAGAAAGGCGAGTGGGAGAGGTGCTCTATGCTCCATAGTCAATTGGAGAAGTTGCAAACGCAGGGATTTCTCCCTCCTGCAGATCTGGTTCCCGTTCGAGCGGGGTTGGCCTCCTTCAATGGCAAAACCTAGGCGGAGGATTTCCCCAATCCATCTGCGGGGGAACGAGTGTGCCTCGTCCCCTATTTGCTAAGGGGCGTGGGATTTCCAATCCATCCCTTCCTACGAGGTCTGCTAGAGTATTATGGCCTCCAACTGCACAGTCTGACTCCTGCCTCTATCCTTCATATTGCGGGTTATGTCGCTCTATGCGAGCTATTCCTGGGCTGCAAGGCCCATTTCGATTTATGGAGAAGACTGTTCTGCCTCGTCCCTCGTAATCAAGGTGGGTCAATTTTTGAAGTGGGAGGAACCGAAGTGTGGCGCATCGCCGGGACCGGATACCTATTCGGCATGCCGAAGAAAGCCTCCGAAGAGTGGCCTTCTGAATGGTTCTACATTGACGACGTTGCTCTACCCGACCCCGTCCGTATGGGCCTCCCCGAGTTTACAAGTGCTCCATTGAAGAAACGCCATAGCTGGCATCCTCGGAGCCTCGAGGAAGAGGACAATGCAGAGATCAGCCTGCTGCTGGGCAAGATTAAGACGCTCGCCCATTCCGGATTGTCAATAGTCGAGGTAATGGCGATCTCTATAGCACGAGGGGTCCAGCCACTCCAATAAAGAGGGCTGCCCATGTGGCATTATAACAGGGAAGACGACGCCTCACACTATGGTCGGAAGGGCCCGAAGACCCCCGCCACCCTGGCTAAAATACTGGTCGAGCTGTATAAAGGGGAGAAGGAGGAGTTCACCCATCTCCAATATCGAGAAGGATTTTCCATGTATAATGCTCCCAGCTGGGTAAGCTTCAGCTCCACTATTTTACTCCTGTCCCTGAATCATTCTTAACAGGCAGTATCTTATCCACTTATAACAGGAATGGCGAAAGGCCGTCGAGGGGATCCAACACCCGGCTCCTCAGCCGGAGAATCGCAACCGGGATCTTGACGCCGGATATGAAGAAGATCCAGACATATTTGTGGAGCTCGAGGATGGAATATTCTATCAGATGAGCTATGAAGGTACAGATGTACCCATCATCGCCGATTACCCCGGTCTCCTTCCTGCTTCACATGCAAGTAATCCGGAGATACCTTGTCCAAGAGAGTTTTCTCATTCCTCCTCACCCACCGCACTGTCCTGTGCTCAAAAGGGGAGGCATTCGGCGCGCCATGCTGCCCCGGGGTCATCTCTGAAGAGAGCGTCTACTACCTCTTGAGCACTGCGTTGGTTTTCCCTTGAAGAGGAAAGGGTGATGCAGGAAAGTAGCGTAAGTATTTCCCTTAGTTTTTGAGAACCAAGGTATCAATCCAGTAGGAGATCACGCTCGAGTTCCACGCACCTACACAAACAAATAAGAACCTCGCAACCAACACGATAAAGGGGTTGCCAATCCCTTCACGGTCACTTACGAGAGTGAGATCTGATAGATATGATAAGATAATATTTTTGGTATTTTTATGATAAAGAGAAATAAAGATGCAAAGTAAAATAAATGGCAAAGGAAATAACTAAGTGTTGGAAGATTAATATGATGGAAGATAGACCCGGGGGACATAGGTTTCACTAGTGGCTTCTCTCAAGAGCATAATTATTATGGTGGGTAAACGAATTAATGTCGAGCAGTTGATAGAATTGAGCATAGTTATGAGAATATCTAGGTATGATCATGTATATAGGCATCACGTCCGCGACAAGTAGACCGAAACGATTCTGCATCTACTACTATTACTCCACACATCGACCGCTATCCAGCATGCATCTAGAGTATAAAGTTCATAAGATATAAACCCCATCTTTTTATCCTCAATGTCAACAATACAATAAGTGACGTTTCCCTTTCTGTCAGTGGGATCGAGCACCACAAGATTGAACCCAAAGCTAAGCACTTCTCCCATTGCAAGAAAGATCAATCTAGTAGGCCAAACCAAACTGATAATTCGAAGAGACTTGCAAAGATAAACCAATCATACATAAAAGAATTCAGAGGAGATTCAAATATTGTTCATAGATAAACTGGATCATAAACCCACAATTCATCGGATCTCGACAAACACACCGCAAAAGAAGATTACATCGAATAAATCTCCAAGGAGATCGAGGAGAACTTTGTATTGAGATCCAAAGAGAGAGAAGAAGCCATCTAGCTAATAACTATGGACCCGTAGGTCTGAAGTAAACTACTCACACATCACCGGAGAGGCCATGGAGTTGATGTAGAGGCCCTCCGTGATCAATGCCCCCTCCGGTGGAGCTCCGAAAAAGGCCCCGAGATGGGATCTCTCGGGTACAAAAGGTTGCGGCGGTGGAATTAGGTTTTCATGGTGCTCCTGGATGTTTGGGGGGTACGTGGACTTATATAGGAGGAAGAAGTACATCGATGGAGCAACGAGGGGCCCACGAGGGTGGAGGGTGCGCCCCCTGCCTCGTGCCCTCATTGTTTATTTCTTGACGCCCACTCCAAGTCTCTTGGATCACGTTTGTTGAGAAAATCACGTTCCCGAAGGTTTCATTCCGTTTGGACTCCGTTTGATATTCCTTTTCTACGAAACCCTAAAATAGGCAAAAAAAACAACAATTTGGGCTGGGCCTCCGGTTAGTGGGTTAGTCCCAAAAATGATATAAAAGTGTAAAATAAAGCCCATTAACATCCAAAATAGATAATATAATAGCATGGAGCAATCAAAAATTATTGATACGTTGGAGACATATCAAGCATCCCCAAGGTTAATTCCTGCTCGTCCTCGAGTACGTAAATGATAAAAGAAGAATTTTTGATGTGGAATGCTTTCTAACATATTTCTGAATGTAATTTTTCTTTATTGTGGCATGAATGTTTAGATCCGAAAGATTCAAGATAAAAGTTTAATATTGACATAGAAATAATAATACTTCAAGCATACTAACTAAGCAATTATGTCTTCTCAAAATAACATGGCCAAAGAAAGTTATCCCTACAAAATCATATAGTCTGGCTATGCTCTATCTTCACCACACAAAATATTTAAATCATGCACAACCCCGATGACAAGCCAAGCAATTGTTTTATACTTTTGATGTTCTCAAACTTTTTCAATCTTCACGCAATATATGAGTGTGGGCCATGGATATAGCACTATATGCGGAATAGAATGGTGGTTGTGGAGAAGACAGAAAAGGAGAAGATAGTCTCACATCAACTAGGCGTATCAACGGGCTATGGAGATGCCCATCAATAGATATCAATGTGAGTGAGTAGGGTTGCCATGCATCAGATGCACTAGAGCTATAAGTATATGAAAGCTCAACAAAAGAAACTAAGTGGGTGTGCATCCAACTTGCTAGCTCATGAAGACCTAGGGCATTTTGAGGAAGCCCATCATTGGAATATACAAGCCAAGATCATGGTGCTACTTTGAAGCACAAGTGTGGGAAAGGATAGTATCATTATCCCTTCTCTCTTTTTCTCTCATTTTTTTATTTGGGCCTTCTTTTTTTTGGCATCTTTTCTCTTTTTTTCGTCTGGAGTCTCATCCCGACCTGTGGGGGAATCATAGTCTCCATCATCCTTTCCTCACTTGGGACAATGCTCTAACAATGATGATCATCACAATTTATTTACTTACAACTCAAGAATTACACCTTGATACTTAGAACAAAATATGACTCTATGTGAATGCCTCCGGCGGTGTACCGGGATGTGCAATGATGCATGAGTGACATGTATGAAGAATTATGAGCGGTGGCTTTGCCACAAATACGATGTCAACTACATGATCATGCAAGCAACATGTCAATGATGAAGCGTGTCATAATAACGGAACGGTGGAAAGTTGCATGGCAATATATCTTGGAATGGCTATGGAAATGCCATAATAGGTAGGTAGGGTGGCTGTTTTCAGGAAGGTATATGGTGGGTTTATGGTACCAAAGAAAGTTGCGCGATACTAGAGAGGCTAGCAATGGTGGAAGGGTGAGAGTGTGTATAATCCATGGACTCAACATTAGTCATAAAGAACTCACATACTTATTGCAAAAATCTATTAGTTATCAAAACAAAGTATTACGCGCATGCTCCTAGGGGGATAGATTGGTAGGAAAAGACCATCGCTCGTCCCCGACCGCCACTCATAAGGAAGACAATCAATAAATAAATCATGCTACGACTTCATCACATAACAATTCACCATACGTGCATGCTACGTGAATCACAAACTTCAACACAAGTATTTCTCAAATTCACAACTACTCAACTAGCATGACTCTAATATCACCATCTCGATCTCTCAAAACAATTATCAAGTATCAAACTTCTCATAGTATTCAATGCACTTCTATGAAAGTTTTTATATTAAAGAAAGTTTCCATGTTGTTCTAAAGTACTCTCAAAATAATATAAGTGAAGCATGAGAGATCAATTATTTCTATAAAATAAAACCACAGCCGTGCTCTAAAAGATATAAGTGAAGCACTAGAGCAAAACTATATAGATCAAAAGGTATAAGTGAAGCACATAGAGTATTCTAATAAATTTCAAATCATGTGTGTCTCTCTCAAAAGGTGTGTACAGCAAGGATGATTGTGGTAAACTAAAAAGTAAAGACTCAAATCATACAAGTCGCTCCAAGCAAAACACATATCATGTGGTGAATAAAAATATAGCTCCAAGTAAAGTTATCGGTAGACGAAGACGAAAGAGGGGATGCCTTCCGGGGCATCCCCAAGCTTAGGGTTTTTGGTGTCCTTGAATTTTACCTTGGGGTGCCATGGGCATACCCAAGCTTAGGATCTTGCCACTCTTTGTTCCATAATCCATCAAATCTTTACCCAAAACTTGAAAACTTCACAACACAAAACTCAAAATAGAAAATCTCGTGAGCTCCGTTAGCGAAAGAAAACAAAACACCACTTCAAGGTACTGTAATGAACTCATTCTTAATTTGTGTTTGTGTTAAAACTACTGTATTCCAACTTCTCTATGGTTTACAAACTCTTTTACTAGCCATAGATTCATCAAAATAAGCAAACAACACAAGAAAAACAGAATCTGTCAAAAACAGAACTGTCTGTAGTAATCGGTAGCTAACGCAGCTTATGGAACCCCAAAAATTCTAAAACAAATTTCTATACGTGAGTAATTTATCTATTAATCATCTTCAAAAATAATTAACTAAATATCACTCTCCAAATAGAAATGGCAGCGATTCTCGTGAGCGCTAAAGTTTCTGTTTTTTACAGCAAGATCAAAAAGACTTTCCCCAAGTCTTCCCAACAGTTATACTTGGCACAAACACTAATTAAACACAAAAATATAACCAAAACAGAGGCTAGATAAATTATTTATTACTAAACAGGAGAAAAAAATCAAGGAATAAAAATAAAATTGGGTTGCCTCCCAACAAGCGCTATCGTTTAACGCCCCTAGCTAGGCATAAAAGCGAAGATAGATCTAGGTATTGCCATCTTTGGTAGGCAATCCATAAGTGGCTCTCATAATAGATTCATATGGTAATTTAATTTTATTTCTAGGAAAGTGTTCGATGCCTTTCTTTAATGGAAATTGGAATTTAATATTCCCTTCCTTCATATCAATAATTGCACCAATCGTTCTAAGGAAAGGTCTACCAAGAATAATAGGACATGAAGGATTGCAATCTACATCAAGAACAATGAAATCTACGGGCACATAATTCTTATTTGCAACAATAATAACATCATTAATTCTTCCCATAAGTTTCTTAATAGTGGAATCCACAAGGTGCGAGTTTAAAGAACAATCATCAAAATCACGGAAACCTAGCAAATCACATAAAGTTTTTGGAATCGTGGAAACACTAGCACCCAAATCACACAAAGCATAACACTCATGATCTTTAATTTTAATTTTTATTGTAGGTTCTCACTCATCATAAAGTTTTCTAGGGATAGAAACTTCCAACTCAAGTTTTTGTTCATAAGATTGCATCAAAGCATCAACGATATGTTTAGTAAAAGCTTTATTTTGACTATAAGCATGAGGAGAATTTAGCACGGATTGCAACAAGGAAATACATTCTATCAAATAGCAATTATCATAATTAAATTCCTTGAAATCCAAGATAGTGGGTTCATTACTATTTAAAGTTTTGACCTCTTCAATCCCACTTTTACCAAATTTTGCATCAAAATCTAAAAACTCCGAATTTTTGGAACGCCTTCTAGGTAAAGTGGCTCATCTTCAGTCCCATCATTATCAAGATTCATATTGCAAATCAAAGATTTAATAGGACACACATCCATAACTTTTAGATCTTCATCTTTATTTTCATGGAAACTAGAAGAACACACTTTCACAAAGCAATCTTTCTTAGCACGCATCCTAGCGGTTCTTTCTTTGTGCTCATAAATGGAAATTCTCATAGCTTTGAGAGACTCATTGATATCATGCTTAGGTGGAATAGATCTAAGTTTCAAAGAATCAACATCAAGAGAAATTCTATCAACGTTCCTAGCCAATTCATCAACCTTAAGCAATTTTTCTTCAAGCAAAGCATTGAAATTCTTTTGCGAATTCATAAACTCCTTAACACTAGTCTCAAATTCAGAGGGCATCTTATTAAAATTTCCATAAGAATTTTTGTAGGAATTACCATAATTATTAGAGGAATTACTAGGAAATGACCTAGAATTAAAATTACCTCTATACGCGTTATTACCAAAATTGTTCCTACCAAAAAAATTCACATCCATAGATTCATTATTATTCTCAATCAAGGTAGACAAAGGCATATCATTAGGATCAGTAGGAGCACTCTTATTAGCAAACAATTTCATAAGTTCATCCATCTTTCCACTCAAAACATTAATTTCCTCTATCGCATGCACTTTTTTACTAGTAGATCTTTCGGTGTGCCATTGAGAATAATTAACCATAATATTATCTAGGAGTTTAGTAGCTTCTCCTAAAGTGATTTCCATAAAAAGTGCCTCCCTCGGCCGAATCTAAAAGATTTCTAGAAGCAAAATTCAATCTAGCATAAAAATTATGTATAATCATCCAAAGATTCAAACCATGTGTAGGGCAATTACGTATCATAAATTTCATCCTCTCCCAAGCTTCTGCAACATGTTCATGATCAAGTTGCTTAAAATTCATAATATCGTTTCTAAGAGAGATGATTTTAGCGGGAGGAAAATACTTAGAGATAAAAGTATCTTTGCACTTATTCCATGAATCAATACTATTTTTAGGCAAAGACGAGAACCAAGCTTCAACACGATCTCTAAGGGGAAAAGGAAATAGCTTCAATTTAACAATATCATTGTCCACATCTTTCTTCTTTTGCATATAACACAAATCAACAAAGCTATTTAGATGGGTAGCGGCATCTTCACTAGAAAGGCCGGCGAATTGATCTTTCATGACAAGATTCAACAAAGCAACATTAATTTCACAAGATTCAGCATCAGTAAGAGGAGCAATCGGAGTGCTAAGAAAATAATTGTTGTTGGTATTGGTAAAGTCACACAATTTAGTATTATCTTGAGCCATAGTGACAAGCAAGCAATCCAACACACGAGCAAACAAGAAGCAAGCGAAAAAGAGGCGAACGGAAAGAGAGGGAGAGAGGAAATGAGGGCGAATAAAACGGCAAGGGTGAAGTGGGGGAGAGGAAAACGAGAGGCAAATGGCAAATAATGTAATGTGAAGGATAAGAGTTTGTGATGGGTACTTGGTATGTCTTGACTTGTGCGTAGACTCCGGCAACGGTGCCAGAAATGGCTCGTTGTCAGGAGTCAAATCTTGACTTGACTTGGCGCGAATCTCCCCGGTAACTGCGCCAGAAATCCTTCTTGCTACCTCTTGAGCACTGCGTTGGTTTTCCCTTGAAGAGGAAAGGGTGATGCAGCAAAGTAGCGTAAGTATTTCCCTCGGTTTTTGAGAACCAAGCTATCAATCCAGTAGGAGATCATGCTCGAGTCCCACGCACCTACACAAACAAATAAGAACCTCGCAACCAACGCGATAAAGGGGTTGTTAATCCCTTCACGGTCACTTACGAGAGTGAGATTTGATAGATATGATAAGATAGTATTTTTGGTATTTTTATGATAAAGAGAAATAAAGATGCAAATTAAAATAAATGGCAAAGCAAATAACTAAGTGTTGGAAGATTAGTATGATGGAAGCTAGACCCCGGGGCCATAGGTTTCACTAGTGGCTTCTCTCAAGAGCATAAGTATTACGGTGGGTAAACGTATTATTGTCGAGCAATTGATAGAATTGAGCATAGTTATGAGAATATCTAGGTATGATCATGTATATAGGCATCACGTCTGCGACAAGTAGACTGAAACGATTCCGCATCTACTACTATTACTCCACACATCGACCGATATCCAGCATGCATCTAGAGTATTAAGTTCCTAAGAACAGAGTATTGCTTTAAGTAAGTTGACATGATGTAGAGGGAAAACTCATGCAATATGATATAAACCCCATCTTTTTATCCTTGATGGCAACAATACAATACGTGTCGTTTCCCTTTCTGTCACTAGGATCGAGCACCGCAATATTGAACCCAAAGCTAAGCACTTCTCCCATTGCAAGAAAGATCAATCTAGTAGGCCAAACCAAACAGATAATTCGAAGATACTTGCAAAGATAAACCAATCATACATAAAAGAATTCAGAGGAGATTCAAATATTGTTCATAGATAAACTAGATCATAAACCCACAATTCATCGGATCTCGACAAACACACCGCAGAACAAGATTACATCGAATAGATCTCCAAGAAGATCAAGGAGAACTTTGTATTGAGATCCAAAGAGAGAGAAGAAGCCATCTAGCTAATAACTATGGACCCGTAGGTCTGAAGTAAACTACTCACACATCACCGGAGAGGCCATGGAGTTGATGTAGAGGCCCTCCGTGATCAATGCCCCCTCTGGCGGAGCTCCGAAAAAGGCCCCAAGATGGGATCTCTTGGGTACAGAAGGTTGCGGCGGTGGAATTAGGTTTTCGTGGTGCTCCTAGATGTTTGGGGGTACGTGGACTTATATAGGAGGAAGAAGTATGTCGGTTGAGCAACGAGGGGCTCACGAGGGTGGAGGGCGCGCCCAGGGGGGTAGGCACACCCCCTGCCTCATACCCTCCTTGATCGTTTCTTGACGCCCACTCGAAGTCTCCTGGAGCACGTTTGTTGAGAAAATCATGTTCCCGAAGGTTTCATTCTGTTTGGACTCCGTTTGATTTCGTTTTCTTCGAAACCCTAAAATAGGCAAAAAAACAACAATTTGGGCTGGCCTCCGGTTAGTAGGTTAGTCCCAAAAATGATATAAAAGTGTAAAATAAAGCCCATTAACATCCAAAATAGATAATATAATAGCATGTAGCAATCAAAAATTGTAGATATGTTGGAGATGTATCAGCGTTCCCCACACCAGGCAAGCCTTCGAAGAGGAAGGCAAACGAAGATACGGCCGAGCCTTCGTCAAAGAGGTATGAATTTGGAAATATGCACCTTGGCAGTCACATCCAACTATGACCTTTCCATTTACCCTGTATCAGGAAAAAGGTGTGCCGAACTATATCCTGGGGTCCGGCCGGTCATACTTCCCGCAGCCAAGATCCAGATCCTGCCGTGAAGACGGGGGCTGATGCGGGGGTGACGTCGGACTGTCCTCCAACCGAGGATTCGGATGATGTATCCGTCACCAACTCGGAAGTGGAGAGCGCCATGAATCATCGGCTCCGCAAGGCTGTTTTACAAAACCCTGGTTTTTCACAAGAGACATTTAACGCCTTCAGCTCTGTTGATGCATATATCCGACCTGCTCGTGATGGGCTTAACAGAGCCACAAAGCAGCATTTAAAAGATGTCCAGGTAAGTTTACTTTGTATGACTATGATAACCATATGCCAGTAGCCCCCGAGACTTGAAGGAGTTGGTACAACTGATTTAAGTATTGTTGTATAACCAGGTTCTTACGGAGAAGAATGACCTGTTAGCCCAAGAGCTGGAAAAGTGCCAGACACAGCTAACTGTTGCCCGCGCCGAACTAGAGAAATCCAAGAAGGCGTCACCTGGTAAAGTTCCCCTCCATCGAGAAAACATAATGTTATACCAATAATGTTAACCACGGTTGCTTACCTCCTGTCAGGATCACTAGGTCAACTACAAGAACAACTAAAAGCTGCCCAAGACGGAGAACAAGAAGCCAAGAAGCTGCTAGCCGCGGGAGAGCGTGTGCTCACAAATGTCGTACTGGAGAAGAACAAGCTCCAGGATTCGAGTACCCGATTGGGCGAGGATCTAAAAGATGTACGGGCCCAACTGGCCAACTCCGTGAAGGAGAATAAAAGGCTGCGCGGTAGCATGTTCAGTATGTGTCCAACTTTACTTTATAATAGTTTGGAGATATTAGGAACTGTCAGAGTTATATCTGTAGGTATGCTGATCGGCCGTCCCGAAGATGAGATGTCTGGATTCTTAGGCGACCTGCTACAAGAGTTGTCACATATTCATGAGCAAGCTCGACAGGCGATGCGAAGCGTTGCCAAAGCTTTGTGGCCAGGTGCCTCCTCTCTCGGAAAGATGGAGGAGCTCCTAGAGCTATTCAAGGGGGCGCGGCAACGTTTTCGATTGTGGAAAATATCGGCCTGTCGGGAAGGGGCTCGAGAAGCCTGGGCCATGGTGAAGACACGGTACACCAAGCTTGACCTAAATCATATGGCTCGGGTCGGACCTCTAGGGTCACACGGGAAGGAAGTTCCCGTTAATTTGGTGTATGACCAAGTAGCACTAGCTGCAAAATATTTCCAGCAGGATTGTAAGTTAGATAGCCTGCTGGAGGGTATAGAGGAGGAAATTTTTGAGTCGAAATGACTATGTATTTTTCCGTCTAGCTGAATTGTAAAACGATTGTCATGGTAGACCTTTTCGCTTTGCCCTTTGGACCCGAAGGCGCGGAGTGTTTCCGAATACCTGTGCGGCCGAATAGACCGGGGTATGCGTGGAAACCAATCATAGGGGTCATAGTTGCTTGAATAGACAAGTTGTATCCGGCTAGTTATGTTATGTTACATTATGTAAGAAACATCTTCCAGAGAGAATAGTTCCATTAAGGGTTCCTTTCCCTGGGTGTTCATGCGTTAGAGCGCATGTCCGAACTATGATTGAAAAAATCGCAGTATATATATCTTTTCTAGGGGTTCGCAAATGGAGCGAATGCAAAAAACATCTTTAATTCACCGACCGAATATTCCCTTGAGAACGCTAGCTTTCGGCTTCACCCAGTCTGAGGTACACATCCGGATGACCCGGCAGTAATAATTGTAGATGTGCTCCCTTTATGCCCTAGCCGAACTAACGGGAATGTAGGGCATAAGCACAGGAGCCAGGCAACCCATCTTGGCCAAAGCTTAAGTCATATCGATGCATATAATGGAAAAGAAAAGGTACATATGGGAAAAACGCATATGTGGTGAGCATGATGCTCGAAGAATAATAGCAAGCTTCTATACAAGAAGCCCCCAGGTATAATGGACGTACATATTTGGAGATGTACACATCGGGGGAGCACGGTCTAGCCGTACTAAAGTCGTAGGGATAAAGGGCAAAACAAAAAGAGATAGAAAACAAAAAGAGGGAAAAAATAACGTTAATAATAGGAGGAAGGAGATGAACACAGAGTTTGGCGCTAGGCAAAGAATCGTCGGAGTCTGGCCGCATTCCAGGGGTTCGGCTCCAAGTGATTGTCTGACGCATCATGCAGGAGGTACGCTCCTCCGGTGAGGACTTCGTCAGTGATGAAGGGACCCTCCCACTTGGGCTTGAGTTTGTCCTTTTTCTTCTCCGGCAGGCGTAGAACAAGTTCACCAACATTGTAAGTCTTGGCCCGCACTTCTCTGCTTTGATACCTGCAAGCCTGCTGTTGATATAATGTGAAACGGGCTTTCACGACGTCGCGCTCCTCTTCCAGGGCATCTAAGCTGTCCTGCCGATCGAGCTCGGCCTCTCTCTCTTCATACGTGCGCACTCGAGGTGAGTCATGAATAATGTCGCAGGGTAACAATGCTTCCGCACCGTACACCATGAAGAACGGTGTGTATCCAGTAGTGCGGTTGGGCGTGGTCCACAGCCCCCAGAGTACGGAGTCAAGTTCCTCCACCCAGTGCTTGTCTGATTCTTTCAAAGACCGCACTAGTCTAGGTTTGATGCCGCTCATAATAAGACCATTAGCCCGGTCGACTTGACCGTTTGTCTGCGGGTGATAGACAGAGGCGTAATCGATCTTAATGCCTAGATTAGCACACTAAGTTTTCACTTCATCGGCTGTGAAATTATAGCCATTATCGGTGATGATGCTGTGTGGAACACCATAACGATGTACCACGCCGGATATGAAATCTATTACCAGCCCCGCCTCGGCTGTTTTGACTAGTTTGGCCTCTATCCACTTAGTGAATTTATCCACCATGACCAGCAGATACTTTCTCTTATGGCTTCCTCCTTTAAGGGGTCCGACCATATTGAGTCCCCAGAACGCAAAAGGCCAAGTGATGGGGATTGTTTGTAAGGCAGTGGGGAGCATATGGCTTTGGTTGGCGAAGAGTTGGCATCCGACGCAATGTTGGACAACGTCCTGTGCATCTGCTTGGGCCGTTGATGACCCACAAGTATAGGGGATCTATCATAGTCCTTTCAATAAGTAAGAGTGTCGAACCCAACGAGGAGCAGAAGGAAATGATAAGCGGTTTTCAGCAAGGTATTCTCTGCAAGCACTGAAATAATAGGTAACAGATAGTTTTGTGATAGGATAATTTGTAACGAGTAACAAGTAACAAGAGTAAATAAAGTGCAGAAAGGTGGCCCAATCCTTTTTGTAGCAAAGGACAAGCCTGGACAAACTCTTATATAGAGAAAAGTGCTCCTGAGGACACATGGGAATATCGTCAAGCTAATTTTCATCACGTTCATATGATTCACGTTCGGTACTTTGATAATTTGGTATGTGGGTGGACCGGTGCTTGGGTACTGTCCTTACTTGGACAAGCATCCCACTTATGATTAACCTCTATTGCAAGCATGCGCAACTACAACAAAAGTATTAAGGTAAACCTAACCATAGCATGAAGCATATGGATCCAAATCAGCCCCTTACGAAGCAACGCATAAACTAGGGTTTAAGCTTCTGTCACTCTAGCAACCCATCATCTACTTATTACTTCCCAATGCCTTCCTCTAGATCATGTGCACATAGTTCAAATTTGAATTATGCACATAAATGCATTGAAAACTCAATTAATGCATAAAATTTCCAAACGAACCCCAAAAAATCCCAAAAATTGACACAACACTCATGTTGTTTTATGTTGACACGAGAATTTTTTTTAAAGCAATAAGAGGCAATGGATAATGTTTCGTCCCCAAAGGTGGGACGTTCCCTACCGAAACCATCAGACTTGTTGTAACAAGCTCTGGTTTGTGAGAAGCATATCCCCAAACCTGGCCCAAATGGGACAAAATATTTACCACGACATGTTGATGCCGCTGCATCATAGCATGCCAAGTTTCATGAATTACAGACGAGCTTTGGATTTACCAGAATTTAAAAACCAGGTATCTCAATGTTTGCGGCCGAGTGACCGTGGCAGGCTGTTTGGCATTCATTCCCATTTCTTGTTGGGACCTAAGCATGCAACCAAGGGCACATATTTGAATTTTCAACCAATTTATATGCATTGGAGCATGTGCATGTAGTTCAAATTTGAATTATGCACATAAATGCATTGAAAACTCAGTTAATGCAGAAAAATGTCAAAACGAACCCCGAAAATTCCCAAAAATTGACACAACACTCCTCTTGTTCTATGTTGACACGAGAAAAAATTTCAAAGCAATAAGAGGCAATGGATATCGTTTCGTCCCCAAAGGTGGGATGTTCGCTACCGAAACCATCAGGCTTGTTGTGAGAAGCTCTGGTCTGTGAGAAGCATATCCCCAAACCTACCCCAAATGGGACAAAAAAATTACCACGACATGTTGGTCCCGCTCCATGATAGCATGCCAAGTTTCATGAATTTCAGACGAGCTTTGGATTAACTAGAATTTAAAAAGCAGGTATCTCAATATTTGCGGCCGAGTGACCGTGGCAGGGTGTTTGACATTCATTCCCATTTCTTGCATGGGACCTAAGCATGCAACAAAGGACACATATTTGAATTTTCAACCAATTTATATTCATTGGAGCATGTGCATGTAGTTCAAATTTGAGTTATGCACATAAATGCATTGAAAACTCAGTTAATGCATAAAAATGTCCAAACGAACCCCAAAAATCCCATAAATTGACACAACACTCCTGTTGTTCTATGTTGACACGAGAAATTTTTTGAAAGCAATAAAAGGCAATGGATATCGTTTCGTCCCCAAAAGTGGGACATTCCCTACCGAAACCATCAGGCTTGTTGTGAGAAGCTCTGGTTTGTGAGAAGCATATCCCCAAACCTGCCCAAATGGGACAAAAAAATTTACCATGACAAGTTGATGCCACTCCATGATAGCATGCCAAGTTTCATGAATTTCAGACAAGCTTTGGATTTACTAGAATTTAAAAACCAGTATCTCATTGTTTGCGGCCGAGTGACCGTGGCAGGGTGTTTGACATTCATTTCCATTTCTTGCATGGGACCTAAGCATGCAACCAAGGGCACATATTTGAATTTTCAACCAGTTTATATGCATTGGAGCACGTGCATGTAGTTCAAATTTGAATTATGCACATAAATGCATTGAAAACTTAATTAATGCATAAATTGTCCAAAAGAACCCCGAAAAATCCCAGAAATTGACACAACACTCCTGTTGTTCTATCTTGACACGAGAATTTTTTTGAAAGTAATAAGAGGCAATGTTTATCGTTTCTTCCCCAAAGGTGGGACATTCCTTATCGAAACCATTAGGCTTGTTGTGAGAAGCTCTGTTTTGTGAGAAGCATATCCCCATACCTGCCCCAAATGGGACAACAAATTTACCACGACATGTTTATGTCGCTCCATGATAGCATGCCAACTTTCATGAATTCCAGACGAGCTTTGGATTTATTAGAATTTAAAAACCAAGTATCTCAATGTTTGCGGCCGAGTGACCGTGGCAGGGTGTTAGACATTCATTCCCCATTTCTTGCATGGGACCTAAGCATGCAACCAAGGGCACAAATTTGAATTTTCAACCAATTTATATGCATTAGAGCATGTGCATGTAGTTCAAATTTGAATTATGCACATAAATGCATTGGAAACTCAATTAATGCATAAAAATGTCCAAATGAAGCACACAATCATTCAAAGTGAATGGTCTAGCGGCACCGCGTGCAAAATTTCCCTCCACATTTCCAAGATTTTGGCCTACCGCCAAAATATCTATCCCCCTCCCCCCTTCCCCACGCCCCTTTCTCCCCGACCACAAGTCACATTTCCCCTGTTTCCTCCTTCATCCCTTCCTTACTTCCTAACCTATAGGTGCTTCCTCGCATCTCGCATCCTACCATCGGGGTCGCCATGGTCTTCTTCAAAGACCTCTCTAGCGGTTCCTCCTCCGGCGATGACTCCTTCACCACCCGGGTATGCCTCTCTTCTCTCTCTCGGGCTATGACTTGGAATGAAGAATTTTTACCCGGCGGTCGATTTGAGTCATTTCTTCCTCTTGTAGCTCCCTAGGACCATCAGTGGCAATGAATGGAGCGGGGTGGCTCAAGATCTATCTGCTCGTTGTCACCATCAATCTCCATGCGTGAAGCTAGTTGCGTTTGAATCTATGGACAATGGGAGGAAGTTTCTGGCATGTCCAGACAAGGTTAGACCCTCTTTCGTTGTTACAAATCATTTGTTAGATGTGATTCAGACACTGTCACGGTCCCAACCCATTCATACCACACCTTTAACCAAACGCATCCTAGGTCAGTGTCACAGTTTGTACCTAGTATCTTAAATTTTTTGCCATCTCATCAGCGGTGCCATTAGAAAATTATTTGGCACCGCTTCAGCAGTTTGTGCGGCCAACTTTGGTCCACACATCCGAGCAGCCAAGAAGTAAAATACTAAATCTTTATGGCACGAAGGAACTGGGCATCAGAGGAACTACGTGCTCTGGAGTCCATGTCCCTGATTTTTTTCCGCTGCATCGCCTCGCCACTGCTGGGCACCTGTGCAAGATGTAACAACCGTTGTCTTTACCCCAAGTTTTGGCATACATAGTGGACAGCCTTAGTTCTATTAGTTCTATGTTACTAAATTTGTGCATGTACACACCTGTTAGTATCAATTTTATGTCATCCAAACACTGTCACTATGCTGTTGCGGTTATATTTACCTTGCTCATAAAATGTTCAATTTGTTATTTATTGTACATGAGTAAGAACTTGTAGCATTGTTGTAGTTAATTATAGCTTCTGATGTTCCAGAATTTGGATGTTGTCTCAGTAGCAATTAATTCATTTGCACATTGATCTTTTTGAGAAGATATGTCATAATTAACATGTTTCTTTAGTTTTTGAAAATAAGCATTGGTGATTTTCTATGTTGCTATAAACCCATTTCCCCTACAATTGTTACTGATCTAGTTTTAAATATTATACGATGAACGGAAGTGTCCTTACTTGGAGTGGGTTGATCAAGAGTGGCCACGGTCTTTGAAGATGTTCCTAGCGAAGCTCTAGAGCATGTATGAGGAAGAGAACAGATGTAGGCTTAGAGAAACTATTGTCAACGTTGAAGAATATTTGAAGATGCGGGATAAAAAGTTGAAGGTGGAGAATGAGATCAGATTTTTTAAATCAGACTTTGCTAAGATGTGTTGGCGAAGGAGGAGGCACTTTCCTAGTTGGCCCGTGCAAAATAGGTTCTTACTGAACTGAAAGCAGAGGTGGATAAGACGAGACTGGATGGTCTAGATTAGGGAAATGAATATATTGTTCTTATGAAGTTGAACTTGCTATATGTTGTACTGTGCTATTTTCATGTAGTTATCTTACTGTGATGTTATAATATATTTATGTGCCTGATATGAAATTGGAAAACATCGTTCGATATGAAATGTGAATTTGCGTACTACTGGAATTATTAATTCTAAACTAATAAACCTGGTAAATGTGTCATGGACCTTTGCAAACGGTTCTAGCAGTAAAAGCTCTTGCGATGGATAGCCCAATGCCACATAGCTTTCTTTATCAAATCGTGTGTGATGTAGTTGATAAAAGAAAACAGTTAACCAAGGCAGACCGAGTGTGATAGTTACACCTTTCACACACGAGCCTACGCATAAAACGGTGTGGGATGTACATATGAATGGAAACGTTTTCCCTGGATTGACTGTGCGGGATGTACATAAGAACGGAAACGTATTCCTTGGATTGGCTGTGTGTGATATACATACCTACATAAATGTTTTTCTAGGATTCAGCATGTGGGATGTACATACCTATGGAAATGTTTTTCTGGGATTCACCGTGTGGGATGTACCTACCTACGGAAATGTTTTTTTGGGATTCACCGTATGGGATGTACATACCTACGGAAATGTTTTTTTGGGATTCACTGTGTGGGATGTACATACCTACGGAAATGATTGGGTTTCGATGCTTCGCCCGATCGCACACGGCCCCAACCTGTGTCCCAGGAGGGCCTATCCCCGACGATTTCTGGGTCATGTGCAAAGGACCCCCTATCGCCCACACTCACTTGGTGACGGTTCCAAATGCCGTCGCGAAAGGGGTTAAAAACCATTTGTATAGCACCGACGCGTACTAGTGTTAGTTAACTGTTTGGTTCAATTTTGTAATGCAATGTTCAATTATCGTGGGTGCATTCTGTTATTGTATACTATGTGAGAAATAAAACGAATTTGGCTCTACTAAATACATGAGAAACAAATACAATTGCTATATTTCCAAGTTGTTAAGCATGTTTGGTTTGTTTAACTCTCTGATCTTCTATTAGGAGTATATTATATTGTGCAATGTGGTGCTCAGCTAACGTTTGGTTCATTTGTTGTGGTGTTTAGTTAACTGCTTGGTTCAATTCTGCAATGCGATGTTCAATTGTTGTGGGTGCATTCTGTTATTGTATGCCATGTGAGAAATAAATCGAATTTGGCTATACTAAATACATAAGAAACAAATACAATTGCTATATTTTCAAGTTGTTAAGCATGCTTGGTTTGGTTAACTGTCGGATCTTCTATTAGGAGTATGTTATATTGTGCAATGTGGTGCTTAGTTAACGTTTAGTTTATTTGTTGTGGTCTTTAGTTAACTGCACGTGCATGGTTCGTTGTCTAATAGCACATTATTATGCAATTGCAGGAAAGATTCTAATATTTAGGTTTTTAACAATTTGGTCTTGCACATGTAGGTCTTGCTGTCAGAGGTTTTGACCCATTGTTCGACCCTTTTTGCATATGGGGAAATGAGTTTTCCATGAATATCAATCAAGTCAAGAAACTCAGAAAGATTGTTAGGATAAAGAAATTAGCGACAAAAAACAACAAGATCTTTTCTGCACAATGAAGAATACATCAGTTCACCACAAGATGGTACTAACTATTATACCTTACCTTTGTTTATTCCTTTGCCCATTTCCAATATAGAGAAGATATTTATGCACATCCTTGTTTGCAGGCCTTTCCAAAGCAGTTCACTGATGATTACCTCTCAAACCACCTCTATGGTCAGGAGGCGAGGAAAGTTTTCATACAACACCCACGGTTCAATATTGAAGTGTTCCTAGCACTGGCCTAAAGTTGCAAAGACCTTCAACATGAATGAAGGCTTAATATTCACCTTCTGCTTCAGCAGTTTTCCAGATGAGATGCATATGTCTATATATCGTCTATGATGCTAATTTCGAAAGGTTCTACACGTTGCATGTGAAACTTGGTGCTGGTGTAGTTGTGTAATGGGGTAGATGAGTGCTGAAGCTATATCATGTTGTACTCTGATGTATTTCAATTATGAAATCCTGCTTCCTTAATATGGAAATGAAATATATTATGTGCTTAATATGATTGTCAATTAGATTAAAAAATGGATTATTAATAATAGGGCAATTAGCCTGCTAACGGCGAATTAGCCTGCTGATTGGGTTTTGCTATTGCAAACAGTTATTCAGAAAATACCACAGTTTCTAGGAATAAACTGTGTTGGATCAATGAACAATCACACACGACCTTCTCTTGAAAACTGTTTGCGTTAGGCCACCTTGCGCAAACGTTTACCACATAAAAACTGTGTGTGATGGACAACCTTTGCCACGCTGTTTCTTCTATGTACCGTGTGTGATGCATTTAGTAACGCAAACGATAAAATTGTTAATATCGTGTGCAATGGCAACGCTATCACAAAGGATTTTACGGGGAAAATTGTGTGTGATGTACCTGTGAATGGAAACGTTTTCCTTGAAGCGACTGTGTGGGATGTACATACGAACGGAAACGTTTAGTGGGGACTGACTCTATGGGATGTACTTGCGACCGAAAACAATTTCGCCTGTATAATTGTATTTTTAGCTCTACTATACGTATTTTCGTATTTGAGCGCTCGCCAGTCGCACACGACCTCATTTTGGCGAGCATGTGTGCCAGGAGGGAATATCCCCGACGGTTTCTAGGACGTGTGGGAAGGACGCCCCTATCGCCGTCACTCACTAGGCGACGGTTCCAAATGTCGTCACAGAAAAGTGTCAAAAACCGTTTGTATAGCACCGACGTGTACGAGTGCTGGCTGATGATAGTTGTGCCATATTGTGTTAATTTGGTGTAGGCTGGTGTGGTCTGGTTGACGAAACATTCGTTGTGTCTATGTTGCTTTCCTATTATCTGACTCGGCCAATGATAGCGATACTAGTGTGTTAATTTGGTGCAGGCTGCTGAAGATAAGAAGACAAACTCTAAAAAACAGCAAGGCAACCCCATTGTTTCTTTCCAATAAATCTAGGGCAGGTAATGTGGCAATAACTCTTGATTAATCTGTTCGGTTCCCCTCCTAATTTATACTATGATGTAATGGTCGAGAGACTCTCCACTATCAATAATACAAGCCTGCCAAAATTTCCATCTGAATCTATTCAGTTTCCTCCGTCTCTAATCCAACCAAAAAAATATGTTTGTGAACAATTACTGGCTGAAGCAACGATAGAAATTGTGGAGGAATCAGTGGTGCACATTCTTACGCAACAACAACTGATCAATGTTTTCAGAGACAGTGCAGCAAAGAAGGAAGAACTTGCTCACATGCTTATGGGCGTCATCCGCGCCGAGGTTGCAGATTGTGAGGTTGTAGATTGTTATGTTCTATTCATTTATTTGCACTGGCATCAATCTTTGATTGCCCAGTGGATCTAATTTCTTGTAATATATGCTGGATGTGTTATGTTTTTCCTTGTATGCCATACATTTGCTTAGCGCGTCTCACACTCCATCCATGGCTGGTTGCTAGGAAGCCAAAAAAGCAGTGAAATTAATAGCTAGCATGAACGTCATGGGACCTTTGTGAAGGATAGCGGCGCACTGCCCTTAATGCCCCCTAATGGGATCACAAGGGCCAAAATTCTCCTGGGCCTTTGATTGATAGGTTTTGGTCCTGTCCATAAATGCTCATCATAATGGGGTCAAAGTATAGCTGGGCCGAATTCGACTTTGTCTAATTGGGCCTACACACATGTTCGAACTTTAGCGGGCCCAATAAGTTGATGGGCCGTAACTAGGCCGAGAGCTCTATTGGGTCGCTATAATTGAAACGAGCCAACACTTAATGCTTGGCCTAGTTACCTCTTGGGTTGTTAACATGACGAAATTGAAGCGGGCAATAAGTGGGACCATTCCATTTCATGGGCCGTAATAGGCCAATACTAAGGTCGGGCTGTATATGGACCAACTGTATTGTGGGCCTTTAGAAGGCCAAAAGAGACAGCGGGCTGGTATTAGACCATGAAGAGCATGGGCCGCTAAGAGGCTGAAAGTCAGGCCGAACTGTATATGGCCCAACTGTGTTGTGGGCCTTTAGCAGCCCGAAAAAGAAACCGAGCTGGTATTGGACCATGAAGAGTATGGGCCGTTCAGAGGCCAAAACTCAGGTCGGACTGTAAATGGCCCAACTCTTTATGGGCCGTTAACAGGCTGAAAGACGCACTAGGCTGGAAATTGGCCCAACACTTAAATGGGTCGCTAAAAGGCCAAAAGTCATACATCCTAAAAATTGGCCCATCCCTTGAATGGGTTGTTAACAGGACGAAACTATGTTGGGCTAATATTGAGCCAAAATATATAGCAAGCTGTTAATGTGCTCGAACTGACAATGGGTTGCAATGCTGTCAAATAGTTAACAGGCCGTTGACGGGCCGAATTGGCACATCTCGTATGGGTCGTGGGCCTAAATGGATCAGACACAAGTAGGCCCTATAAGGGTCGGCCTGCTAATTTTGACTGGGCCAGCCTCTTTCACCTAAATGGGCTACTGTTGGGCCTTGCCATGTGTCTACATATCATAGGCACCTCCTGTGCAATGGGGGGATGACATCTGTCCCAATGTTGAGCCGACATGTGGATCCTCCAGTGAATGACAATTTTACACGTGGAAAATCCCCATTGGTCTGTGCTGTTAACGGGTTATCAGATCCAAACCAAAACCCGACAGCTCAACGGAGACCCGTTACAGTGGATGCACGTGTCGGTTACCCTTGACAAAAACACTTCCATGATGCGCCATTTATCGTCATGGAAGTGGATACTTCCATGATGATAATTTCAGTATTGTCATGGAACACCTCTATGACAGCACAAGTATGACTATCTTGATTCTGTCTGAAAATCAGCATGGATGTACATGCATGATAGAAAACATGACCTACTATGACAAACACGCATCATCATGAAAGTGTTTTTTGTAGTGGTAGCGGAGACTGGGATAAGGATATGAAGGTGGTGAAGAGGAATCGAGGGGATGGTGATAATATCGTGACAAATAGTGGAAATGATTCTCAGGTTGCAGCGATGGCCTAACTTGGCACCTTTGTGGCGATAATGGAGGACACCGGCAATGATGGGGGTGAGGAGCATGGCTACGACAGATTGGGATCCGCTGTAGTGGCATATGAGGTAGTATGACCGCAGATGTGTGGATCAGACCCCACATTACATTTGCCCTAACACATTGTGCAATACCATAATCATATTGTCCAAGCACTAGGGTAAGGAAATGGAGCGGAGGTGACAAAGAGGGATACAGAAGGTTTGGGAGTAGACAACAAGAATGACAAAAGCGCTAGAGAGGTGACTAAAATAAAAGAGGAAAAAGTTATCATGTTTGGCCCTGCTCTTTAGTTTATTTAGGTTTGGCCACTCAACCCCTAATGTAATCGGTGTCAGGACTAGATATCTATGAAAGAAACTTCTTTCACATTATTTCTTGGAATGCCTGTTGCCTCAATGATAGTGATAAATGTGTGGATGTTTTATCCGAGTTAACTTCTCAACATCCATCAATTGCACTTCTTCAGGAAAGGAAACTCCAAGACCCACTACTTTGAAAGAATAGACAATTCTTACCGCTTTTATTAGAATCCTATGAACAATTATCAGCCATTGGATTTGCTGGAGGCTTCCTCTCCGCCTCAAAACCCAAACACCTCACTCTAATCGGTTGCCTACACCACCAATTCACACCCTCCTTACACTCACTTGCTTGGCATGAAAATCAAACCAAGTGATCAGAAATGTGTACGCCCAATCCTCCAGACCATAAAAACAAAGGTTCTTGGAAAAATTTAAAAACATCCCCCCTCAATCCACACCTTTCCTAGTAGTATGTGACTTTAACCTTATCCGCTTCGCACATGAAAAATATAACTCCGACTTTCCCTGATTCGAAGTTGATTCCTTCAATGACACCATTGATCAATTGGTTTTCTTAGAATTACCCATAACCGATAGACTTTTCACTTGGTCGAGGAACCGATATAACCTAACTACTGAAAGATTAGATAGAATGTCTGTTAACCTCGCTTGGGACAAGATCTTTGCTAATACTAACCTCTCCCCCTCACGCGATCCACCTCAAATTCTGTCCCACTACTCATCTCCATTTCCTCCAAAAATTCCCTTTGCCCGCCTCTTCCATTTTTAAAAGTACCTGGCCACATTTCCAGCCTGTAACAAAATTTTGGCTGACATTTGGTGGCCCATGACCCTCCTGGAATATAGGCCTATACATGCCTCTAGCGTCACCACTATTGTCCCAGTTGCCGCCCTCATTAACAAATTAAAAGAACAAGTGGGCCTCACAACTTGGGCAAAAAACTAAAGCCCATCTATCATATGAAAAAATGTAAGCCTGACATCCAAATTCTTGACCTTTTAGAGGAATTTTGTCCCTTATCTCTCTTGGAAAAGGAACTAAGGGCGATTGTCATCATTTGCCTCCAATGTCCCATTAGACAAACAATGCTTTCTAGAAACAATGCAAAAAAAATTAGAACCACCATTGACAAACATGAAAACACAAGATTCTTTCATGCCTCAGTATGGATCGCTTGAGGAAAAATTAAATTTTAATTATCCTAGATGAAGGCTCTAATTTTTTCGCCTCGTCCAAGAAGTACAAAATGCTCAAAAGCTTACCTTATTGGGAAAAGAAAAAATGTTGTGTGGAACTTCGATCTCTCATTGCTCTATGACTCAACTCTACCTCGGTTTCAAATCTTGGACCCATCCTTTACGGAATAAGTGATTTATGACGCCTTCCTGCACATGAACCTGATTTTCTGTCCTAGCCAGGATGGCTTATGTCCTGCCTCCTTTTGTTGGTACTAGCACTCAATCAAGCACATTTTCCTTCCTTTCTTCAGGCCCTCCATTATCTCACCATGGACCTAGAAAGATTCAACCGGGTCCTGATTATGCTTCTCCAAAATAAAGAGGCAGACACTACACCATATGCCTTTCACCCCATCTCCCTCCAAAATTACACGCCCACGCGATTTCCAAACTGTGAATCTTCAGCCTAAAAAGTCCTTAATACCACTACTTATGTATAGTGACCAAATTGGCTTCCTTCATGGACAAAACATCACAGAGTTTTTCATGTTTTAGACCTGCTAAGCACCTGCCACTCTTGGAAGGCCACCACTATTGTGTTCAAAATAGATTTGACAAAGGCATTGGGCTCCATCTCCTCAGACTAGCTCCTTCCACATCCGTGGCTTCGCCTCCTCTTGTCACGAATTTGGGGTACTTTGGACACATGTAAGACTATGGTTCTCCTCTATGGGGTACCAACCCCTAGATAAACTACAAATGTGGACTAATTCAAGGAGACCCTCTATCACCTTAACTTTTTTCTATAATTGTGGCTGATATACTTCAACACATGGTGCAGAAAGCCTTCTCCCACCACATATTTTGCCGCCCACTAATCAATGCAAAGCCTCTGGTTAATTTTCAACATATAGATGATACATTGATTGTTGTGCATGCCTGCACTGATGCCGCACACACTCTGAAACAAATCATGGACGACTTTTACCTTGCAACTAGCCTCTCTATCAACTTCAGCAAAAAAATTCAATTTTTCCAATCCACTCACACCCTTATACGGCATCGCCTATTACTAATGCGTTAACCTGCTATCAAAGGGTCTTCCCACTCATTTACCTCAGGCTACCACTCTCTCCCACTAAACTGACAACTTCAGCCTTTGATCCAATCATAGACTACTTCCATAGATGTCTTCTGGGTTGGGTGGCTAGGATGCTCTCTAGGGATGCTAGACTTACACTCCTTTCTTCTATTCTCAACTCCCTGTTCATGTATTTTATGTCGGTTTTTTATTTAACAATTTTATTTTTGAAAATTCTTGATGCCTTGCATAGAAACTTTTACTTGTCTAATGAGGAATGTTGCACGAGAGCAAAATTTCTTATAGCTTACAAAATTTTGTAAGCTATTTTTTGTTGGCCTTGGCATTAAAAATATATCAACTCAAAATAAATTTTTGAAAATGAAATTTTCCTTCAAATTACTACAACGTCCAGATATTCATTGGGTTCATTGTTACCTCCATGTATACCCTGTGAACATTGCAGATAAACCCTCCAACCCTTCCTTCATTTTGAAGACTATCAACCACCAACTATAAGCACTTATCAACCTCACATTTGTGATCAAAATTAATGGCCTCTCCACCTTCTTCTCACTAGACTCCTGGTTGTTAAAAACACCTCTACAAAAAACATCCCCACACCTTTTTTTGCACACTACAAATGACAAGGTCCGAGTGGCTACTATTTGGGAATTTGGCTTATTGACTAAACTTTGAAGTTGCCTTACTTCTGTTCCCTCTCATGAATTGGATTTTTGTCTCCATTACGGGATTTCCACTCTACTAAGCCAAAGGACGATCGGTCTCTCATCCACGGTATGCCCTCCATGTCTAGGCATGCCTACGACACCCTCATCCTCAAGTCAATTGTCGACCCAAACCACGACTTCATCTGGTATGTCAAAGTTCTCATCAAGGTGAAGTTCTTTGGTTGGCTATTTTTCCGGGATAGATTAAACTCCAAGGAGAATCTTCACCATAGACATATTGTGGACTCGTCTTGGTTCCCTCGATGCGATGCCCCTTGTGAAGATGCTTCCCACACCACCCTTCTCTGCCTTGCCGCCTCTCAAGTGTGGATTCACCTCAAGCTAATGCCCCCTCATCTTTGGAGCTTCTTTGGAAGACCGGTCACCCTCGGGCCTCGACCCCAACATTTTTCCATCAGTCGCCCTCACCATCATGTGGAAAATTTGGGACTCTTGCAATGCTCTTGTCTTCTGGGTCGAAAACCACCTCGCAAAGATGATTGTCAGGAACATTATATTTGAATTCTCCTTTTGGATCTTTATGTTTAAAGACATTGCCTTAAGAGATGTGGCCACGTCAAAAAGATAGGAAGCTTCCCCCCGGGTGACCACTCAAAAATGGCTTCGTTAAATATTAACAAATTTTTCTATAGACTTGAGAAATCATAACAAAATTTGACTTGGGACAACCTATGACTTCAAGTAATTTCGAACTAATAGAGTATGACCTAAAATGTTGACCTATAATTTTCATGTGTGGAAGTATTAGTGCGCTTTTGCTTAACTAAAAACATTTATGTTTCTTCTTATGGTATCCTCTATTATATTTAAACACACACACAAATGCTACTTATACATACCATAAATTATTGCATCAACACTGTCCATAGAAAATGTGTAGCCTCCTACTAATGACCATATTGGATGTTGATAGGTCAATCTTTTTCCCCTAGGGTTTCTCTAGGGTCTACCCTGTCCTTCAGCAGCGACACCAAATTCTACGGGGAAACAACCCCCGATCGCCTTATTCTCATTGGCGTTTGGTGGGGCGAGGGCCAGTGCTAGAGGAACGGTCCTCCATGGATCTCCCGAGCAGCTCGGAAATTAGAGAAAGTTTGAGGGTGGGACAAATGTTAGAGGAGAAGGATACACAGAGAAGTGAGAGGCAATCATACTGCTGCCGATCGGGTGGCCAACCTTGGTGAAGTAGGGAGTGCAAAGGCAAGGGAGGCCAAAGAAAACTGAGAGGAGGAGGAGGAAGATGTGGACTAGGAACACCACGGCCCAGATCCAAATCTGGATGATATGTTTGAAGGCCTGAATTTGCATGGAGAGGAAGAGGAAGACCTAGACTTATCTGGTGAGGTGGATGAATTGATCAAGGAGGTGAGTTGGTTGGCTCTTTTTAGGGTTCATACATTGAGGCCCTTTAGCCATGCAGCCCTGCTGAACTCTATGAGAAACGCGTGGACGTGTGCTTAGGGTGTAACTTTCAACATCAAGGGACAGAATTTGTTCCTAGCCCAGTGCCACTGCTTGGGAGATTGGAAACGGGTGATGGAAGGGGGACCATGGCAATTTCGTAGAGATCCGGTGGTGATAGTGGAAAATGATGGGTTCACTAATGTTTCTAACTATGCACTGGACATGTTTCCACTATGGGCAAGAATTAAAGGTCTGACCAACGGGTTGACTAGGAAGAAGGAGCTCAATGAGAAAGTGGCAAAGAATGTAGGAAACCCACCTTTTACAGTAGTTGTTAATGAAGGAAAGATCAACCCGTCTAATTATCTGAGGATAAAAGTTTTTGTCAATGTAAATGATCCAATTGTGAGGTTTGTGCCTATTACTCTTAAAAAGAGAAAGAAGTACCCAGTGTCTTATGAGAAGCTGCCAGATTTTTGCTTCTTTTGTGGATGCATGGGACATGTTGTGGAGGAGTGCGGGGATGGCATCCATGATCCAAGTTTGTGTGAATGGGGGGATTGGTTGCACTGGAACAATGAGCCTGCGAGTGGGGGAAGTATGGGTGGCCGAGGGGATGGTTTTGGTGATGCTGGTAGGGGTGGAAGTCGAGGGGTAGAAGAGGAAGGAATGGCGGAGGGGATGGAGAAGGTAGATCAGCTAATGGTGGGGGAAGGGGAAGGAGTGATGGCCCTGTCAATGTTGGTGTGGGTATGGGAGTCTCGAAAGGCAACAAAGTGCAGAATGTTGACAGTGACAGATCGGGTCGGAAGAGGCTAGTTAGAGATGACGAAACTATCAATGTGCGTGGTTAACCGGTGCCAAACTTGGTTGGAAAGGTGGCTGGTACTGTGCTACTAATAGAAGGTGGTTTGGTTGCAGATATAATTAGTGGACCAGGAGAACCAAATTCTACTCCTGGGAAAGTTCCTATAGTCAAGAGGAGAAGGCAGGGGAAGGAGTAACTGGTGTGGACATGGACTACATAATTGAGGATGAGGCGGCCTCCAAGATGGAGGACCGCCAAGCCCAATGAATCTTCTAAGTTGAAACTGTCGGGGAGGGGGAATACCCAGACAGCTTGAGAGTTGGCGACAATCGCACAGTCGCATTCCCCTATTTTTGTGTTCTTGTGCGAAACTAGGCAGAAGGACAGAAAGATGAAGAGAATAAGAAATCGTTTGGGTTTGAAGGGTTTTGTTGGAGTGGATAGTGTGGGCTTAAGTGGTGGTCTGGCTCTTTATTGGCATGAATCTTCTGATGTTATGGTCCTGGACAAAGAAGAGAGATACATTGATGTGTTGGTGCGGACACGAGCGGAAGCGCTGGATGGTGGTATTTCGAGACACGTTGGAAATATGCAATCTAGTGGACCTGGGCTTCTGTGGTGTGCCATTTACATACGACAATAGAAGGCATGGTGTAGCAAATGTGCAGGTTTGTTTGGACAGAGCAGTAGCTACCGTGGCATGGTGGCACCTTTTTGCTCACTCATCAGTTGTGCATGAGGCCTCGCCTTGCTCAAATCACGTAGAGCTGCTACTTAAGGGAGAGCCAGACTCAGGGCGAACAACTACCAGGAGTCGTAGGTATGAGGTATTTTGGGAGTGTGATGAGGGCCTCCCGGATGTTATAAAGGACGCATGGTCCTCTATTGGGAACATATAGAAAATGGCACATTTACAACATACGTTAAACAAGATCATGGATGCACTCTAGTTATGGAGAAGAAAATTTGGAAATATCTCAAGAGAACTCGCAAAATCACGCACACAGTTGGAAGAGTTAATGAACATGAACGTGGATAGAAATGATATCAAGGAAATATCTGACAGAATGAATGAACTCTTGTATTAGGAGGAAATGATGTGGTTGCAATGTTCAAGGATAAACTGGTTGAAGGAGGGCGATCGAAATACGAATTTTTTTTCCAGAGTAAGGCGGTATGGAGAGTGCGGAAATATAAAATCCAGGATCTTGTGGATAGTATTGGTAATGTTCATTCTGATTTTGCTATGATGAGTATGATGGCAAATGAATATTTTAAGGGGATTTTTACTATTGATCCAAGTCTTAATGCTTGGTCAGACCTAGGGTTATTGACAGGAAGATTTCAGACCAGGACCATGATATGCTATGCAAACCTTTTTCTGATAAGGAGATAGCGGATGCCATATTCCAAATAGAGCCCTTGAAGGCCCCGGGGCCAGATGGTTTTCCGGCCAGGTTTGTTCAACGTAACTGGATCACGGTCAAGGAGAGTATGCTAGCTGTCGTGAGGGAATTTTCAGGACGGGCGTCATGCCGGAGGGCGTAAATGGCACGTCCTTTGTTCTTATACCAGAAGTCCCAAACCCAAAAACCTTGAAGGGTTATAGACCTATAAGTTTGTGTAATGTGACTTATAAGGTTATCTCCAAGTGCTTGGTTAATCGGCTTAGGCCCTTGCTTGCTGGTAGTATCTCTCCCGAACAAAGTGCTTTTGTACCGGGTAGATTGATTACGGACAATGCACTAGTGTCCTTTGAGTGTATTCACTATATAAAGCAGGAAAAGGATCCTACATAGAGTTTTTGTGCATATAAGTTAGACCTATCAAAAGCATATGATAGGGTGGATTGGGCTTTCTTGAACCAGGTGATGCAAAAGTTGGGTTTCTCTCAATGATGGGTGGATTGGATCAATGTCATGTATCACATCGGTGAGGTATTCTGTCAAACTAAATGGGACCCTCTTGGATTCATTTGCACCAACACGTGGGCTTCGGTAAGGTGACCACCCTTCACCTTTTCTTTTCCTGTTAGTGGCTGATGGTCTATCTGCTATTCTGAAGCATAGTGCAGCTACTGGCGGTGTTAGACCAGTAAGGGTGTGTAGAAGAGCACCGGGGATTTCGCACTTGCTATTTGCAGATGGCACTTTATTATTCTTTGAGGCCTCTTGCGAACAAGCCGAAAGAATCAAAGGAGCATTGGAATTATATGGTGCTGCCACTAGACAAAGTTTGAATTATGATACATGTTCATTGTTATTTGGTGAGTCTTGCCCGGCGGCTGTGAAGGAACAAGTCAGGAATGTGCTTGGAGTCACGAGGGAAGCCTTTGAGGAAAAATATTTGGGACTCCCGACTCTGGAAGAAAGAATGTCAAAGGGGAGATTCTAGAATTTACAAATGAGTATGACTAAAAGACTAATCCAGTGGAGAGATGGTCTTTCGGCCCAACCAGGGCATGAAGTTCTTATCAATTTGGTAGCACAAGCACTACCTACGTATGTCATGGCTATTTTCAAGGTACCGTTCCCTATTTGTGATAACCTAACCAGAATGGTTAGGAACTTTTATTGGGGTGCAGCTCATGGTAAAAGGAAACCTCATTGGAGAAGTCGGGATAAGTTATTGCAACTAGAATAAGGGTGGTGTTGGATTTCGGGACTTCCGTTTGTTTAACCAAGCTTTACTACCCCGAAAAGCTTGGAGATTAATTTCCAACCCGGATAGTTTGTGTGCCCAAGTGCTCAAAGCAAGATATTATCCTAATGGAAGACTAGAAGATACAGTTTTTGCGGGTAATGTGTCGTCCTCATGGCAAGCTATAAGCTATGGTATGGAATTACTAAAAAAGGGTTTGGTATGGAGAGTTGGTAATGGAAAAAGTATACTGATCTAGAGAGATAGTCGGATTCCGAGGCCTCACTCATATAAACCCTTCTCCCCACAAGGTATATGTAGGATTAGATTTGTCTCAGGATTATTGAACGAGAATGGGAATTGGAATTACGCATTGTTGATGAAGCTTTTTGCTATGGACGATGTATCAGAGATTATGAAAACCAAGGATTCACCAAGTTTAGAGGATGTGTAAGCTTGGGCGCCTGGAAAGTTTGGTCAGTTTTCTGTCAAAAGTGCTTATGATTTGGCCTTCGAAGAGGCTAATAGAGAAAGTGTTGTATCCTCAAGTAGTATGCCATCTAGGGCGCGCTCTTGTTGGAGCTATATTTGGTCTTGCGAAATTCCATTGATGGTGCGCAACTTTGGGTGGCGCGTAGCGACTAACTCTATGCCTACTTGGTAGAGGAAGAACAGAATTGGGATTGAAACTACTGGAATATGCCCAATATGTGCAAGAGAAGTCGAGGATACTTTCCATCCTTTCATGGCATGCCCCATGGGTCGGCAACTTTACAAAAAGATGGCAACGTTGTGGAGTTTACCAGATTTGCATTCTATGGTGAACTCTGGGAAAGAATGGCTCCTTCAGGCTCTGGAACCATTGGATCACCTTGCAAGATGCAAGCTACTAATGATCCTGTGGAGAATCTGGTATGTCTGTAATGAAATGATACACAATAAACCAGCCCCTCCACTTGATGTCTCTGCTCGTTTTCTTCAGAGTTATTTGGACTCAATTATTGGTCTCAAACTGAATTCGGAGGCCGACCCACGCAAAGGAAAAACCGTTATCACATATAACTTAGATGCCAGTAGTTGTTGTGTCCCGATCGCTGTACCCTGCTGGCAACCTCCTACCCATGGCAATGTTAAGCTAAATACGGATGGATCATTCATGTTACTTGGAGATGCTGGTGCAGGTATTGACGGTGTCCTAGACTAGGGGTTACTCACAACGTCGTCTCCCGACCAGCTGGATCGGGCCGAGGACCCCCACGGCATTTCACTATTGGGTCAGTTCAGACAGCCCATGCCACATACAAGGAAGACTCCATAATACTTGGCGCTCAAGGAAAGGACTCTCTTAAAACCTTAGGCCTCCAGTGTCTTATATAAACTGAGGCCAGGCTAGTCAATAGACAATCTCATATTCATCAGATCAGTCTATGGTAGACATATGTACTCTGTACTACACCCATATGAATACAATCAAAAGCAGGACGTAGGGTTTTACCTCCATCAGGAGGGCCCGAACCTGGGTAAAATCCTGTGTCCATGTTACCATCGCTCCAAGACGCCTAGCTTAGGACCTCTACTACGAGATACGCCTGATATTGAACCGACATTGGTGTTTTCATTGAGAGCCTGCTGGGCGATCGCCGCGGATCGATGAATTATCAGGTGATATTTTTTCAGTTAAATCCATATGGAATAAGGCAATTTCTTCTGGAAGTGACTCCCCTAGGGTTCCACCCTGTCCTCCGACGTGCGCCGCCGGAGTCCACGTGATTCTACCACCAAAATTGGCGAGGCTACGGGCGATCGGGAGAGCGAAGGTAGCGGCAGGCGTGCCTGGGCCTGCATGGCGACAGCGGAGGCTCCTGGAAGTGGCAGAGAGATGAAGGGAGTTCAGGCAGAGGAGATATTGGACGACGCGGGGGTTAAGGAGGACGGATCTGGATCGGGAGTACCCAAACAGCCGGCGGAGCGTCACGGAGGGTTTGCGGCCGATTCTACCATGGAGGATCGGGAGGAGGACGGAGAAGGTGGCTGGGATCATCTTGGCCCAGATCCATCGCTTGAAGATGCGTTTGAAGGGTTTAAGTTACATGGAGAGGAGGAGGAGGATTTGGATCTATCTGGCGAGGTAGATGATTTGATCAAAGACGTGAGATGGCTAGCCCTATTTCGGGTTCATACATTGAGGCCGTTTAGCCACTCCGCATTGCTGAACTCAATGAGGAACGCATAGGCGTGTGCGTAGGGTGTTACTTTCAACGTGAAGGGGCCGAATTTGTTCTTGGCTCAGTGCCACTGCTTGGGTGATTGGAAGCGGGTAATGGATGGAGGTCCATGGCAGTTTAGAAGGGACCCGGTGATTCTGGTAGAGTGCGATGGATTCACGAATGTAGCTAAGTATTCCTTGAACATGTACCCCCTGTGGGCGAGGGTGAAAGGCCTTCCAGATGGTTTAACACGAAAGAAAGAACTAGCGGAAAAAGTTGCAAAGAAGGTTGGGGAGCCACCGTTTACTGTGATGGTTAATGAAGGAAAGATAAATCCCTTGAGTTATCTTCGTGTGCGTGTTTTTGTGAATGTTACAAAACCTCTGGTGAGGTTTGTTCCTATAACCTTGAAGGAGAGGAAAAATACCCTGTCAGTTACGAGAAATTACCTGATTTTTGCTATTTCTATGGCTTCTTGGGCCATGTGGTGGAGGAATGTGGTGACGGTGTTCATGATCCAAGTATGTGCGAATGGGGTGAGTTCTTGAATTGGAGTAGTCAACTAGGAGGAACAGGAGCTGGTGCAGGGAGAGGAGGTAGAACGGGAGGAAGAGGAGGAAGTGGAGGTTTTGGCAACCGGGGCAGGGGAGGTAGAAGTGGAGGTGGCATCGGTAGAGGGGAAGACAGGGGGGAGATGGCAAATGCTGGCAACGTAGTTCAGAGAGATAGGGAAGTGGTGGATGATGGGGATAACAACAGGGTCCAGAAAAGATTGGTGTCGGAGGATGGTACCCTTAGTGTAAGGGGGCAACCAGTGCCAAATATGTTGGGAAAGGTTTCTAACACTATTTTGCGAATCGAGAGTGGATCGGCGGTTGATGACACAGAGAAGGGAAGTAATACTCCGGGGAAACTGCCAATTGTTAAGAGGAGGAAGCAGGGTGAGGTAGGAAGTGAAGAGGACATGGACCTGTTAAATGAGGCGGCCTCCGAGAAGGAGGACCGCCGGTCAAAATGAATCTCATAAGTTGGAACTGCCGGGGAGGGGGAATTCCCGGACAGTTCGTGAAATTGCGACTTTGTCTTAGTCGCATTCCCCCAAGTTCATGTTTTTATGTGAGACAAGGCAAAAGGAGAGTAAAATGAGGAGGCTGCGTGGTTGGTTGGGCTTGAAGGGTTTCGAGGGAGTTGATAGCAATGGAATGAGTGGGGGGTTAGCCTTTTATTGGCATGAGTCCTGCCTCGTGGAGATTTTAGGCAAAGAGGAAAGATACATAGATGCTCTGGTCAGAATGTATGAGGGAGGGGAACAGTGGAGAATCACATGTGTGTATGGAGAACCAAGGACTGAGAATCGCCACCTCATGTGGTTAAAACTGCAAGGTCTAAAAAATGTATCTGATCTTCCATGGCTAGTGATTGGGGATTTCAATGAAGCTCTATGGAGTTTTGAGCACTTCTCCGCGACGCCAAGAGCTGAAACGCAGATGCTTGCTTTCAGAGATAGCTTGGAGGTATGTTGACTAGTCGATCTTGGCTTTGTTGGGATACCGTTCACTTATGACAATATGCGGAGTGGCCATAATAATGTCAGAGTACGGCTAGACGGGGCGGTTGCAAGTAATTCATGGAGGAACCTGTTCGCGTTTTCCTCGGTGGTCCATGTACCATCCCCATGTTCAGATCACGTTGCACTCATCCTGAAGGGGGAGACTAAACAACATAAAATCATGGGTGGCAGAAGGCAGTACGAGTTGTTCTGGGAGAGGGATCCCACATTACCACATATTGTGAAGGAGGCGTGGGAGTCAGTGGGTGCTGTTTGCAATATGGCTGAGTTGCACAAGGCACTTGACAAAACTATGACTGCTTTGAGATCATGGGGCAGGAAGTTTGGTAATGTAACACGGGAGCTTGCGAAGTCAAGATCACAATTAGAGGAGTTGATGAACATGAATGCGGATAGACAGGATATTAGAAGAATAACTGACAGGATGAATGAATTACTTTATCAGGAGGAGATGATGTGGCTCCAAAGATCTAGAATCACGTGGTTGAAGGAGGGCGACCAAAACACAAAGTATTTCCAAAGCAAGGCTGTGTGGAGAGCCCGGAAGAATAAGATCCGGGAACTAAGGGATGGTATAGGAGTGGTGCACTCGGATTTCTCTTCTATGAGCAGAATTGTTAATGAATACTTTCATCAAATCTTCAAGGCAGATGCCAATATTGATCCGAGTCATGTTGTTAATCTTGTGGAGTCGGTGATTACAGAGGAGGATAATAGAAGGCTGTGTCTGCCATTCTCTGATAAAGAGATCTCGGATGCTATCTTTCAAATTGGTCCCTTGAAAGCCCCGGGTCCGGATGGATTTCCAGCTCGGTTTTTTCAATGTAATTGGAGTGTTCTCAAGGAGAGTGTGATCACGGCTGTTAGAGAATTTTTTTCGATCAGGCTTAATGCCGAAAGGTGTGAATTCCACTTCCATTACTCTTATTCCAAAGGTCTCTAACCCGATTAGTATGTTGGATTACAGGCCAATTAGTTTGTGTAATGTAATTTACCAGGTCATTTCCAAGTGCCTTGTAAACAGGCTCCATCCTCTCTTGGATGACCTAATATCACCAGAGCAAAGTGCGTTTGTCCCAGGAAGGATGATAACTGACAACGCCTTAGTGGCATTTGAGTGCATTCACTATATAAAGCAGGAGAAAGATCCTTCCAGGAGTTTTTGTGCATATAAACTAGACCTCTCCAAGGCGTATGATAGGGTGGGCTGGGTTTACTTGAAGCAAGTGATGCAAAAGATGGGATTCTCAGACCGATGGGTGGACTGGATAATGTCATGTGTCACATCGGTCAGATACTCTGTTAAATTAAATGGGACCCTCTTAGATTCATTTGCACCGACGCGGGGGCTTCGGCAAGGTGACCCTTTATCACCGTTCTGGTTTTTGTTTGTGGCTGATGGTCTATCTTCAATCCTTAAGCAGCGGGTTTCGTCTAATGCAATTACCCCGGTCAAAGTACGTCGAAGGGCGCCGGGAATATCACACTTATTATTTGCAGACGATACTTTATTATTTTTTAAGGCTTCAATTGAGCAGTCCGTGGAGGTTAAAAAGGCCCTTGACCTGTATAACAAAGCTACTGGGCAAAGTCTCAATTATAGCAAATGCTCGTTGTTCTTTGGTACTTCTTGCCCGGAGGACGTACAAGATGCGATTCGTTCTACACTTAATGTCACATCTACAGTTTTTGAAGAGAGGTACTTGGGACTGCCTACTCCCGAGGGGCGGATGTCGAAAGGGAGGTTCCAAAATCTGCAAACTAGTTTAACAAAAAGACTAGTTCAGTGGGGAGATGGGTACCTTGTGCAACCAGGAAGAGAGACGCTGATTAAATCAGTGGCGTTGTCGCTGCCAACATATATCATGGGGGGTTTTAAGCTCCCCTACTCACTGTGTGATGATCTTACAAGAATGATTAGGAATTTCTATTGGGGGTCGGCAGAGGGGAAGAGGAAGGTACACTGGAAAGGCTGGGATCATTTGTTGCAGCCAAAATCTAAGGGAGGTGTTGGCTTTCGAGATCTGCGTTTGTTTAACCAAGCTCTTTTAGCACGTCAGGCTTGGAGATTGATCACTAGACCGGATAGTTTGTGTGCCCGTGTCCTGAAAGCAAAATACTACCCTAATGGGAAACTAGAAGATATGGTGTTTGCTGGTAATGCATCCTCGTCTTGGCAGGGTATTAGCCATGGGCTGGAGCTTCTCAAGAAGGGATTGGTATGGAGAGTTGGTGATGGAAGAAGTATACGGATATGGCGAGACAACTGGATACCGAGGCCATTTTCATATAAACCCATATCACCACAAGGAAGGTGTAGGATTCGGTTTGTGGCTGGTTTACTCCAACTTGAAGACCGGTTCAGGGGGCTACTGACGGTGTCCTAGACTAGGGGGTACTCACCACGTCGTCTCCCGACCAGTTGGATCGGGCCGAGGACCCCCACGGCGTTTCACTATTGGGCCAGTTCGCACAGGCCATGCCGCATACAAGGAAGACTCCACAAGACTTGGCGCTCAAGACAAGGACTCTCTTAAAACCCTAGGCCTCCGATGTCTTATATAAACCGAGGCCAGGATAGTCAATAGACAATCTCATATTCATCAGGTCAGTCTCGTGGTAGACATATGTACTCTGTACTACACCCATATGAATAAAATCAAAAGCAGGACGTAGGGTTTTACCTCCATCAAGAGGGCCCGAACCTGGGTAAAATCCTGTGTCCATGTTACCATCGCCCCAAGACGCTTAGCTTAGGACCCCTACTACGAGATACGCCGGATATTGAACCGACATGTATGATCCTCAGGAATGAGACAGGAGCTATTATCTTTTCGTCGAGCAGGAAATTAAATTCTTGTCAAGATGTGTTGGAAGCAAAACTCTGTGCATGCAAGGAGGACCTCTTGATTGGTGTGTAGAGGTGCAATTATTCAATTAATGTGGTAAACATGATCCTAGTAAGATCGTTGATCGCTCTATCTACGCTCACCTGATGCAAGAGATAAAACAATTAGCTGGTACTGTTAGTGCTTGTATTACTCACATCCCCCGCTCTTGTAATAAAGCTATTGATAGGCTGGCCTCTTATGCCAGGACTACCAATAGAACGGTAACTTGATTGGGGTCAGGACCGCTTGAGGTTCTGGACATTAGTTCTGAGGATTGTAAAGACATTATAATTGAGTAATACAAGTTGTTTTTCCCGCAAAAGAAGAATATTGGATGCTGATATTTTCTACAAATAAAGTCAAACTTTGCGAAGTTTGACTTATAATAAACTTAAAATGACTTTATTTTGTAATTAAGTCACTGGTACAACGACGCGCTATACAAACGGTTTTTAACCCCTTTTAGCGACGACAATTGGAACCGTCGCCAAGTGAGTGTCGGCGATAGGGGGTCCTTCCCGCACGACCCAGAAACCATCAGGGATAGGCCCTCTTGGGACACCAAATGAGCTCGTGTGCGATCATGCGAGGCATCAAAACCCAATCATTTCCATAGGTATGTACATCCCACACGGTGAATCCTAGAAAAACATTTCCATAGATATGTATATCACACACAGTTCTTTGTGTGGAAACATTTGTGCAAGGTGGACTAACGCAAACAGTTCACTGCCGGAAGCCGTGTGTGATTGTTAGTTGATCGAACACGCCTACTTTTCAGAAACTGTGCGAGTGGTTTGAGTTCATCGCCCACAGTGTTGTCTAAGTAACCGTCTGCAATAGAAAACCCCAATAAGCAGGGTAATTAGCCTATTATTGATAATCCATGTACTAATCAAATTGATATTTTTATAAAACACACCAGATATTTCATATCCGTATAACAACAACCAGGATTTCATAATCGGATTACATCAGATAGCTTCGGCACTCGGTTACGCCATTACACAATAGCACGAAGTTTCACATGCAGCATCAAAAACTTTGGAAAGTAGCATCATACACAGTAAATAGACGGATGAATCTCATCTAGGAAACTGCAGAAGTGGAAGGAAAATATTGAGCCTTCAGTGATGTTGAATGTCCTTGAAACTTTAGGCCAGTGGCTATGGATAATTACCCGCCCAACCTTCGTCCTCTTCAGCAAGACTTCAATATTGTACCATGGGTGTTGAATGAATACCATCCTCTCCTCTTGACCATGCAGGTGGTTTGAGAGGTAATCATTGGTGAACTGCTTTGAAAAGCTCTGAAAACAAAATTATGCATAAATCACTGTTATAAATTTTGAAATGGCGCAAGGGGTAAAAACAAGGTAAAAGAGTTAGTACCATCCTATAGTTGACTGATGTCTTCTTCATTGTGCAAACAAAGATCTTGATGTTGTTCGTCACAAGTTTCTTCATCCTAACAATCTTTCTGAGTTTCTTGACTTGACTGATATTCATGGACATTTCATTTCCCCATATGAAAAATGGGTCGAACAATGGGTCTAAGCCTCTGACAGCAGGACCTACATGTGGAAGACCAAATTGTAAGAAACCAAAATATTATAATGATTCCTACAACTGCACACTAATGTGCTATTAGCAAAAGAACCCTGCTTGAACAAACCTCGATGGTAAACCGCAGTGTCTCCCATTGTTTCCCTACAACACACATAAGGAAGATCTTGATCAGGTTAACTAAGAGTTTCCATACTATCAGTAGAATATGTATTGAGTACAGCCAAATTCGATTGGTGTCACATGCATAACAATACAAAATTGTATCCACAGCAAATGAAAATCAAATTGCATAACTGAACCAAATAGTTAAATGGACAACAGACCAAATGAACCAAAATATTTAACTGAGAACGACATGGCAGAATAGAAACATGTTCTAGAAGATAAGAAACTTAACAAAACAAAGAATGCTTGAGAACAGTACTACAAAATGTAGCAATTGTTGTACCAAAGTGTTAACTGAACATTACATTTCAGAGGACCAAATTGTTAACTGAACATCAGATTGCATATTAACATTACAGAGTGTTGGGGAATGCAGTATTTCAATTTTTTTACCTACGATCACGCAAGATCTATCTAGGAGATACATAGCAACGAGAGGGGAGAGTGTGTCTACGTACCCTCGTAGACCGAAAGCGGAAGCATTTAGTAACACGGTTGATGTAGTCGAACGTCTTCACGATCCAAGCACCGAACATACGACACCTCCGTGTTTAGCACACGTTCAGCACGATGACTTCCCTCGAGCTCTTGATCCAGTTGTGGCCGAGGGAGACTTCCGTCAGCACGATGGCATGGCGAATGTGATGATGAAGTTACCGGCGCAGGGCTTCGCCTAAGCACTCGACGATATGACCGAGGTGGTAAACTGTGGAGGGGCACCTCACACGGCTAAGAGATTGTCTGTTGTGTTGTTGGGGTGCCCCAGCCCACGTATATAAAGGAGGGGGAGGAGGAGGCCGGCCCAAGGGTGGATCGCCAAGAGGGGGGGTCCTACTAGGACTTTGTTCCTAGTAGGATTCGCCCCCCTTTCCTTCCAACGGAGAGGGGGAAAGGGGGAAAGGAGGGAGAAGGAGAAGGAAAGAGGGGGGCGTGCCCCCTCCCCTTGTGCACTTCGTATTGGGTATGGGGGCGCACGCCACCTCCCGTGGCCTGCCTCCTCTACTCCACTATGGCCCATTAGGCCCATTAACTTTCCCTGCGGGTTCCGGTAGCCTCTCGGTACTCCGAAAAATCCCCGAACCTTATCGGAACCATTCTGGTGTCCGTATATAACCTTCCAATCTAGTGTCCGTATATAACCTTCCATTCTGGTGTCCGTATCAATCTTTACCTCTCGACCATTTCGAGACTCCTTGTCATGTCCATGATCTTATCCGGGACTCCAAACAAACTTCGGTCACCAAAACACATAACTCATAATACAAATCATCATCGAACATTAAGCCTGCGGACCCTATGGGTTCGAGAACTATGTAGACATGACCGAGACACCTCTCTGGTCAAAAACCAATAGAGGAACCTGGATGCTCATATTGGTTCCCACATATTCTACAAAGATCTTTATCGGTCAAACCGTTATGACAACCTACGTTATTCCCTTTGTCATCGTTATGTTACTTGCCCGAGATTCGATCATCGGTATCTCCATGCCTAGTTCAATCTCGTTACCGGCAAGTCTCTTTACTCGTTCCGTAATGCATCATCCTGCAACAAACTCATTAGTCACATTGCTTGCAAGGCTTATTATGATGTGCATTACCGAGAGGGACCAGAGATACCTCTTCGATACTCGGAGTGACAAATTCTAATCTCGATCTATACCAACCCAACAAACACCTTCGGAGACACCTATAGAGCATCTTTGTAATCACCAAGTTACGTTGTGACGTTTGATAGCACACAAGGTGTTCCTCCGGTATTCGGGAGTTGCATAATCTCATAGTCAAAGGAATATGTATAAGTCATGAAGAAAGCAATAGCAACAAAACTTAACGATTATTATGCTAAGCTAACGATGGGTCTTGTCCATCACATCATTCTCCTAATGATGTGATCCGTTCATCAAATGACAACACATGTCTATGGTAGGAAACTTAACCATCTTTGATTAACGAGCTAATCTTGTAGAGGCTTACTAGGGACACTGTGTTTTGTCTTTGTATCCACACATGTATCAAGTTTTCGGTTAATAAAATTATAGAATGAATAATAAACATTTATCATGATATAAGGAAATATAAATACCAAATTTATTATTGCCTCTAGGGAATATTTCCTTCACAGAGGACAAATCACTAGAAGGCACTGGCGGTGGCCTCGAGAAAACAGCATGAAATGTATTTTAAAGTAGACAACCGCGTGGCGGTGTCGACGGTGGCCTCAAAGATGAGGTGCTCCTCCAAGATCTGGCGGTCGACACGCTTGGCAGCCATAGCAACCTCGTGCGCGCGTGCGGACGCATTCTACCGAGCTCCATGTTATACTGCGTGCAAAATGGTTGTGGGCGGCGCTTAATTGGAGGAGAGGGCAGTGATTTCGGTGGAAGGCGTTGCGCCATCGGTCGGGCATGTGGGACGGGAAAGGAGGAGGATGGTGTGGGTGGGGTGTGGATTACCTTACCATATCGACGAGGTCGTGCAACAAGAAAAAGGGCCGACAGCGAGGAGGTCGGGCAGCAAGAAGAAGGGTCACCAGCGAGGAGGTGGCGCTGCAAGAACAAGGGTCGTCGACGAGGAGGCGGCGCTACAAGAAGAAGGGTAGCCGGCACTACAAGAAGAAGGGTCGCCGGTGTGGAGGTTGGGCTGCCAGTAAGCAGTAGTGAAGGTTTGAACTTGGAAAGCAAGGAGGAATAGTGGAAATGTGGCTTTTGGTGCGAGGGAGGGGCGGGGAGATAGATATTTCCGCGGTGGCAAAAAAATTCGCTCGGTGCCGCGAGAAACTGGTGCGCAAGTGTGGTTCAAGCGGGGGCGATGGACTGTAGATGACGAAGCTTCCTACGTAAGCCAGACAAGACGGTGCGCCAAGATATTTTATATCGCGTCCCACACGATTCTTTCTAGTAAACTGATTTTTCATTATGTTTTGAAAGACAAAATGGTGTTATGGAGGGAAAGGATGGTGTTTGAATTGCTAGAACATTTACGAACAGTGAACATACAACTACTACATGAGTGTCGTTTGGCATTTTTATGCATTAATTGAGTTTCTGGGCATTTAATGTGCATAATTCAAATTTTAACTACAATCACATGCTCCAATGCATCAAAGTTTGTTAAAAAATCACATGTGTGTCTTTGGGAGAATTTATAGGTCCCATGCAAGAAATGGGAATGAAATTCAAAATGTGGGCGTCGTGGCTCGGCTGGAAAGATTGAGAAACTTGGTTTTTTTTAATTCCTGTAAATCCAAAATACGCCTGAAAATCATGAAACTTTGCATGGTGTCATGACATGGCACCAACATGTTGCAGTAATTTTTTTGGCCGAATTGGGACAAGCTTTAGTGTAAGCTTCTTGCAAACCAGAGCTTCCCTCAAGAAGGCTCATAGTTTCAAGAAGGAACGTGTCGCCTTCGTGTGCGAAACGACATGCGTGCACTGCCTTCTCCCGCCTTAATTTTTTTTACACAGACAGATTAGACCAAATAGAAGTAACGTGCTAAATTTTGGAATTATTCCGGGTTCGTTTGGCCTTTTTTATACATTAATTGAGTTTCTGCGCATTTCATGTGCATAATTATAATTTGAACTACAAGCACATGCTTCAGTGCACCAAAGTTGGTTGAAAAATCACATGTGTGTCCTTGGGTGAATTTCTAGGTCCCATGCAAGAAATGAGAATGAAATTCAAACATGTGGGCGTCGTGGCTCGGCCGGAAAAGTTGAGAAACTTGGGTTTTTAGTTCCTGCAAATGCAAAACACTCCTGAAAATCATGAAACTTGGCATGGTGTCATGACATGGCACCAACATGTTGCGGTATTTTTTTGGCCGAATTGGGACAAGCTTTGGTGTAAGCTTCTTGCAAACCGGAGCTTCCTTCAAGAAGGCTTGTGGTTCCGAGCGGGAACATGTCACCTCCGTGTGCGAAGCGACATATGTACATTGCCTTCTCCTGCCTTAATTTTTTTACACAGACAGATTAGACCAAATAGAAGTATCGTGCTAAATTTTGGAATTTTTACGGGTTCATTTGGCCTTTTTTATACATTAATTGAGTTTCTGTGCATTTAATGTGCATAATTCAAATTTGAACTACAAGCACATGCTCCAGTGCACCAAAGTTGGTTGAAAAATCACATGTATGTCCTTGGGTTAATTTCTAGGTCCCATGCAAGAAATGAGAATAAAATTCAAACATGTGGACGTCGTGGCTTGGCCGAAAAGCTTGAGAAACTTGGTTTTTTAATTCCTGTAAATCCAAAACACGCTTGAAAATCATGAAACTTGGCATGGGGTCATGACATGGCACCAACATGCTGCGGTAATTTTTTTGGCCGAATTGGGACAAGCTTTGGTGTAAGCTTTTTGAAAACCGGAGCTTCCCTCAAGAAGGCTCGTGGTTCTGAGAGGGAATGTGTCACCTCCGTGTGCGAAACGACATATGTACAGTGTCTTCTCCCCCCTTAATTTTTTACACAGGCAGATTAGACCAAATAGAAGTATCGTGCTAAATTCTGGAATTATTCTAGGTTTGTTTGGCCTTTTTTATACATTAATTGAGTTTCTGCGCATTTAATATGCATAATTCAAACTAGCACATATGCCCGTGCGTTGCAACGGGAAAGAAAATTATGGTTATGTGCAATCACAATGGTTCATCGTGAATACACTATGAAGAAACGCTAGTTGTCCCACCTATGTATTCAAAGAAACGCTGATTGTCCCATTCACCTAAACATCCAACGGTGCTACCGACGGTAGGGAGGCGCACGTTGAGGTCTAGAAGAAATACATAACAGTTGCACAATCACAAAAGGAGCCATAGCGTAGTTGGGAGTTTTTTTGGCAGGGGCGTAGTTGATAGTTACACATAAGGTCATCGGTGCCTATCAGACGCCCAGACCACGGGCAGTCATCTGGACATCGCCGGCTAGCCATGCCTCGCTTGATGCGAGGCGGTCTTTTGACCCATACAACATGAAATATCCATGCATCCATTTCTTGGTATAATTTGAATTTTCATCCACACACAGTCTTAGCGAAACAACTGGTGGAACTCATGAGGCGAAGGCCCAACCCAGCAACATGGAAGCTCAATCTTGCGTGGGCTTCGACTTTGCCTGGGCTCTTTAACCAGCATCACAGATAACAAAATCTATAAAAAAACATAACTTCACTTTAGAATGCATCATGTTGTCTGCTTGGGTGGCAGCCCCTAGGTTGTCTCTCGTGTAGGTCGTGTGTTCAACTCCTGGCTGTGGCGATTATTTTTTAGTCTTCAGCAGACTCCCTATTTCATTTGTACGTCTGTTTCCTTTATTTGCACAAATATATGTTCCTCCAACGAACGGACAAAACTAAAAAATAGCGTACGTAAAAATTCTTAAGATGGGACGAAACAAAGCGGAGCCAAACCAAGAATACCTATTCCCTATAATAGTAGGTATAGATTTGAACTACAAGCACATGCTCCAGTGCACCAAAGTTGGTTGAAAAATCACATGTATATCCTTGGGTGAATTCCTAGGTCCCATGCAAGAAATAGGAATGAAATTTAAACATGTGGGCATTGTGTCTCGGCCGGAAAGATTGAGAAACTTAGTTTTTTAATTCCTGTAAATCCAAAACACGCCTGAAAATCATGAAACTTGGCATGGTGTCATGACATGGCACCAACATGTTGCGGTAATTTTTTTGGCCGAATTAGAACAAGCTTTGGTGTAAGCTTTTTGCAAATCGGAGCTTTCCTCAAGAAGGCTCGTGGTTCCGAGAGGGAATGTGTCACCTCCATGTGTGAAACGACATACGTACATTGCCTTCTCCCGCCTTAATTTTTTTACACAGACAAATTAGACCAAATAGAAGTATCGTGCTAAATTTTGGAATTATTCCGGGTTCGTTTGGCCTTTTTATACATTAATTGAGTTTCTGCGCATTTAATGTGCATAATTCAAATTTGAACTACAAGCACATGCTCCAGTGCACCAAGTTGGTTGAAAAATCACATGTGTGTCCTTGGTGAATTTCTAGGTCCCACGCAAGAAATGGGAATGAAATTCAAACATCTGGTCGTCGTGGCTCGGCCGGAAAGATTGAGAAACTTGTTTTTTTTTAATTCCTGTAAATCCAAAACACGCCAGAAAATCATGAAACTTGGCATGGTGTCATGACATGGCACCAACATGCGCCGCGGCAATTTTTTTGGCCGAATTGGGACAAGCTTCGGTGTAATCTTCTTGCAAACCGGAGCTTCCCTCAAGAAGGCTCGTGGTTCCGAGAGGGAATGTTTCACCTCCATGTGCGAAACGACATACGTACGCTGCCTTCTCCCGCCTTAATTTTTTTACACAGGCAAATTAGACCAAATAGAAGTATCGTGCTAAATTTTGGAATTATTCCAGGTTCATTTGGCCTTTTTTATACATTAATTGAGTTTTTACGCATTTAATGTGCATAATTCAAATTTGAACTACAAGCACATGCTCTAGTGCACCAAAGTTGGATGAAAAATCATATGTGTGTCCTTGGGTGAATTTCTAGGCCCCATGCAAGAAATGGGAATGAAATTCAAACATCTGGGCGTCGTGGCTCGGCCGGAAAGATTGTGAAACTTGGTTTTTTAATTCCTATAAATCCAAATCATGCCTGAAAATCATGAAACTCGGCACGGTGTCATGACATGGCACCAACTTGCTGTGGTAATTTTTTGTCCGATTTGCGAAGGCGCACACATTAACAATCAACAAAGTCATTTCGGGACAAGTGCTGTCACATTACAAATCGGAAACACAAGTATAATTGAAACCATGGACGTTCTACTTACCAATTACGTGCCGCCATGCGTCCCATTTTTTTTATTGGCTAGGAGGTGTCGTGCGGGGTAGCTATTTGAGTACGGGAGGCATGCGGTTAGACCCCTGTGCGTACTCATCGGAAGGAGACTCCTTTGACCTCTACCCGCCGTGCACCTCCCTCCCAATGTCTCCATTAATGGCGCCCGAGCCCTTATTCTACGGCGTGCCTATATGTCTCACTGGACTGAGATTTAAGAGAGAGAAAATGAAAATCTGAAAATAAACCTTTGCACGGTTCTTGATGTAAGATCCGACGGACCTATATAGCATCGAATGCGACTTATAGCAATCATGATGAATATAAGGACGATGACAGTGGATAATAATTGTCTTACATATTTAGGAACATAATTAAAATACCCGCAAAAAAGGAACATAATTTAAAAAAAAGCCACATGCGGCAACGCCCGAAATACACAAGGGTAAAAGAAGAAGGAAGACAACGATCTGGCTCGCTGATCTCTACTTTCTTGATGCGTTGCTGCAGGCCACGGGAACTAGTCTCCGCGGCGATGAGCTCTTTCTTGTCCTGAATATGCTGCTTGAGAGCATCCACGGATTCCTCCACCAACCTTCTGCGCTCGATGCGCAGCATGACATTCTCGTCCATAAGTTTCTCGACGATGACGTGATATGTCCATTTTGCATCATGTTGTTTACTGTTATTTATAATGTTTTTATCCAAAATAATACTTTTTGGAGTAATTCTAATGTCTTTTTCTCTCATAATCTGCAAGGAATACACCAAGAGGGAGAATTGCGGCAGCTGGAAATTTGGACCTGGAAAAGTTACGTCAGGCCACCTATTCTGCACAACTCCAAATGGGCTGAAACTTTACGGAGATTTTTTATGAATTATTTAAGAAATATTGGAGTCAATAAACACCAGAGGGGGGGCCACCAGGTGGGCATAACCCACCTGGGCGCACCAGCCCCCCCTAGCGCGCCCTGGTGGGTTGTGGCCTCCTCGGTCCACCTCCGATGCCCTTCTTTTGGTATATAAGTGGTTTTGACCTAGAAAAAAATAAGGAGAGGACTTTCGGGACGAAGCGCGGACGCCTCGAGGCGGAACTTGGGCATGAGCACTTTTGCCCTCCAGCGGATCGATTCTGCTGGGGGAACTTGGGGAGGAATCATCATCGTCATCACCAACAACTCTCCCATCTTGGGGAGGAAAATCTCCATCAACATCTTCACCAGCACCATCTCATCTCAAACCCTAGTTCATCTATTGTATTCAATCTTGTTACCGGAACTATAGATTGTTGCTAGGGGTGACTAGTAGTGTTGATTACATCTTGTAGTTGATTACTATATGGTTTATTTGGTGGAAGATTATATGTTCAGATCCATTGTGCATATGAATACCCCTCTGATCATGAGCGTGTTGATTATTTGTGAGTAGTTACTTTTGTTCTTGAGGTCACGGGAGAAATCATGTTGCAAGTAATCATGTGAATCTGATATGTGTTCGATATTTTGATAGTATGTATGTTGTGATTCCCTTAATGGTGTCATGTGAACATCGACTACATGACACTTAACCATATTTGGGCCTAGGGGAATGCATTGTGGAGTAGTAAATAGATGGTGGGTTGCGAGAGTGACAAAAACTTAAACCCCAGTTTATGCACTATTCCGTAAGGGACCAGTTGGATCTTAGAATTTAATGCTATGGTTAAAATTTATTCTTAATACTTTTCTCGTATTTGCGGATGCTTGCGGGAGGGTTAATCATAAGTAGGGGTTTTATTCAAGTAAGAACAGCACCTAAGCACCGGTCCACCCACATATCAAATTATCAAAGTAATGAACACAAATCAAACCAACATGATGAAAGTGACTAGATAAAATTCCCGTGTACCCTCAAGAACGCTTTGCTTATTATGAGAGACCGTTTTGGCCTGTCATTTGTCTCAAAAGAATTGGGCTACCTTGCTGCATACTTTTTACTATCATCATTACTTGCTCGTTACAAACGATCTTGCTATCAAACTACTCGCTACTTACAATTTCATCACTTGCAGACACTACCTTACTGAAAACTACTTGTCATTTCCTTCTGCTCCTCGTTGGGTTCGACACTCTTACTTATCGAAAATAGCTACAATTGATCCCCTATACTTGTGGGTCATCAAGGCTATTTTGTGGTGCTATTGCCGGGGAGTGAAGAGCCTTTGGTAAGTGGAATTCGGTAAGGAAATAGTTATATAGTGTGCTGAAATTTATTGTCACGTGTTACTATGGAAAACAATCCTTTGAGGGGTATTTTTGGGGTATCTTCACCTCGTCCAGAACCACAATTAGTTACCCCTCAACCTACAGCACCTACTGAAAATATTGAATTTGAAATTCCTTCGGCTATGATAGAACAACTGCTAGCTAATCCTTATGTAGGAGATGGAACCAAACATCCTGATATGCACTTGATATATGTGGAACAAATTTGTGAATTGTTTAAGCTTGCAGGTTTACCGGGATATGAGGTGATGAGAAAGGTTTTCCCTTTATCTTTAAAGGGAAAAGCATCGGCATGGTAGGCTATGCGATGATATTGGATCATGGAATTGGAATTGTTTGAAATTGGAGTTTTAGCAAAGAAATTATCCTATGCATCTAGTTCATCGTGATCGGAATTATATATACAATTTTTGGCCTCGTGAAGGAGAAAGTATCGCTCTAGCTTGGGGGAGGCTTAATTCAATGTTATATTCATGCCCCAATCATGAGCTCTCAAGAGAAATTATTATCCAGAATTTCTATGCTCGGCTTTCTCGTAATGATCAAACCATGCTTGATACTTCTTGTGTTGGTTCTTTTATGAAGAAGACTATTGAATTCCTGTGGGATCTTTTGGAAAGAATTAAACGCAACTCTGAAGATTGGGAACTCGACGAATGTGACGCCCCCGATTCAATCGTACACTAATCATGCACGCAAATGTGTACGATCAAGATCAGGGACTCACGGGAAGATATCACAACACAACTCTAAAACATAAATAAGTCATACAAGCATCATAATACAAGCCAGGGGCCTCGAGGGCTCGAATACAAGTGCTCGATCATAGACGAGTCAGCGGAAGCAACAATATCTGAGAACAGACATAAGTTAAAAAGTTGCCATAAGATGGCTAGCACAAACGGGGATACAGATCGAAAGAGGCGCAGGCCTCCTGCTTGGGATCCTCCTAACTACTCCTGGTCGTCGTCAACGGGCTGCACGTAGTAGTAGGCACCTCCGGTGTAGTAGGAGTCGTCGTCGACGGTGGCGTCTGGCTCCTGGGCTCCAGCATCTGGTTGCGACAACCAGAAAGAAAGGAAAGGGGGAAAAGGGGGAGAAGGCAACCGTGAGTACTCATCCAAAGTACTCGCAAGCAAGGAACTACACTACATATGCATGGGTATATGTGTAAGGAGGCCGTATCAGTGGACTGAACTGCAGAATGCCAGAATAAGAGGGGGATAGCTAGTCCTATCGAAGACTACGCTTCTGGCAGCCTCCGTCTTGCAGCATGTAGAAGAGAGTAGATTGAAGTCCTCCAAGTAGCATCTCCAAGTAGCATCTCCAAGTAGCATCTCCAGTAGCATCTCCAGTAGCATAATCCTACCCGGCGATCCTCCCCTCGTCGCCCTATGGAAAAGCGATCACCGGGTTGTCTGTGGAACTTGGAAGGGTGTGTTTTATTAAGTATCCGGTTCTAGTTGTCATAAGGTCAAGGTACAACTCCAAGTCGTCCTGTTACCGAAGATCACGGCTATTCGAATAGATTAAACTTCCCTGCAGGGGTGCACCAACTTACCCAACACGTTTGATCCCATTTGGCCGGACACACTTTCCTGGGTCATGCCCGGCCGCGGAAGATCAACACGTCGCAGCCCCACCTAGGCACAACAAAGAGGCCAGCATGCCGGTCTAAACCTAAGCGCACAGGGGTCTGGGCCCATCGCCCTTAGCACACCTGCACATTACGTACGCGGCCGGAAGCAGACCTAGCCTACAGGCGTTCCAGTCCAATCCAGCGCGCGCCACTCAGTCGCTGACGTCTGAAGTGCTTCGGCTGATACCACGACGTCGGGATACCCATAACTACTCCCACGTAGATGGTTAGTGCGTATAAGGTCAACGACCCAACTCAGATCAAATATCAAGATCTCGTTAAGCGTGTTAAGTATCCGCGAACGCCGACCAGGGCCAGGCCCACCTCTCTCCCAGGTAGTCTCAACCTGCCCTGTCGCTCCGCCACAAAGTAACGGTTGGGGGCCGTCGGGAACCCAGGCCCACCTCTACCGGGATGGAGCCACCTGTCCTTTCAGCCCCCATCTCCGAACAGTATCACAGGTAATGTAACAGTGTAAAGTATATAGTATATGCCCGTTATCACCTCCCGAAGTGATCACAGCCCAGTAGTATAGCATGGCAGGCGGACAAGAATGTAGGGCCACTGATGGAACACTAGCATCCTATACTAAGCAGTAGGATATCAGGTAAAGGTAACAACAGTAGTAGCAAGGACAGGCTATGCAGCAATATAGGATTAACTGAAAGCAGTAACATGCTACACTACTCTAATGCAAGCAGTATAGAGAAGAGTAGGCGATATCTGGTGATCAAAGGGGGGAGGGGCTTGCCTGGTTGCTCTAGCAAGAGAGAGGGGTCGTCAACTCCGTAGTCGAACTGGGCAGCAGCAGTGTCGGTCTTGTAGTCTACCGGAGAGAAGAGGGGGAAGAAACAATGAATACCATGTAAACAGATGCATATCGATGCATGACAAGACAAGTAACGATGTTAGGCGTGCCCTAGCGTGGTATGAGGTGGTACCAGTTAAGGGGGGAAACATCCGGGAAAATATCCCCGGTGTTTCGTGTTTTTGGACAGAGGAGCCGGAGGGGGAAAGTTGTGAGTTCGATAGGTTAGGGGTGTGTGGCGGACGAACGGACTGCGTATTCGGATTCGTCTCGTCGTTCTGAGCAGCTTTCATGTTGAAAATATTTTAATCCGAGTTACGGATTAAAAGATATGATTTTCTAAAGATTTTATTAATTTCTGGAATTTAATTAATTATTTATCCCAACATTATCCAGAATAGTAAATGATGACGTCAGCATGACATCAGTGTGATGTCAGCAGTCAACGTTGACCATTGACCTGGTCAACCTGACGTGTGGGTCCAGTGGGACCCACCTGTCATTCTCTGTTTAGGTTAATTACAGATTAGTTAATTTAATTAGTGATTAGGTTAATCTAATCAGGATTAATTAACTTAATTAATTACTTAATTAACTAATTAATATTTTAATTATTTTAATTAATATTTATTTATTTATTTAATATATTTTTTAATTCCTTTTTTTTATTCTAAAACATTCAGGGGTGGGTCCCCACTTGCCATTGGCCCCAGGGGCCTATGCGGGTCGGGCGATGGGGCGCTCGAGGTGCCCGACCCGGGCGAGGGCCAGCGGGCACAGAGGGGCGCCGGGCGCCGGAGATGGCACCGGCGAGGCCACGTCGGGGCATCACCGGGGCTAGGCGGCGCGGTGGAGGGTGCACGGGACGCAGGGGGAGGCAGGGCATGAGCGGGTGGAGTTGGCCGCC
>NC_041392.1:570982067-570989682 GCF_002162155.2 Triticum dicoccoides
GATCCAGAGCCAGCGGGAGGGGAAGCTCCGGCGAGGTGGTCCCTCGTGCGGCGGTGACAGGGACGATGGGATCGGGGGGGGTCGTGGTCGCCCCGATCCTGATCTGGATCGGGGGACTGGGGGGAGAGCGAGTGGATCGTGCGGGGGGCGAGTGGGTGGATTAGGGTTTGGGTTCATGGGGGGGATAAGGAGAAGTGGGGGGAGGCCGGTTCGGCCTGCGGCCGAAAAGGGCCGGCCTGCTGGGCCAAAGCCCAGTGGGGGCCTTCTCTCTTTCCTTTTCTTTTCTTTCTAGTTTTAGTTTTCTGTTTTCTTTTTATCTATTCTCCTTTCTGTTTAATTTCATTTTAAACTACGTAGGCATTTTATAAAAATGGGTTTGTTGCACCATAATTATCTATGTAATATCTAGTACAAACCGAACAATTTTATTTTAATGTTTGAAAACTTTTATTATTTACCAAATTTTGAATTTGAATTTGAATCGGTTTCGAACTAACTCGAGATTAGCAACTATAATCGAGGTGACGTGGCATCACTAGCAGAGGATCACTGTAGCTTAATTACCCGGGCATCACAATTCTCCTCCACTACAAGAAATCTCGTCCCGAGATTTAAGAGGGGGGCTAAGGGGGGAAGGTCTGGTTACGAAATCCTAACGAATCTTCTCGTCTTTGGTTGCTCTCCTCGAAGAGGTGGATCCATAGCATTGATGTCTTCACTCCTATGCCTCAATGCATCATGATGAAATCGTCGTCCTTCCTTCAGGATCTCCATCGTACTTAAGAAAGAACAAAGGGGGGTATTCCGGGGGAACGAACCTCTACAAGGTTGATTATCTGGTCAATAACACAGGGAAGGTGGTGGGAAGTAACTCCCGAATTGAAACTAAAGAAAGTATCGAGAGCAAAGTATGGAGGTACCATGAGAAGTTTCGAGCGGGTAGGCAATCGTTCGATGCCTGAAACAAAGGGTGAAAGGGGTCCAGAGCAACGAGAATAAGTATTGCATCTGATACCAGAATAGATCGTCTCTAGGAAGGTGGTTGGTGATCTTCATACAAAGCCAATCGTGAGGAATAACTTCGGAGATATGGGTGTGCCGGAGAGTCAGGTTTCGATCCTGTGAAACTGTGGTTTAAGGGCCCACCATGTGGTTTTTTTTAATAGGAGCAGTGACATCTTTCACGGTCATGATAGCAAGGCATGTCAGAGAGTACCATGTCAGTTATGTCGGCATCAACGTTGGTACCAAGGGCGAGGGACGAAGAGAACCACTTTCCTGCTCGTTGAAACGAGGCGTAACAACATAGGTTCCCGTCCATCGGTGGTTACCGAAATGTCATCAACAATAGTAACAAGGTCTTACTGACAGAGTTGTACATCAAGGTGTTTGCACAAGCAGTGGATTATTACTGCGTATATCATATAGATCATAGAAAAGGTTTAAACAAACCAATGGAAGGAAAATATGATCATCAGATTAAACAGGACAATGGAAAGGAAAATATGTTTAAACACATTTTTCAAGGGTATATCCTTCCCAAGGACAAGCAGATGATATCCGTTACAGGATAGAAGGTAGAAAACCATTTAGGTAAGGGGAGAAAAATTTCATGACATTACCCATACCACGGTGTTTGGATAATTGATAAAGAGAATTTAGCATTGTGCTTCAAATGTTCTTGGTGATGAATGGAGTACCACAGGCATGCTTCAGGTATCAATGATATGGTGTTTCAATCAAGGGCCAGACTTTGGATATAGGAAGGATCCATTAGGAACAACTTGTAGGATAAATCTTACAATTTCCTCCAGGAAGAATGGTTATCTTGCAAAAGAAAACACAATGATAGGTCCTCCAGCCGGGGGGGGGGGGGTGCTAGGCATGACATCATGTTACCGGGTCATCAAAGGATCAATATCATAATCTTGGAAAGTTGTCCTAACCATCATATCTGACGGAGATTCAGGTATGATTGGTGTCAGGATACCTCAGGCTCAGGATGCCTGAGAAGAAAGGTGCAACACAAATTGACGGGATGACACTGTAAGATTCTCGGGAAATGAACTATGAAGTGACTTCCGTTAACAAGAGTTCATCATTAACCCAAGGAGAGGACAAGGAGGTGTCTGGTGAACTCAACGGCAATTCACCGAGATTCCCAAAAGATGGATTTCCACCATTAAGTGAACAAGGAGATAACATTTGTCAGATCAAATGATATAAGGAAGTACGCTCGAGGAAAACATACACAATTAAACATTGGTTGAAAGGTGCGCCCGAAATATGGGTTGGGTTGCACGACCAATGTCAGAATGGTGATTCAATAATCAATAGCCTAAGAATGAACTTTCGAATATTAACTTCAAAAAAAAGGGTTGCTAGAAGGAAAGAATCCAAACAACACCGTTCACTTGTTGGAATTAACACGGGGACCAAGAAAGAATGGTGATGGTGAGAAGTATTTCTATGTCAAGAATTCTCAAGAGGTGGAACAAATCTCAGAACATTCTTGACATAAAGGATGGTAATACTCCAAGGTAAAGAAGAACAATTGCTGGATAGCAAGGAACTCAAGGTATAACACCAAACATGAACAAGCTTGTGTTGGTGGGAAGGCAATAAAGTGGTCGACGATAATACAATTCATCGAGGGCAAGGATGGTATTTCTCATCATGAATTCAGTTGATATCCTGGATGAGCTCAGAATGTTGATGATCACGACACCTTTGTCGCGAGAGTTCATGAAGATGTAATCGATCGGTGACGACATCAAGTCAAGTAATGATGAAGTGAAAGGTTATTGGAACCAAGGGTACGACACAAACTCGAAACCAAGCTTGTTGTTCAAGGCGAAATGATATGACGATGAGGATCGACGTAAGGTTAGTTCATCGTCGAAAATTGGTGCTCCGAGAATAAGGACTAGGTAGCACAGTTAGAATCGTCACGTCAATGATATAGCCAAACAGGCTAGGAATGGCGTGATCGGGTACAAACTCGTACTTATAGAAGCTTACTGAAGAGTTGTTGAACCGTAGAGCGGACTCGATTCAGTTATCGGTGTCTTTGAGTGTTCAATAACTCAGAGCCCGTGAAAAATTGGAATCAGTGGGAAGGTAGCACTTGATGAAGAACTCATAAGAAGTTATGCAGTTCCATGATAATCTCGAGATACCATGGGGTAATACTCGACACAAGATCAAAGTAAAGGTTGGATTGGTGTATTGATCCATAGGAGACAATTGTTTTAACTTGTCCAAGAAATGGAATCAAAGAAGAATAATCATGGTTGGAACCACGGTTGCAAGGGATCAATTCACAGATACCATATGTTAGCTATCAAGGAATTAGTTATTATTACAAGAAGTTTCCATGATAGGATCTACATCGTGTCCATGGGCATGAACACAAAGTTCAAGGTCGACTCCCACTTCTTCAATGTATAACCGTACATTCACTTCTCGCTTGATAAAGGCATTAGTGTTGAAAGTTTTACCTGGTGAAATACTAGATGAGTATGACTCGTGAAAACTTCCGAGTTCACACATATAAAGGAAGGCATAGGTTCAACCCGTCAGGGTATCATGGAAACATATACCACAAGCTTCAATAGTAAATTCCACCAGCTCGAAAGCAGAGCATGGTTGGTCAAGTAGAGGATACAAGGTACCAAAGGCAGTATGTATCAAGGGAAAGAACTCACAAGGTGATTAATTATGAAGGACACTGTCGGATAATAATCCAACGGTGGATATGGCGATCCACAGTGGAGCTGATGTGAGTATCGATACCCAATCAGAGAAAGAAGGAATGCAAATGCATCGGTTTATAGAACATCTGAATAATTCAATGTTTATATAACAAAGGGACTGTGATTTTCAAATCAAGGGATCAGAAGCAAACGCCCTGATTTAAGGATGGATAAGTTGAGTAGACTTAGGGATACCATCGGTGGTAATTTGACTGGTCGAGATCCAACTCATGTTCAAAATGACATCTGAGCCGGAAGGATAATTTGAAAGGATCAACCGATGATTGTGAACATCCACAACGTATTGAATCAACGGACTCAAAAATGATGGTGACAAAGGATGCCAATATGACTATTATACTTATGGAATTAATCATAATGAAAGCAAACAAGAAATTCCAGAGCAAAAGGTTGCTGAGGATTTTCGGAATACCGAATGGTATTTCGAAGACTTTTGTGTAACACATGATCAACTAGGGGATGAGCGGATACTCGATAAGTGCAATAATTAACCATAGGGGTATTTAGGTGACCAAGAACAGCAAGGCAGTAAGCTCAAAGGATTATCGAAACAATGACGAGTTTTTCAGGTTATCTTGTAGTAACAAGACCAACTGGGGATGAATGTAAGAATAACAACTGCAAGTAGTTATCCATAAGGGTTTGCGGTGGAAGGGGAATTGCAAACGCGATGAACACAAGTTCTCGGGTTAACAGCGGAGAGTATCTTCAGGGTCTTCTGGTGCAGCAGACGATCATCAGTAATAAGGGGCTCTCCGGGTGAAAGTGATAACGAGATCCTAATGTTAGATTTAGCAAAATTCATTTACCCGAATAGAACAGAGATTAGAGTCCCAGAGTAAAGGTCGAGGAGTAAAAGATCCTAGTACCACCCAATGGCGACGTGTGCCCGTAAGACACACAGCCATGTTAGTAAAAGTTTTGTAAAGTCTAGACTCAACTTCGGCCAAGGAGTTGGAAAGGGGGATTCCTACAGGCAGTCGGCTCTGATACCAACTTGTGACACCCCCGATTCAATCGTACACTAATCATGCACGCAAATGTGTACGATCAAGATCAGGGACTCACGGGAAGATATCACAACACAACTCTAAAACATAAATAAGTCATACAAGCATCATAATACAAGCCCGGGGCCTCGAGGGCTCGAATACAAGTGCTCGATCATAGACGAGTCAGCGGAAGCAACAATATCTGAGAACAGACATAAGTTAAACAAGTTGCCATAAGATGGCTGGCACAAACGGGGATACAGATCAAAAGAGGCGCAGGCCTCCTGCCTGGGATCCTCCTAACTACTCTTGGTCGTCGTCAATGGGCTGCACGTAGTAGTAGGCACCTCCGGTGTAGTAGGAGTCATCGTCGACGGTGGCGTCTGGCTCCTGGGCTCCAGCATCTGGTTGCGACAACCAGAAAGAAAGGAAAGGGGGAAAAGGGGGAGAAGGCAACCGTGAGTACTCATCCAAAGTACTCGCAAGCAAGGAACTACACTACATATGCATGGGTATATGTGTAAGGAGGCCATATCAGTGGACTGAACTGCAGAATGCCAGAATAAGAGGGGGATAGCTAGTCCTATCGAAGACTACGCTTCTGGCAGCCTCCGTCTTGCAGCATGTAGAAGAGAGTAGATTGAAGTCCTCCAAGTAGCATCTCCAAGTAGCATCTCCAAGTAGCATCTCCAGTAGCATCTCCAGTAGCATAATCCTACCCGGCGATCCTCCCCTCGTCGCCCTGTGGAAAAGCGATCACCGGGTTGTCTGTGGAACTTGGAAGGGTGTGTTTTATTAAGTATCCGGTTCTAGTTGTCATAAGGTCAAGGTACAACTCCAAGTCGTCCTGTTACCGAAGATCACGGCTATTCGAATAGATTAAACTTCCCTGTAGGGGTGCACCAACTTACCCAACACGTTTGATCCCATTTGGTCGGTCACACTTTCCTGGGTCATGCCCGGCCGCGGAAGATCAACACGTCGCAGCCCCACCTAGGCACAACAGAGAGGCCAGCACGCCGGTCTAAACCTAAGCGCATAGGGGTCTGGGCCCATCGCCCTTAGCACACCTGCATGTTGCGTACGCGGCCGGAAGCAGACCTAGCCTATAGGCGTTCCAGTCCAATCCGGCGCGCGCCACTCAGTCGCTGACGTCTGAAGTGCTTCGGCTGATACCACTATGTCGGGATACCCATAACTACTCCCACGTAGATGGTTAGTGTGTATAAGGTCAACGACCCAACTCAGATCAAATACCAAGATCTCGTTAAGCGTGTTAAGTATCCGCGAACGCCGACCAGGGCCAGGCCCACCTCTCTCCCAGGTAGTCTCAACCTGCCCTGTCGCTCCGCCACAAAGTAACAGTTGGGGGCCGTCGGGAACCCAGGCCCACCTCTACCGGGATGGAGCCACCTGTCCTTTCAGCCCCCATCTCCGAACAGTATCACAGGTAATGTAACAGTGTAAAGTATATAGTATATGCCCGTTATCACCTCCCGAAGTGATCACAGCCCAGTAGTATAGCATGGCAGGCGGACAAGAATGTAGGGCCACTGATGGAACACTAGCATCCTATACTAAGCAGTAGGATATCAGGTAAAGGTAACAATAGTAGTAGCAAGGACAGGCTATGCAGCAGTATAGGATTAACTGAAAGCAGTAACATGCTACACTACTCTAATGCAAGCAGTATAGAGAAGAGTAGGCGATATCTGGTGATCAAAGGGGGGGGGGCTTGCCTGGTTGCTCTGGCAAGAGAGAGGGGTCGTCAACTCCGTAGTCGAACTGGGCAGCAGCAGTGTCGGTCTCGTAGTCTACCGGAGAGAAGAGGGGGAAGAAACAATGAATACCATGTAAACAGATGCATATCGATGCATGACAAGACAAGTAACGATGCTAGGCGTGCCCTAGCGTGGTATGAGGTGGTACCAGTTAAGGGGGGAAACATCCGGGAAAATATCCCCGGTGTTTCGTGTTTTTGGACAGAGGAGCCGGAGGGGGAAAGTTGCGAGTTCGATAGGTTAGGGGTGTGTGGCGGACGAACGGACTGCGTATCCGGATTCGTCTCGTCGTTCTGAGCAACTTTCATGTTGAAAATATTTTAATCCGAGTTACAGATTAAAAGATATGATTTTCTAAAGATTTTATTAATTTCTGGAATTTAATTAATTATTTATCCCAACATTATCCAGAATAGTAAATGATGACGTCAGCATGACATCAGTGTGATGTCAGCAGTCAACGTTGACCATTGACCTGGTCAACCTGACGTGTGGGTCCAGTGGGACCCACCTATCATTCTCTGTTTAGGTTAATTACAGATTAGTTAATTTAATTAGTGATTAGGTTAATCTAATCAGGATTAATTAACTTAATTAATTACTTAATTAACTAATTAATATTTTAATTATTTTAATTATTATTTATTTATTTATTTAATATATTTTTTAATTCCTTTTTTTATTCTAAAACATTCAGGGGTGGGTCCCCACTTGCCATTGGCCCCAGGGGCCTATGCGGGTCGGGTGATGGGGCGCTCGAGGTGCCCGACCCGGGCGAGGGCCAGCGGGCACAGAGGGGCGCCGGGCGCCGGAGATGGCACCGGCGAGGCCACGTCGGGGCTTCACCGGGGCTAGGCGGCGCGGTGGAGGGTGCACGGGACGCAGGGGGAGGCAGGGCATGAGCGGGTGGAGTTGGCCGCCAGTGGCCAGAGTGGGGCGGCGGAGGATGGGCGGCGGTGAGCGCGGGCGCACGTGTCGGGCGTGGCCGGCGCGGCGAGGGCGGCCCGGAGCGTGAGCTCCGGTACGCGGGCGCTGCTGGGGGGAAGGACGACGCCGGCGACAGAGA
>NC_041392.1:570989964-571006282 GCF_002162155.2 Triticum dicoccoides
GGCGAGGTGGTCCCTCGTGCGGCGGCGACAGGGACGATGGGATCGGGGGGGTCGTGGTCGCCCCGATCCTGATCTGGATCGGGGGAGTGGGGGGGGAGAGCGAGTGGATCGTGCGGGGGGCGAGTGGGTGGATTAGGGTTTGGGTTCGTGGGGGGGATAAGGAGAAGTGGGGGAGGCCGGTTGGGCCTGCGGCCGAAAAGGGCCGGCCTGCTGGGCCGAAGCCCAGTGGGGGCCTTCTCTCTTTCCTTTTGTTTTCTTTCTAGTTTTAGTTTTCTGTTTTCTTTTTATCTATTCTCCTTTCTGTTTAATTTCATTTTAAACTACGTAGGCATTTTATAAAAATGGGTTTGTTGCACCATAATTATCTATGTAATATCTAGTACAAACCGAACAATTTTATTTTAATGTTTGAAAACTTTTATTATTTACCAAATTTTGAATTTGAATTTGAATCGGTTTCGAACTAACTCGAGATTAGCAACTATAATCGAGGTGACGTGGCATCACTAGCAGAGGATCACTGTAGCTTAATTACCCGGGCGTCACAATGAAGGTAAAGAGTCAAGTATTAAACTTAAGTATGATTGTGTTAAATCTTTTATGGATACTGATGCTTTTTAAAAGTTTAGCACTAAATATGGACTTGACTCTGAGATAGTAGCCTCCTTTTGTGAATCATTTGCTACTCATGTGGAACTCCCTAAGGAGAAGTGGTTTAAATATTACCCACCTATTAAATAAGAAATTAAATAACCGGTACCAGTTAAAGAAGAAGTTATACTTTATAATGTTGATCCAGTTGTACCTATTGCTTATTTTGAGAAACCTCCTTTTCCTGTTTGGATAAAGGAACATGCTAAAGTTTCAACTGTGGTTAACAAAAGCTCTGTTAGAACACCTAAACCAGATGAACAAATTAGACTTGAACCTAATATTGCTATGGTTAAAGATCTCTTGGAAGAAGATGTGGATGGGCATGTTATCTATTTCTGTGCAGAACCTGCTAAAATTGCGAAACCCGGAAAAAGGGATAAAAATAGACCAGCTATTGGCCTGCCTGTCATTTCAGTTAAAATAGGAGATCACTGTTATCATGGTTTATGTGACATGGGTGCTAGTGTGAGTGCTATTCCTTACAAGTTGTATCAAGAAATTAGGGAAGACATAGCACCTACAGAGTTAGAAGACATAGATGTCACTATTAAACTTGCAAACAGAGACACCATATCACCTTGTGGGATTATTAGAGATGTTGAAGTCTTGTGTGGGAATATAAAATATCCTACTAATTTTCTTGTTCTTGGTTCCCCACAAGATGGCTTCTCTCCCATTATCTTTGGTAGACCTTTCTTGAACACCGTTAATGCTAAGATAGATTGTCAGAAACAAACTGTGGGTGTTTAGTAGAAACCATTATGAAAAAGAATTTCCTGGCAAGGATGAATTAATTGGTCTTGCTTCTATTGTTGTGCCACCTGCCGATCCTTTAGAGCAATATTTGCTAGACCATGAGAATGATTTACATATGCATGAAAGAAATGAATTAGATAATATTTTCTTTGAACAACGTCCTCTGCTTAAACACAATTTGCCTATTGAAACTCTTGGAGGTTCTCCTCCACCTAAAGGTGATCCTGTGTTTGAATTAAAACAATTGCCAGACACTTTGAAATGTGCTTATCTTGATGAAAAGAAGATATATCCTGTTATTATTAGTGCTAACCTTTCAGAGCATGAAGAAGAAAGATTATTGAAGGTTCTAAGGAAGAACCGAGTTGCTATTGGATACACTCTTGATGATTTAAAGGGCATTAGTCCCACTCTATGTTAGCACAAAATTAATATGGAACCTGATGCTAAACCAGTTGTTGATCACCAACGTCGGTTGAATCCGAAGATGAAAGAGGTGGTAAGAATGGAAATATTAAAACTTCTGGAATCAGGTATAATTTATCCTATAGCTGATAGTAGATGGGTAAGTCATGTTCATTGTGTTCCTAAGAAAGGAGGTATTATTGTTGTTCCTAATGATAATAATGAACTCATTCCACAAAGAATTGTTACAGGCTATAGAATGGTAATTGATTTTAGAAAATTAAATAAAGCTACTAGAAAAGATCATTACCCTTTGCATTTTATCGATCAAATGCTTGAAAGATTATCTAAGCACACACACTTTTGCCTCCTTGACGGATATTCTGGATTTTCACAAATACCTGTTTCTCAACCTGATCAAGAAAAGACCACTTTTACTTGTCCATTTGGAACCTATGCTTATAGACGTATGCCTTTTGGTTTATGTAATGCACCTACTACCTTCAAAGATGTATGATGGCTATATTCTCTGACTTTTGTGAAAATATTGTTGAGGTTTTCAAGGATGACTTTTCTGTTTATGGGAAGTCTTTTGATGATTGTTTAAGCAATCTTGAGCGAGTTTTGCAGAGATGTGAACAAACAAATTTTTTCTTGAATTGGGAGAAGTGCCACTTTATGGTTAATGAAGGCATTGTCTTGGGTCATAAAATCTCTGGAAGAGGTATTGAAGTGGACCAAGCTAAGGTTGAAGCAATTGAGAAAATGTCATGTCCTAAGGACATCAAAGGTATTCGTAGTTTCCTAGGTCATGTTCGTTTCTATAGGAGGTTTATAAAGACTTCTCTAAAATTTCTAGGCCTCTCACTAGTCTTTTGCAAAAGGATGATCCTTTTGTTTTTGATGATGATTGTTTTGAAGCCTTTGAAACACTCAAGAAAGCCTTAATATTTGCACCAATTGTTCAACCACCTAATTGGAACTTGCCTTCTGAAATTATGTGTGATGCTAGTGATTATGTTGTTGGTCATGTTCTAGGACAAAGAATTGATAAGAACTTAATGTTATTCATTATGCTAGTAAAACTCTAGACAGTGCTCAAACAAATTATGCTACTACTGAAAATGAATTCTTAGCTGTAGTGTTAGCTTGTGATAAATTTAGACCTTATATTGTTGATTCCAAAGTAATTGTTCACACAGACCATGCTGCTATTAAATATCTTATGGAAAAGAAAGATGCTAAACCTAGACTTATTCGTTGGGTTCTCTTGTTACAAGAATTTGATTTACATATCGTTGATAGAAAGGGAGTTGAGAACCCCATAGCTGATAATTTGTCCAGGCTTGAAAATGTGCTTGATGACCCACTTCATATTGATGATAGTTTTCCTAATGAGCAGTTAGCTGCAATAAATGTTGCTAATGGTACTCCTTGGTATGCTGACTATGCTAATTACATTGTTGCTAAATATTTACCACCTAGCTTTACATACGAGCAAAAGAAAAAATTCTTCTATGATTTAAGGCATTACTTTTGGGATGACCCACATCTTTATAAAGGAGTAGATTGTATTATCAGACGTTGTGTACCTGAGCATGAACAGGGACAAATCCTACGGAAATGTCACTCTGAGGCCTATGGAGGGCACCATGCCAGAGATAGAACTGCTCACAAGGTCTTGCAATCTGGATTTTATTGGCCTACTCTTTTCAAGGATGCCTGTAAGTTTGTCTCATCTGGTGATGAATGTCAAAGAATAGGTAATATCGGTAAGCGTCAAGAAATTCCTATGAATTATTCACTTGTTGTTGAACCATTTGATGTTTGGGGGTTTGATTACATGGGACCTTTTCCTCCCTCTAATGGGTATACACATATTTTGGTTGCTGTTGATTATGTTACTAAATGGGTAGAAGCTATTCCAACTAGTAGTGCTGATCACAACACCTCTATTAAAATGCTTAAGGAAGTTATTTTCCCAAGGTTTGGAGTCCCTAGATATTTAATGACTGATGGTGGTTCACACTTCATTCATGGTGCTTTCCGTAAAATGCTTGCTAAGTATGATGTTAACCATAGAATTGCATCACCCTATCATCCTCAATCTAGTGGTCAAGTTGAACTTAGCAATAGAGAAATAAAGTTAATTTTGCAAAAAACTGTTAATAGGTCTAGGAAGAATTGGTCTAAGAAATTAGATGATGCACTTTGGTCTTATAGAACGACTTACAAAAATCCTATGGGTATGTTTCCTTATAAAATGGTTTATGGAAAAGCTTGTCATTTACCTATTGAGTTAGAACATAAAGCTTTTTGTTCTATTAAAGAACTCAATTATGATTTCAAAGTTGCTGGTGAAAAGAGGTTAATTGATATTAGCTCCTTAGATGAATGGAGAACCCAAGCTTATGAGAATGCAAAGTTATTCAAAGAAAAGGTTAAAAGATGGCATGACAAAAGGATCCAAAAGCATGAGTTTAAAGTTGGAGAATATGTTCTTTTGAACAACTCTCGTTTTAGATTTTTTGCAGGAAAGCTCCTCTCGAAATGGGAAGGCCCCTATATCATCGAGGAGGTTTACCGGTCTGGAGCCATCAAAATAAATAATTTCGAATGCACTAACTCGAAGGTTGTCAATGGGCAACGAATAAAGCATTATATCTCAGGTACGCCTATTAATGTTGAAAGTAATATTATCCAAACTTTGACACCGGAAGAACACCTAAAAGAGTCCTTCCGGAACACTCTAGAATCGTGAAAATAAGGAGGTACGTGATACGGTTAGTAAACGGACTCCGAAAAATCTACAAAAATATTCTTTATCAGTTTTGGAATATTATAAATTTTGGAAATAAAGAAACTCCTAGGAAGCGTACCCTGGTGTGCACAAGAGACCAAGGCGCGTCAGGTTGTGCCCACCTAGGACACCTCCCGTACTATGTTTTTCTACCATATACGTGTCCTGCAAGATAAAACAATCAATATATACTTCCCGAACCTGTTGATCAACATATTGCAGAGAAATCCTTTGTTCTCTTTTTCCTTGTTGTTTTCTGCCAGATCCCATCTACCATGGCCTGTTCAAGCTCCTCCAAGGACAGGATATCTCTTTCACCACCGAAAGGAGAATTGAGTATCGGGTATGGGCACTCCCCTTGGCTTTCGCCAAGCTTGGGGGAGGTGCCCCGGTATCGTATCATCCCACTATCTTTTTGCTTTTATTTATTTTAGTTCAATCTTTTGATTTTAGATGAAATAAAGTTTAGTTCGATCCTTTCTGTTTTTAAAGTTTGCTTAGTGATCTATCATAGTAATCGTGTGCAAGTTATGTAATAAAGTTAGTTTTAGTTTTTGCTCTCTTTACTTTCATGTTGCAAATAAAGAAAAGAAATAAGAAATAAAGAAAAAGGGAAACGAAATAAATAATTAAAAGATTATATACTAATCCTATGGTAGGTGATGAGACCACATAAGGAAAAGTATAGGTAGAAAAAATTATTAGAGATTGACAAACATAGCATTAGTCAATGATGCAACTCATGAAAGAATTAATAAGGGAAGAGGAGTCACATATGGATATACTATCCTAGAAATCTGTTGTGATTGTGAGCCCTCATTAAAATATTATATGCCAAAATTATTGACGTTGGACAAGGAAGACAACTTAATGGTTTATGTTTGTTTATGTTCACATAGAAGTCATATTGTCATAGATCCTTTAACATGTGATGCTTGCCCCCTATCTTTGCTAGCCACAAATTATGTACTAAGTAGAGATACTACTTGTGCATCCAAAAACCTTAAACCCAAATCTTTTTCAAGTGTCCACCATACCTACCTATGGATTGATAAATATCCCTCAAGTAAGTTGTCATCGGTGCAAAAAGGCAATAAAAATTGCTTCTAAATATGTGAGATCATTTAGTGTAAGAGAAAATTGAGCGTTGTACAAACTTGGATGACAATGAATAAAAGCGACAGACTGCATAATAAAGGTTGTCATCTTAAGGGGCAATACAACGTGGCATTCTCTTGCACTAAGGGATTGAGCATACCCAAAAAAATAAGCGCATGGCAACCTCTGCTTCCCTCTACGAAGGGCCTTTCTTTTACTTTTATGTATTTACTTTTATGCAAAGAGTCAAAGTTTTCCCTCTATTCCTTTTTTATTTTTCTCTTTTGGCAAGCATCATGTGGTGAGGAAAAATCTAGGCACATATGTCCAGTTGAATATAGATAGCATGAGTTATTATTGTTGACATCACCCTTGAGGTGAGTATGTTGGGAGGCGAAACTATGTGCCCCTATCTTTCTATGTGTCCGATCGAAACATTTTGCTCATGGGGACAAGGTGAGTGTTAGCAATCAAAGAAGATAATATGATGGTTGAGTATGTGGACTTGTCTAAAGGCTCCGACACGTGACTCTTCCTAAAAAGATGATGAATTGTAGTTGCAAAATTGACTGAGAACATAGTTTGTTGGTTTCTAATAGAGTCTTTCCTTTATACTTCGATTGTGTGGTGAACTATTACTTATTCATGATAAGTGTATAATAAAGGTTTTATGATAAAATTCCTATGTTTAATTTTGTTGCTACTATAATAATTAACATGATGCTTCTATGTCCGTATTTTGTTCTTATCGACACCTCTGTCTCTCAAAGCATGTGGACATGTTTTTCGATCTCGGTTTTCGCTTGAGGACAAGCAAGGTCTAAGCTTGGGGGAGTTGATACGTCCATTATGCATCATGTTTTCTTACTATTATTTATAATGTTTTTATCCATAATAATGCTTTTTGGAGTCATTCTAATGCATTTTCTCTCATGATTATCTTTAAGGAATACACCAAGAGGGAGAATTCCGGCAGCTCGAAATCTAGAGCTAAAAAAGCTACGTCAGGCCACCTATTCTGCACAACTCCAAATGGGTTGAAACTTTACGGACATTTTTTATGAATTATTTAAGAAATATTGGAGTCAATAAACACCAGAGGGGGGCCACCAGGGGGCACAACCCACCTGGGCGTGCCAGGCCCCCCCCCCCAGCACGCCCTGGTGGGTTGTGGCCTCCTCGGCCCACCTTTGGTGCCCATCTTTTGGTATATAAGTGGTTTTGACCTAGAAAAAATAAGGAGAGGACTTTCGGGACGAAGCGCCGCCGCCTCAAGGCAAAACTTGGGCAGGAGCACTTTTGCCCTCCAGTGGATCGATTCTACCGGGGGAACTTCCCTCCCGGAGGGGGAAATCGTCATCATTATCATCACTGAGGGAGTCCTGGATTAGGGGGTGTTCAGATAGCCGGACTATACCTTCAGCCGGACTCCTAGACTGTGAAGATACAAGATTGAAGACTTCGTCCCGTGTCCGGAAGGGACTTTCCTTGGCGTGGAAGGCAAGCTTGGCGATACGGATATGCAGATCTCCTACCATTGTAACCGACTTTGTGTAACCCTAACCCTCTCCGGTGTCTATATAAACCGGAGGGTTTTAGTCCGTAGGACAATGTACACATCAACAATCATACCATAGGCTAGCTTCTAGGGTTTAGCCTCCTCGATCTCGTGGTAGATCTACTCTTGTACTACCCATATCATCAATATTAATCAAGTAAGATGTAGGGTTTTACCTCCATCGAGAGGGCCCGAACCTGGGTAAAACTTCGTGTCCCTTGTCTCCTGTTACCATCCGGCCAAGACGCACAGTTCGGGACCCCCTACCCGAGATCCACCGGTTTTGACACCGACATTGGTGCTTTCATTGAGAGTTCCTCTGTGTCGTCGCCGTCAGGCTCGATGGCTCCTACGATCATCGATAGCGATGCAGTCCAGGGTGAGATCTTCCTTCCTGGACAGATCTTCGTCTTCGGCGGCTTCGCACTGCGGGCCAATTCGCTTGGCCGTCTGGAGCAGATCGAAAGCTACGCCCCCGGCCCTCAGGTCAGATTTGGAAGTTTAAACTACACTGCTGACATCCACGGGGACTTGATCTTCGACGGATTCGAGCCACTGCCGAGCGCGCCGCACTGTCATGACGAGCATGATTTAGCTCTGCCGCCGAACAGTGCCCTGGAGGCCGCACCCGCGTCAGCTCCGACCCTTAATTCGGAGCCAACTGCACCGATCGAGGATGGGCGGTTGGACGCCACCTCGGGGGCTGCGACCCCAACGGCGATTGAACCGAACACCAGCCCCGTACTCTGCGAGACTCGTGACTCCAAGGAGCCGGACTCCTCTCCGGACTCCGAACCCTCCACGCCCTTGCTGATCGAATCCGATTGGGCGCCGATCATGGAGCTCACTGCCGCGGACATCTTTCAGCACTTGCCTCTAGGCGATATCCTGAAGTCACTGAAGTCTCTCTCTTTATCAGGAGAGCCCTGGCCGGACTACGGTCAGCAAGGTTGGGATACGGACGATGAAGAAATTCAAAGCCCACCCACCACCCACTTTGTAGCCACTGTCGACGACTTAACCGACATGCTCGACCTCGACTCCGAAGACATCGACGGTATGGACGCCGATGAAGGAGACGATGAAGAACCAGCGCCTATTGGGCCCTGGAACGCCACCTCGTCACATGACGTATACATGGTGGACGCACCAAAAGACGACGAGGAGGAGCGGAAGGACGCACTGAAGGCTTGTTCCCTCGAAAAGCAGTCAAAGCGGCGACGCAAGCGCCGCCCCAAATCCCGCCCCGACAGAAATAGCGATCACACAGACCCAGCGCTGGAGCAGGGCGAACCGCTGCCGGACAACGGCAATCCGGGTAATCAAACCGAACAAACAAATCCTATTAAGGATCATGGTCCGGACGACATAATGCCGGACATGCATCCAGAGCAGCAGACTGCCCGTAAAAGGCTTGTTGCCACTACGAGGAGTCTGAGAAAGCAGAAGCAAAGGCTCAAGGCCGCGCAAGACACACTCCAAAGCAGATGGAGTAAAATACTCAACACAGCAACAAGGTACGGCGACAATCACCCCTACAATAGCTACCCAAGGCCGAAGCTGCTACCCGAATTCGATGAGGAGGCCTCAGACCCCCCACAACCAAATATCAAAGCAGCCACCTGGTCGGACGGATGACCCCTCTACCAACACAGAGCGGCATACAATGCCGCTCACCATACAACACGCAACCAATGCAAGGGCTCGCACCCAAAGAACGGTGCAACAAGATCCATCTATGGACCACGCAAGCACGCCCCAGCATACAATGCAACACAACAAACATCCGAATCACGCGGCACACCCAGCTACAGGGGTGCCGCACACCCCCTATGTTTCACCGATGAGGTGCTGGACCACGAATTTCCAGAGGGATTCAAGCCCGTAAACATAGAGGCATACGACGGAACAACAGACCCTGGGGTCTGGATTGAGGACTACATCCTTCATATCCATATGGCTCGAGGAGATGATCTCCACGCCATCAAGTACCTACCCCTCAAGCTCAAACGGCCAGCTCGTCACTGGCTCAAAGGCCTCCCCGAAAGCTCCATTGGAAGTTGGGAAGAGCTCGAAGACGCCTTTCGGGCAAATTTTCAAGGGACTTATGTCTGACCTCCGGATGCGGACGATTTGAGTCATATAACTCAACAGCCCGGAGAGTCAGCCTGAAAGCTTTGGAACAGGTTTCTTACTAAAAAAACCAGATTGTCGACTGTCCGAACGCCGAAGCCTTAGCGGCTTTCAAGCATAGCGTCCGTGACGAATGGCTCGCCAGACACCTCGGCCAAAATAAGCCGAGAACGATGGCCGCATTAACAAACCTCATGACCCACTTTTGCATGGGAGAGGACAGCTGGCTGGCTAGATGCAGCACCAGCAACCGTAGTACATCTGAAGTTAGAGATGGAAACGGGAAATCACGGTGCAACAGCAATAACAAACGCCGGAATAAAGAAGGCAGCATGAAGGGCATGGCAGTAAATGCCGGATTCAAAAGCTCTCAGCCAGGCCAAAAGCCGCCCCCTAAAGGCACCAGGGACGAACTGTCCAGCCTCAATAAAATTCTGGACCAAGTATGTCAGATTCATAGTACCCCTGGTAAACCTGCTAATCATACCCACAGAGAATGTTGGGTCTTCAAGCAGTCCGGCAAGCTCAACGCTGTACACAAGGGGGAGGATACACCAAGTGAAGACGAGGACAAGCCCCCCAAGCAAGACGCGGGGGAACAAAAGCAATTTCCACCAGAAGTCAAAATAGTAAACGTGTTACACGTAATCAAGAAAAAAAACAATGCGGCACTCCCAGGAAAGTATACCCAAGTGCCTATCACCACGAAGTCCTGCCACTGGTCATCTCAACTGATCACTTTCGACCATCGCGATTACTCAGCAGGTATCCGACACGCAGGATGGGCTGCCCTGGTATTAGACCTAGTAATTGGCGGATATCACTTCACAAGGGTCTTGATGGACGGCGGCAGTAGCCTAAACCTAATATATCAGGATACAATCCGCGGGATGGGGCTAGACCCAACACAAATTCGCCATAGCAATACTACCTTTAAAGGAGTAACGCCAGGCCCAGGGGCTCGTTGTACGGGCTCCCTCCTACTACAAGTTACATTCGGCTCCCCTGATAACTTCCGTCGCGAGCATTTAACTTTCCACATCGCTCCGTTTCAAAGTGGCGATCAAGCACTGCTCGGACGCGAAGCTTTCGCTCGCTTTAATGCAATACCACACTACGCCTCCCTCACACTCAAGATGCTCAGTCCACGTGGCATCATTACAGTGCATGGAAATATCAAGCGATCTCTGCGCGCCGAAGAGAGTGAGGCTGCCTTGGCTGCCACACACTAAAGGCGCCCGGACAAACAAAAGCATCCAATAGGTCGTCAGGACCTCAGATACAACTAATCAAGTTTGGCGCCGCTATTTATATGGAAATAAGTGGTCACACCCCTATTTGCCAATACAAGGGGCTCAACGCGCGTAGACAAGTGGCAATTTCTTATCATCTTGAATTATACATGGTTTCTTTAAAAACTATCCTTTTGCACGACAACTTTTTCACTTAACTTCCTCTCTTTTACAGACGATCATCGTGCTACACCCGTCCAGGATACGGCACAACGGAGACACAGGCGCAGACGTGCAGCAGGGACCCACTCCAAGGTTTTTTTTGTAGATTAAGACCCTGCGTAAACCTTTTTTACTGTCTCTTGTTGATACATATCCACTGTTGAGAAGGATGCAAACATCTTGGCATGTGGCCACGCCAGAACAATGCACGTACCTAGACACTCGGGGCTTCTTACAAAGGTCACTATTTAGGCCTGGTTCATACAACAAAGACTGAATACCTTAGGGAGTATTCGGCGTCGCGAGTTTGGCCCTATATGCATCAGCTCCGAATCATTGTCTTTGGTCAAATGTTGGGTTTGCCCGGCTCCTGTGTTTTGGTGCCTTACGTTCCACCTTGCCGGCTAAGGTAGCACCAGGAGAACTACTGTGATTGTGCCCTGGTTCATCCGGACGAGCACCTCAGTAGAGAAAGCCGAAAACTGACTGTCATGATATAGCGTGAGACCGGTCAACCACTCGATGACCTGTGGGAATGTTAGAATTCCTCCGCCTTAACGAAGGGCCGTTTCCCGGCCAGGCATGTACGCACCCCGATATCGGGAGAGTGCGGAGCCACCAGGGGCTATCTAGTAGCCCCACTGTCAAACTCCTATGGCTAAGTGAAAGTGCTAAAGAATTATAGTCTGGTTGCCTCGCTCGCTCCGCTATCACCTCCTTAATAGGACTAAGACGTTGGGTTAAGTGTGAATGCGTGTTTTTGCGAGCACCTCCGCATTATATGCGTGAGGGTTGAAGCCGACGGCTGCAATCTTTCAGGTTATACACATGTATACATAAACGGCCGCCTAGGAGGCATCATATTACTTTCAAGCAAAAGTATAAAAATAGCCTTATAAAAATTTATAAAAGCATTTCGCTTACAATGAGATTACATATCACTCAAACATAATACTTTTTGAGCACTGGGTCTCTATCAAACGGGCACCCTCAAGAACTTCTTCAAAGTAGTGCTCGGCAGCCTTTCGACCTATAGCCAAATCCCGCATTGCAACATTGGTAGCATCCATCTCCGCACAATATGTCTTAACACGGGCAAAGGCCATCCGTGCGCCCTCTATGCACTCCGACCTTCTCATCGCATTAATGCACGGCACCACATCAAGGACCTGCTGCACCAAGCTGAAATAGTTGTTTGGTTTTGACCTTCCCGGCCACAGTTGATCCACAACAGACCTCATAGAGAGTCTGGACAACCTGTTTAGTTCGGCCCATTTGGCTAATTGGTCAGTCAATGAAAGTGGACGCTCGGGAGAATGGAATTGTCTCCAAAACAGCTGGCCTACTCCACGGTCTGTCTGACCCTGGAAGTACTTGCCCGCATCGGCAGCGCTCGCCGCCAAATCCATATACACATCCTCCGAACTCCACAGCCGATCCAGAGGGGCATACCGTGGATCTCCAAATTTCCTCCGCAACATAAAGGATTTCCCAGCTACAATATCCCCGGCTTCCCGCAGCTCCTCCTTCTTTGCCCTCATAGCAGAGCGGAGATCTTTTTTTGTCGCAACAGCCTTCTCAAGGTCCGATGCCTTCGCTTGGTTTTCCTTTTTCAAGAACCCGGCAATGGTCAGCGGCGGCTTTTAATTCCATAGCCATCTTGTCTCGGGTCTCGCCATGCGCGGCCTTCTCGGCTTGCAACTCTTCGGCCGCCTTCACAGTAGCCGCATTACCTAACCTCGCTTGTTCCTTGGCTCGGGCAAGTTTTGCCCGCAAGGCTTCCACAGTGGCAGCTCCATCTGCAGTCACAACATATTTAAGATACTGGCATCATGCTGCTCTTCCTATGTGGCGTTTACCAGATATTAACACTTACCCTGTGCCTCGTCAAGCCTTTTGTTAACAAGCTCAATGTCGGCGTCTGCCGCATCCAACTGCCGTTCTAAATGGGCAAACTCGCTAGTCCGGCTAGCCACCGGAGCTTCCATCACCTGCACATAAAGGCAGTATGGTTATTTCCTGAGAATATGATCCTGTGTTCGTCGTCGTTTTCGACAACAACCAGAGTCTCAGGGGCTACTATCTACACAGGGCACACCTAACATGTGCAGGGTTATCATACATTCTTTTACGTACCTCAAAGCCTGTCAGTAGACTCATAAAAGCTTCATGCAATCCGCTTTTGGCGGACGATATTCTTTCCATCACCGTATTCATCATCACACGGTGTTCATCTGAGATGGCCGCTCGCCCCACCAACTCCCTCAAAACACCCAATCGTACACTAGACGGGGCCGGACTCTTTTGTCTGCTTCCTTCAGGAGCCGAACACTGCGAGCTTCGGGGGTCAATGGGATTATCTTCTAGCCTCACCAGACTCGGAGAGGCCCTCCGGGATGACACTTCATGGTCGCCCGCTTCTGGAGCGGAGGAGTCCGGAGGAGGCATTTTGCTCTCCATCATCTCTGGAAGAAGATCCCCCAAAGATGAGCTCATTTGAGAGGGGCTAAGGCCCGAACTGCAAAATATATGTGGTCGTTATTTTCCCAGAAGAAAAATGGTGTATCTATACTATTAAAGGTATTTCGGGTCACTTACGACTCGTGGGAGAATTGATCCCCCCGCGGACTTTGTTCGGCGACAGCGCCCCCTAAGGTAGGACCCTCTATGGGAGACTTCTTCTCCCATTCGGAAGCTTCGGCTTCCGAATCCCCGGGCGCCATCCTTTTCCTCTTCTGGTCGCCTTCCCTCATGGAGACGCTCGCTCCCTCGGCTAGAATGGGCAGCATTGGGGGCCCGCATCCGCCCGCATTATCCTCCACGGTATCTTCCTTCAAGGGCTCCGGGCAAGGTGCGGTCTGGAGCATCTTTTCCAATACCAGATTTTCCAAACCCTCGGGGAGGGGGGCCGAACAGCGAATCAACTTCGCCTTTGTTAGCCAGTCCTGGTCAAAAAGCGAACTCTCAGAAATAACTTTGCAACAAAGCAGAGAAAGTATGTTCGGTCGGAAGATGCCTTACCTGTTCGGCGGTGCGGTTACTACTCAGGCCCACGTCCTCGGTGATTTCTGGACACTCCGTCTGAGGTCCGAAGAATGACTTGTACATCTCCTCGTGCGTCAGGACGAAAAAAATTTGAATGGCACGCGGTTCCTCGGGGTTAAACTCCCACAGGCGAAGAGGCCGGCGTTTGCAAGGCTGGACTTGACGAACCAGCATAACCTGTATCATCGCAACCAAACTGAAATCTCCATTAAAGAGATCTTGAATGCGGCCTTGCAGTATAGGCACGTCCTTGGCTGGCCCCTAGCTCAGACCTCTGCTGATCCATGACATCAGTTGTGGTGGGGGGCCCGAGCGGAAAACAGGGGGGGCCGCCCACTTGGCACTTCTAGGAGCCGTGATGTAGAACCACTCCTGTTGCCACAATTCAGGCACCTCTGGGATGGAACCATTGGGCCATAGAGCTCCTGTCATCTTGCGTATTGAGGCACCTCCACACGCTGCATGCTCCCCCTCGACCAGCTTCGGCTTCACTTCAAAGGTCTTGAAGCATAGGCCAAAATGAGGGGTAACCCGGAGGAAGGCCTCGCACACGATAATAAATGTCGTGATATGAAGAAAGGAGTCCGGAGCTAGATCATGAAAATCTAGCCCGTAGTAAAACATCAAACCCCTGACGAAAGGATCCAGGGCAAGGCCTAGACCTCGGAGGAAGTGGGAAACGAACACGACGTTCTCGTTGGGTTCGGGGGTGGGGACGGCCCACCCTCGGGGAGGCAGCCGATGCAAAATCTCGGCGGTCAGATATCTGGCCTCCCTCAACTTCTTGATGTCTTCTTCTATGACGGAGGAGGGAATCCATCGGCCTTGAAGGCTAGATCTGGACATGACTGAAGGTTCGGGGCGCCTGACCTGATCTTCGGGCGTTTGAGATTGAGGTGGGGGAAGGATTCGATTGAGCACAGGAGAGAAAAATAAAAGCCTTGTCCCCTTTATAAAGAGGTGAATATCAAGCGTCCTCTCCGTGCCCGTTTGGACTTGCCTATAATCTAGGAGTCCTAGAAGCGGTTGGGTTACCCACGCCCGTATTGATGAGAATCCCGGGATAAGGGGACACGATCTCTGCTTTAACAAGACGTGCCAAGGAAACCGCCTCGCATGACGTGCTGAGGTGGGATAATGAAACGACTCGGATAAAGGCTTGGCCGTGGTGTGACACGCTATGGAATACGTCAGCAGATTTGATTGGTGTAAATATTATTCTCTCTATGGCAATATGTGGAAACTTATTTTGCAAAGCCGGACACTATCTTTGTGTTCAAAATCTTCTATGAAGTACTTGGAGGAGGAACCCGCCTTGCAATGCCGAAGATAATCTACACGCCGGACTCGTCGTCATTGAAGCCTGGTTTAGGGGCTACTGAGGGAGTCCTGGATTAGGGGGTGTTCGGATAGCTGGACTATACCTTCAGCCGGACTCCTGGACTGTGAAGATACAAGATTGAAGACTTCATCCCGTGTTCGGAAGGGACTTTCCTTGGCGTGGAAGGCAAGCTTGGCGATACGGATATGCAGATCTCCTACCATTGTAACCGACTTTGTGTAACCCTAACCCTCTCCGGTGTCTATATAAACCGGAGGGTTTTAGTCCGTAGGACAACGTACACATCAACAATCATACCATAGGCTAGCTTCTAGGGTTTAGCCTCCTCGATCTCGTGGTAGATCTACTCTTGTACTACCCATATCATCAATATTAATCAAGCAGGACGTAGGGTTTTACCTCCATCGAGAGGGCCCGAACCTGGGTAAAACTTCGTGTCCCTTGTCTCCTGTTACCATCCGGCCTAGACGCACAGTTCGGGACCCCCTACCCGAGATCCGCCGGTTTTGACACCGACAATCACCAACAACTCTCCCATCTTGAGGAGGGCAATCTCCATCAACATATTCACCAGAACCATCTCATCTCAAACCCTAGTTCATCTCTTGTATTCAATCTTGTTACCGGAACTATAGATTGTTGCTAGGGGGTGACTAGTACTGTTGATTACATCTTGTAGTTGATTACTATATGGTTTATTTGGTGGAAGATTATATGTTCAGATCCATTATGCATATTAATACCCCTCTAATCATGAGCATGTTGATTATTTGTGAGTAGTTACTTTTGTTCTTGAGGTCACGGGAGAAATCATGTTGCAAGTAATCATGTGAATTTGATATGTGTTTGATATTTTGATAGTATGTATGTTGTGATTCCCTTAGTGGTGTCATGTGAACGTCAACTACATGACACTTCACCATATTTGGACCTAAGGGAATGCATTCTGGAGTAGTAAATAGATGGTGGGTTGTGAGAGTGGCTGAAACTTAAACCCCAGTTTATGCACTATTCCGTAAGGGACTGATTGGATCCTAGAGTTTAATGCTATGGTTAGAATTTATTCTTAATAC
>NC_041392.1:571006654-571059974 GCF_002162155.2 Triticum dicoccoides
CATAAGTGGAAGGTTTGTTCAAGTAAGAACAACACCTAAGCACCGGTCCACCCACATATCAAATTATCAAAGTAGGGAACACAAATAAAACCAACATAATGAAAGTGACTAGATAAAATTCCCGTGTAACTTCAAGAACGCTTTGCTTATTATAAGAGACCGTTTTGGCCTGTCCTTTGCCTCAAAAGGATTGGGCTACCTTGCTGCATACTTGTTATTATCATCGTTACTTGCTCGTTACAAATTATCTTGCTATCAAACTACTTGCTACTTACAATTTCAGCACTTGCAGACACTACCTTACTGAAAACTACTTGTCATTTCCTTCTACTCCTCGTTGGGTTCGACACTCTTACTTATCGAAAAGAGATACAATTGACCCATATACTTGTGGGTCATCATGACATCGGCCCTCTTCAATAAGGCAGTGGTCTTCTCCTGCTGCTCCGCACTTCCGGCGATCTTCGCCCTCAGCAGGTCGCGCTCGGCCCGGAGCTTCGCATTGCTCTCATTTAGTTGTTGGATGATGCCGACAAAAGAGGCTTTCATGTTGTCCTACAACCTCGCCCAGCCGGAGATATGATCCATCTGGATATGGACGATCACATGCATGCGCTTGTAAGAGTCCTCGCCTGCTCGCGAGACATTGTCCTAGGCTGCCGTGGCGCGGGAGGACATCTCTAATGCATTCGCGGCGCGGTGGGACATCTCGTCTGCTTCCGCAGCACGGTCGAACCAGTCTGCCGCATCGACAGCGCGGCGAGACCTGCGTGTTGCTTCGGCGGCACGGCGGGACCTCGGTGCTGCTACGGCCACGCGGCGGGACATGCCGGCTGTGTTCGCGGCAAGGTGAGACATCTCTTGTGCTTCCGCTTCCATGCTCGCATCTCCCTGGTGGCAACCTGTCGACCCAAAACTCACGCTGGCCATGGCTGACGCAAGGGAGCGATGATGAATCACTTATTTGTTTTTGTGGATGAGGAGTTGAGCAGGAATGTGCAGTCATCTTGGAGTAGTAGTATTTATAACCGAGAATTAATACACTCCTAAGTGGGAAATCGTTTAGGTTTTGATCGGTGTGAATAGGTTTGCAATTTGGAATGTGACGGGACGCATGCTCAAAATTTACTGACAGTTATAAGTGTGGCACTATTCTCGGAAGGCGTAACGTGGGCACGAACGCCTTCTCGGCCGCGTACGTGGTGTTTGCACCATACGGTGCACCGCAATAGGCAATGTTAGCACATGTCTTGTTCCAACAACTGTGTGCGCTCGTTATTACCATCACGCACGCTTCTTTTAATTAGAATATGTGTGCCCGTCTAGCGCACACATGTTAATCTATCTAACTGTTTCAGTTTGTTGTGGCTAATCGCAAATAGTTAATCCATGTGAATTGTATGCCATCAATCACAGATACTTTGATCTGGCTGACCCGTTTCTGTTCTATTGCCTAATCGGAAATAGTTAATCCTTCTGAAGTGTATGCCCTCAATCGCACACACCTTTATCTAGCTGTCCGTTTCTATTGTTCCTCCTCATCACAAACATTTCATCTGAGTGAACCGTATGTTGTATATCGCACATGCCTTCATCTGGCTGCCCATTTCTTTTGTTCCGCCTCATCGCAAACAGTTCATTGAACTGAACCGTATGCCATGCATCGCACACGCAACTAAAATCTAAACCGTGTTTGATGGCTTCGCCATCGCAAACGTTTTGCATCTTTTTTGACAGTTCTTTTACACCACCGTTTGCGATTATTGCATCGCACACAGTTTCGTCGAAGGGTCTCTGATCATAGTGTCGCGTTAGCAGCATCATGCAGTAGTGAGTACTCGATATGTGATTCAGACCTACATGCTTGGCTGGTCGATCTTCTACCGCCAAAACCAACATGTGTTTGATTCGGTAACTTGGTATATATATAGGCGTTTCGTTCACCTACAAAAGGAAACAGTCGCAACAATCTGAGCATGTACTTACTAAAACAATGTGGGCATGCGATGGATATATCACATGTGAACATGATGTGTGTGAGTGTGTGCATAGACCACATATTGTTTTCAAAAGAAGAAAACAAACAAACATAGAGTTTATAGAGGTTGTAACTAAGGCATTTAAATTAAGGCGTTTAAATTCCTAGATAGCAATAACTTTGGTCGCATTATTTTTTCGAGTTTGAAGTGAACTTTTGATCTTTCTTCTTACGACATGAGGCTCGACGCCATCCACTATGAATAATATGAGTGGCGGGAAAGGTGTTAGCTTGGAGGAAGGAAGTGGAAATGGAAAATAAGTCAGGGATACTAGAGGAGAGGAGAAGGGGAAGCTAGGTGCCGACATCGACATGATGACGACTATGATGGGGTGGCATTGACAGGGACACCAAGGGTATTTACTAGTGAGCTTCCCAGAGACTATAGTGGAAAGAGGTGTGACGACAGCCAATCTAATGCTCACGGGAGCTGCAGTAGTGGACAAACGACAATGGTGGCAGACCTAACGAGCGTGGTGGTGACTAGGATAAGGATATGAAGGTGGGGGAGAGGAAGTGAATGGATGGCGATAACGTCCTGACAAATAGTGGAATGCCTTCCCGCTTTGCGGAGGTAACCTTACGTGACACCTTGGAGGTGGTGACGGAGAACAACGACAATGGTGGTAGGTCTGAGGACGTGGTTACGGTGGACTAAGATTCTCCCTAGTAGTGCACCAGGCAGTATAGTGATGACCCACAAGTATAGGGGAACGCAACAGCTTTCGAGGGTAGAGTATTCAACCCAAATTTATTGATTCGACACAAGGGGAGCCAAAGAATATTCTCAAGTATTAGCACCTGAGTTGTCAATTCAACCACACCTGGAAACTTAATATCTGCGGCAAAGTGTTTAGTAGCACAGTAATATGATAGTGGTGGTAGCAGCAACAAAAGTAAAGACAACAAAAGTAATGTTTTTGGTATTTTGTAGTGATTGTAACAGTATAGCGGGAAAGTAAATAAACGTAAACCAGTATATGGAAACCTTGTAGGTACCGGATCACTGATGGATAATTATGTCGGATGCGGTTCATCATGTAATAGTCATAACCTAGGGTGACACAGAACTAGCGTCGATTCATCAATGTAATGTAGGAATGTATTCCGTATATAGTCATACGTGCTTATGGAAAAGAACTTGCATGACATCTTTTGTCCTACCCTCCCGTGGCAGCGGGGTCCTATTGGAAACTAAGGGATATTAAGGCCTCCTTTTAATAGAGAACCGGAACAAAGCATTAGCACATAGTGAATACATGAACTCCTCAAACCATGGTCATCACCGGGAGTGGTCCTGATTATTGTCACTTCGGGGTTGCCGGATCATAACACATAGTAGGTGACTATAGACTTGCAAGATAGGATCAAGAACTCACATATATTCATGAAAACATAATAGGTTCAGATCTGAAATCATGGCACTCGGGCCCTAGTGACAAGCATTAAGCATAGCAAAGTCCTAGCAACATCAATCTCAGAACATAATGGATACTAGGGATCAAACCCTAACAAAACTAACTCGATTACATGATAAATCTCATCCAACCCATCACCGTTCAGCAAGCCTACAATGGAATTACTCACGCACGGCGGTGAGCATCTTGAAATTGGTGATGGAGGATGGTTGATGATGACGACAGCGACGAATCCCCCTCTCCGGAGCCCCGAACGGACTCCAGATCAGCCCTCCCGAGAGGTTTTAGGGCTTGGCGGTGGCTCTATATCGTAAAACGCGATGATTTCTTCTCCTCCTTTTTTCTCTCTGAAAGCAAATATATAGAGTTGGAGTTGGCGTCGGAGGGCATCCAGGGGGCCCATGAGGTAGTGGGCGCGCCCTAGGGGGGCGCGCCCCCCACCCTCGTGGAAAGGGTGTGGGCCCCTTGGTCTTCATCTTTGGCGAGGATTTTTTATTATTTTTTCTAAGATTCCCTGGAGTTTCAGGTCATTCTGAGAATATTTGTTTTCTGCACATAAAACAACATCATGGCAATTCTACTGAAAACAGTGTCAGTCCGGGTTAGTTCCATTCAAATCATACAAGTTAGAGTCCAAAACAAGGGCAAAAGAGTTTGGAAAAGTAGATACAACGGAGACGTGTCAACTCCCCCAAGCTTAAACCCTTGCTTGTCCTCAAGCAATTCAGTTGACAAACTAAAAGAAAGAAAGAAAACTTTTACAAACTTTGTTTGCTCTTGTTGTTGTAACTAATTCAAGCCAGCATTCAAGTTTTCAGCAAAGATTATAACTAACCACATTTGCAATAATTCTCAGGTCTCAAAATTACTCATATCAATAGCATAATCAACTAGCAAGTCATAATAATAAATCTCGGATGACAATACTTTCTCAAAACAATCATAATATGATATAACAAGATGGTATCTCGCTAGCCCTTTCTGAGACCGCAAAACATAAATGCAGAGCACCTTTAAAGATCAAGGACTGACTAGAGGTTGTAATTCATGGTAAAAGAGATCCAATCATAGTCACACCCAACATAGATTAATAGTGATGAATGCAAATGACAGCTGTGCTCTCCAGCTAGTGCTTTTTAATAAGAGGGTGATGACTCAACATAAAAGTAAATGGATAGGCCCTTCACAGAGGGAAGTAGGGATTTGTAGAGGTGCTAGAGCTTGGTTTTGCAATAGAGATAAATTGTATTTTGAGCAGTATACTTTCATTGTCAACGTAGCAACTAAGAGATGGCGATATCTTCCATGCTAAACACATTATAGGCGGTTCCCAAACAGAATGGTAAAGTTTATACTCCCCCTCCACCAACAAACATCAATCCATGGCTTGCTCGAAACAACGAGTGCCTCCAACATACATTAGGTCCCAGGGGGAGTTTTGTTTGCAATTAATTTTGATTTAGTTTGCATAAAGCATGGGACTGGGCATCCCGGTGACCAGCCATTTTCTCGTGAGTGAGGAGCGGAGTCCACTCCTCTTGAGAATAACCCGCCTAACACGGAAGATAAGGACAGCCTTGGTTGATACATGATCTATTCGAGCATACAAAATAGAATGTTTATTTGAAGGTTTAGAGTTTGGCACATACAAATTTACTTGGAACGGCAGGTAGATACCGCATATAGGAAGGTATAGTGGACTCATCTGGAATAACTTTGGGGTTTAAGGGATTGGATGCACAAGCAGTATTCCCGCTTAGTACAAGTGAAGGCTAGCAAAAGACTGGGAAGCGGCCAACTAGAGAGCGACAACAGCCATGTACATGCATTAAAATTAATAAACATTGGATGCAAGCATGAGTAGGATATAATCCACCATGAACATAAATATCATGAAGGCTCTGTTGATTTGTTTCAACTACATGCGTGAACATGTGCCAAGTCAAGTCACTTAAATCATTCAAAGGAGGATACCACCCCATCATACCACATCATAATCATCTCAATAGCATGTTGGCACACAAGGTAAATCATTATAACTCATACCTAATCAAGCATGGCACAAGCAACTACGATCTCTAATTGTCATTGCAAACATGTTTATTCATAATAAGCTGAATCAAGAACGAGGGGCTCATCATACTTACAAAAACAAAAGAGGTCGAGTTCATACCAACTTTTCTCATCTCAGTGAGTCCATCATATATCATCATAATTGCCTTTCACTTGCACGACCGAGCGGTGTGAATAATAATAAGAGTGTACGTGCATTGGACTAAGCTGGAATCTGCGAGCATTAAATAAACAGGAGAAGACAAGGCAATATGGGCTCTTGGTTAAATCAACAATAATGCATATAAGAGCCACTTCAACAATTTAATTATGGTCTTCTCCTACTGACCCCCAAAGAAAAGAAAAGAAATAAAACTATTTACACGGGAAAGCTCCCAACAAGCAAAAGAAGAATAGGAAATATTGTTGGGTTTTCTTTTTAATTATTACTACTACAGTAGAAAAATAAACTACTACTAATTTTTTGGTTTTTCTTAAGGTTTAATAGACACACAAGAAGAAAGCAGGAAAAAGAAAATAAACTAGCATGGATATTACAGTGAAAAAGTATGAGCACCGACATCTGGTAATGAGTGTGTGTGAGCATAAATGTAATGTCGGTGAGAAATACGTACTCCCCCAAGCTTAGGCTTTTGGCCTAAGTTGGTCTATGGCCACGGCTGGCCTGGCTGATATCCATAATAATAGTTGTTGGGATCGTACTGTGATGAGGAAGAGTTGGGATCATACTGATGTGCAGCGGTTATCGCCTGCTGAGCTGCAGCGTGGAGTCGAGCTGCCTCCGCTCTCCTCTCATACTCTTCTGCCTCCTCTCTGATAATAACATATCTTCTTTTTTTCTGTGAATCAAAGAAGGCAGGAGCAGGGAGAGTAATACGGAAAACACGTCGTTTATCAAAAATTAAACGATATAAGAGAGGTGATTCAGGCCTCTCGACAAACTGGTGCAAAGCCATAGAGTTATAATCTAAATATGCAGGAGGCAACTCCGTATCACCCTCATGAATGTCTATCTCAAGAAAATGAGCTAAGCGGGTTGCATAAATTCCTCCAAAGAAATCTCCATTATGTCTATTATGATGCAACCTACGAGCTACAATGGCTCCCATATGATAAGATTGGTCTCCTAACACAGCACTCCTAAGAATGCTAAGATCAGGGACACACATATGACATGCTTCATCCTTAGCATTTATGCATCTACCGATGAAAAGAGCAAAATAATGTATAGCAGGAAAGTGAATGCTCCCTATGGTAGCCTGCGTTATATCTCTAGATTCCCCCACAGTTATACTAGCAAGAAAGTTTCTAAATTCAGATTTAGGGGGATCCCTAACACTACCCCATGATGGAAGTTTGCAAGCAGAAGTGAAATCCTCTAGGTCCATGGTATAAGATTTGTCATAGAGATCAAACATGACTGAAGGAGAATTACGCAAATATGAATACTCAAACCTCCTCACAAATGAACTTGTGAGATCATTATACTGGGGGCATTTGTTAGCCTCAAAATCCTCAAGACCGGCATTGCGTAAATATGCTTTGAATTCTTCTTTAATTCCCGCACGGTCCATAAAATTTTCCGACGGCCATTCGCAAGGTCGTACTGGAGCGTCTCTTGGTGGATCCTCGTCAGCATCGCGCATAGCAATCCTGGGTCCTTGCTTCTTAGAGGAACCACCTTGGAACATCTTCCTAAGCATATTGTTTTTCTCTGGAAAATTCTGAAATTTTTAGTAACTTCAAACAAAAGTGAACCAACTTCAATAAAACTGATAGCAACTACTCCTACAAGTGCCTAGAGCCTATATCAAGCATTATAACTACTTAGAACCATATAAATTTGACATGCAAGCTCAAGAACATGGTCACCTATGCAGCACAAATTTGCAAAGAATAAAGCACTAGAACAAAAACTAATTGGACCAATGGAGGAGTCACATACCAAGGAACAATCTCCCCAAGCAGTTTTGCAAGAGGTGCTTTGAGCAAGGAGATCGAAAATCACAACACAAGTGGTTGGAACTCGTGCTTGAGTTGGTTTTTCGGGTTTGTGTGAGTCAGAGGAAGAAGATGGGTGCTGGGATAAGTGGAGGAGGGCCACCATGGGCCCACGAGGCAGGGGGCGCACCCTAGGGGGGCGCCCACCACCCTCGTGGCCAGGTGGCAGCTCCTCCCGCGGTAATTTTTGCACAATAAATCCTCAAATATTCCCAAAAAAATCATATTAAATTGGCATGTCATTCTGAGGACTTTTATTTTCGGGATATTTTTATATTGCACGGATAAGTCAGGAAACAGACAGAAAAATACTATTTTTACTTTATTTCTACTAATTAATAGAAAGTATAGAGAGGGTACAGAAGGTTGTGCTTCTAGTTTCATCCATCTCATGCTCATCAAAAAGAATCCACTAACAAGGTTGATCAAGTCTTGTTAACAAACTCATTCCGATAATCATGAAACTGGAGAAATTTCGAATAACACTAAGTTACCTCAACGGGGATATGCACATCCCCTATAATAAGTATATCATATTTCTTTTTGATACTAGGAAGGGGAAATACAAAACCTCCAATTATAATCGATGAAATTTTTCCAATGGAGTTGATACTATGAACTTGAGGTTGTTTCCTCGGAAAGTGTACCGTATGCTCATTACCATTAACATGAAAAGTGACATTGCCTTTGTTGCAAACAATAACAGCCCCTGCAGTATTAAGAAAAGGTCTTCCAAGAATAATAGACATACTATCATCCTCGGGAATATCAAGAATAACAAAGTCCGTTAAAATAGTAACGTCTGCAACCACAATAGGCACATCCTCACAAATACCGACAGGTATAGCAGTTGATTTATCAGCCATTTGCAAAGATATTTCAGTAGGTGTCAGCTTATTCAAGTCAAGTCTACGATATAAAGAGAGAGGCATAACACTAACACCGGCTCCAAGATCACATAAAGCAGTTTTAATATAATTTCTTTTAATGGAGCAAGGTATAGTAGGTACTCCGGGATCTCCAAGTTTCTTTGGTATGCCACCCTTAAAAGTATAATTAGCAAGCATGGTGGAAATTTCAGCTTCCGGTATCTTTCTTTTATTAGTAATGATATCCTTCATATATTTAGCATAAGGATTTGTTTTGAGCACATTAGTTAGTCGCATACGCAAAAAGATAGGCCTAATCATTTCAGTAAAGCGCTCAAAATCCTCATCATCCTTTTTCTTGGATGGTTTTGGAGGAAAAGGCATGGGTTTTTGAACCCAAGGTTCCCTTTCTTTACCATGTTTCCTAGCAACAAAGTCTCTTTTATCATAACGTTGATTCTTTGATTGTGGGTTATCAAGATCAACAGCAGGTTCAATTTCTACATCATTGTCATTACTAGGTTGAGCATCGTCATGAACATCATCATTAACATTTTCACTAGGTTCATGTTCATTACCAGATTGTGTTTCAACATCAGACATAGAGATATCATTTGGATTATCAGGTGGTTCAGCAATAGGTTCACTAGAAGTTTGCACAGTTCTATCATTTTTCTTTTTCTTCTTTTTAGAAGAACTAGGAACATCAATATTATTTCTCTGAGAATCTTGCTCGATTCTCTTAGGGTGGCCTTCAGGGTACAAAGGTTCCTAAGTCATTCTACCAGTTCTAGTAGCCACTCTAACAGCATAATCATTTTTCTTACTATTCATTTCATCAAGCACTTCTTTTTGAGCCTTAAATACTTGTTCTACTTGCGTGGTAACCATAGAAGCATGTTTGCTAACAAGTTTAAGTTCACCCTTAATATTAGCCATATAATCACCCAAGCGCCTAATCATATAAGCATTTTCTTTTAATTGTCTACCAAAATAAGCATTGAAGTCGTCTTGCTTAAACATAAAGTTATCAAACTCATCCAAGCACTGACTAGCAATTTTAGTAGGAGGGACTTCAGCTTTATCATATTTATAGAGAGAATTTACCTTTATTACCTATGTCGGGATATCGGGATCAGGAGGTTCTTCAATAAATAAAGAATTGAGATCATATGTTTCTTCAACAGGCGGTATATTAAGACCATGTATTTCTTCAATAGGAGGTAAATTCTTAACATCTTCAGCTTTAATACCTTTCTCTTTCATAGATTTCTTTGCCTCTTGCATATCTTCGGGACTGAGGAATAGAACACCTCTCTTCTTTAGAGTTGGTTTAGGAATAGGCTCAGTAATTGGAGCAGGAGCTGGCTCAGGAGGTGCCCAATTATTTTCATTTTTCAACATATTATTCAATAGAATTTCAGCTTCATCTGGTGTTATTTCCCTGAAAAGAGAACCAGCACAACTATCCAGGTAATCTCTGGAAGCATCGGTTAGTCCATTATAAAAGATATCAAGTATTTCAGGTTTCTTAAGAGGATGATTAGGCAAAGCATTAAGTAACTTGAGAAGCCTCCCCCAAGCTTGTGGGAGACTCTCTTCTTTAATTTGCACGAAGTTGTATATTTCCCTCAAAGCGGCTTGTTTCTTATGAGCAGGGAAATATTTAGCAGAAAAGTAATAAATCATATCCTGGGGACTACACACAAAACCAGGATCAAGAGAATTAAACCATATCTTAGCATCACCCTTTAATGAGAACGGAAATATTTTGAGTATATAGAAGTAACGTGATCTCTCATCATTAGTGAACAGGGCAGCTATATCATTTAACTTAGTAAGATGTGCCACAACAGTTTCAGATTCATAGCCATAAAACGGATCAGATTCAACCAAAGTAATTATATCAGGATCAATAGAGAATTCATAATCCTTATCAGGAACACAAATAGGTGAAGTAGCAAAAGCAGGGTCGGGTTTCATTTTATCTCTAAGTGATTCTTTGTTCCATTTAATTAATAACCTCTTAAGCTCATATCTATCTTTGCAAGCTAAAATAGCGGCAGAAGATTCCATATAAAAAAGATAGCCCTCAGGAATAACAGGCATATTTTCATCATCACTTTCATCATCATATTCAGATTCAATAATTTCTTTTTCTCTAGCCCTAGCAATTTGTTCATCAAGAAATTCACCAAGGGGCACAGTAGTATCAGGCATAGAAGCAATTTCAACATAAGTATCATGCATAGCAGAAGTAGCATTTTCAATAACATGCGACATATTAGAACGAATAGCAGAAGCAGGTGTAGGTGTCGCAAGCTTACTCATAACAGAAGATGAATCAAGTGCAGAGCTAGATGGCAGTTCCTTACCTCCCCTCGTGGTTGAGGGATAGATCTTGGTTTTTGGATCTCTCAAGTTCTTCATAATGATAAGCAGATATAAATCCCAAAGTGACTCAAAGAATAGAGCTATGCTCCCCGGCAACGGCGCCAGAAATTTTTCTTGATGACCCACAAGTATAGGGGATCGCAACAGCTTTCGAGGGTATAGTATTCAACCCAAATTTATTGATTCGACACAAGGAGAGCCAAAGAATATTCTCAAGTATTAGTAGCTGAGTTGTTAATTCAACCACACCTGGAAACTTAATATCTGCGGCAAAGTGTTTAGTAGCATAGTAATATGATAGTGGTGGTAGCAGCAACAAAAGTAAAGACAGCAAAAGTAATGTTTTTGGTATTTTGCAGTGATTGTAACAGTACAGCGGGAAAGTAAATAAACGTAAACTAGTATATGGAAAACTCGTAGGCACCGGATCACTGATGGATAATTATGCCGGATGCGGTTCATCATGTAATAGTCATAACCTAGGGTGACACAGAACTAGCTCCAATTCATCAATGTAATGTAGGAATGTATTCCGTATATAGTCATACGTGCTTATGGAAAAGAACTTGCATGACATCTTTTGTCCTACCCTCCCGTGGCAGCAGGGTCCTATTGGAAACTAAGGGATATTAAGGCCTCCTTTTAATAGAGAACCGGAACAAAGCATTAGCACATAGTGAATACATGAACTCCTCAAACTATGGTCATCACCGGGAGTGGTCCCGATTATTGTCACTTCGGGGTTGCCGGATCATAACACATAGTAGGTGACTATAGACTTGCAAGATAGGATCAAGAACTCACATATATTCATGAAAACATAATAGGTTCAGATCTGAAATCATGGCACTCGGGCCCTAGTGACAAGCATTAAGCATAGCAAAGTCATAGCAACATCAATCTCAGAACATAATGGATACTAGGGATCAAACCCTAACAAAACTAACTCGATTACATGATAAATCTCATCCAACCCATCACCGTCCAGCAAGCCTACAATGGAATTACTCACGCACGGCGGTGAGCATCATGAAATTGGTGATGGAGGAATGTTGATGATGACGACGGCGACGAATCCCCCTCTCCGGAGCCCCGAACGAACTCCAGATCAGCCCTCCCGAGAGGTTTTAGGGCTTGGCGGCGGCTCCGTATTGTAAAACGCGATGATTTCTTCTCCTCCTTTTTTCTCTCTGAAAGCAAATATATAGAGTTGGAGTTGGCGTCAGAGGGCATCCAGGGGGCCCACGAGGTAGGGGGCACGCCCTAGGGGGGCGCCCCCCACCCTCGTGGAAAGGGTGTGGGCCCCCTGGTCTTCATCTTTGGTGAGGATTTATTATTATTTTTTCTAAGATGTTCCGTGGAGTTTCAGGTCATTCCGAGAAAATTTGTTTTCTGCACATAAAACAACATCATGGCAATTCTGTTGAAAACAGCGTCAGTCCGGGTTAGTTCCATTCAAATCATACAAGTTAGAGTCCAAAACAAGGGCAAAAGAGTTTGGAAAAGTAGATACGACGGAGACGTATCATATACTCGCCGATGTGTGGATCTGACTACAATGTGCAGTACCATTGAGGAGCTCGACATGGTTGCCGCTAGAGTAAGGAACAAGAGTGTATGGTGATGGAGAGGGATGGAGAAGGGGCGGAAAGTCGACATCAGGAATAACGGAAGTGTGAGAGAGGTGACTAGAAGAAAAGAGGAAATAACATTATTGTCGGAATGTCAACTCAAGACATCGGGGGTCAAGGATGCCATGTATTTTTGTTTGGACAAGGGCTAAAACACCAATCTTCATCTAGCTACCAAAGACCATGGGACACAAAGATTTATATAGGTTCATGTTGCAGTATGGCGTAATACGCTACTCTTGCTCTTGGTTGATTGATGTGTATGATATGGTGGTGTTTACATATGCTCGAGCGAGCTTGGGGTATGCTCGCAAGAGCTTTGGTAATGCTCGAGGCATAATATGTGGCTAGTCCTATCAGCCCTAGCATTCTCTTTTTCCCACTCCTCTGAGTGTTACTTTTCTCTGGATATGGGAGGAGTTGTCTTTAGATGGTCGCGGTCCTCCCCTTGTACAGTGCTGGGGGTATAAGAGTGGTCGTTCCTACTCGTGTGAACGCACACAAAACATGTGGGTTGGAGCCCAAGTGAACACCTTGAGTAAGCGGGTTGCTGCCAGGAAGCTTACCGCCTATTACGCGTAGGTGCGCTAGGCACTCGAGTACCCTTTACCATCATTACGCTTTGGTGGGTCACTTTAGGCAGTGTCTCATTGTTGGAAGTTGCCTGCTGGTCAAAGAGATATCCTATGTTGTCATAATCATCCATTTTATAGGTTGCGCACCTTACCACACGGGGGAAGATGCACCACCTCCAGGATGGCATTTTTTACTGCCTACTACATGTAGGCCTGCGGCGTCCTACCATTTGTACAGCTTCATTAAATGCCATTTTCCCGTGGCTCCTTTTTTATTGTGCATGATATTTTGACGCGCCTTTGTCTGGTCCACATGGCGTGCTCGACACACACTGGTTCCAGTTAAGCCGAGAACAGCCCCGACCCTTTCATTAACTTTGTGGACTAAATGAAGAGGAGGCCACCTGCTGGTGGGAGGGTCAAATCCTTAATGTGCCTTCCCAATGGGCATCGCTTTGGAGAAGTGGGGCCATCGCCGTGCTTCTGTGGGAATGGAGGCGCCAATATTCACAAAAGCCAAGGAGTCATCTCGGTTCATGTGTGATTGATGGCAACGGTATGTGGCGCATTGAGCATTACACAATGAACGTGTGCCCTATTTTCAAGGGTCCCCTCTCTGCTTCCTACCCCAGGAAATAAAAGGGCCACACGAGCACGATGCAGGGTTTTTCATTAGTTCCTTCCACTTTTGTCCGGTGAGGAGCCCTAAACAAATAAAATGGCAACCCGTTGCCCAATTGTCTAAGACACCTCCTTCTTCACCTCTTTCGCATTGTCTTCATCGTCAGCTTCGCCTCCCCAATAGTTGGTGTTCTTGTAGCGTGCCATCCCAATGCCAGTGATTATGGCGTCCCCTCCTCGCCAGCCGACGGTCTCTTCATCGCGCCACCCCTCGCCGCATATGGCGAGGGCACATCTCCCTCATCCACCAGAACCCTAGGCCAAGCCAATGTTGCCTCGACCCTAACACCAACAAGCATGAGTATGCCCCTGCTGGTGCATGGCTCGAGGAGCCGGGATGGTGAGGAAGGGCGCCTCCGGTTGCGGGTGCCGCAGATCCGATCTCCGGCAACCACGGTGGTGATCGTGGGGCATGTCAACGATTCTGATGCTTGTCAGCGGTTCGAAACCATGGTGGTTCTTGTTCTCAGGTAGTGCTCATGTGTTCTTTGTTGACATGGTGCTCAACAGGGCACGATGGTTCACCCTGCATCTAGATGACCACATGGTTTGGCGCCTCATTCTGGTGGTTGGCCGTTAGTGGTCTACGTGAGGGGCGGGCTGTGGTGGATCTTGGTGCTTCTACTTTGTCGATGTGTAGCTCAGATGGTGGTTGGTGGGCTTGTCTGCGCCAATGTAGGATGATGTGCGGTTGAGGTAGCGCGGGAGCTTGGGAGAAGACCATGTCACGGCTTTGTGTTGTGACCAGCGATGCCAGCGGCGGCGGCCGTCCTTGGCCTTCTTGGAGGCATCGCTGCTTCGCTGCGCCGCACCCCTCCCGCGTTGATCCGGCCATCTCGGCCTCTCCGGGGAAGCACTTGATTTGTGTGATCGTATGATGGTCGCGCCTTGGTGTCGTATTTGCTCACATGGGCTATGTCTTGGCAGTTCGGCATTGGCGAGCAGGACCGTGGATGGCAACGGTTGTGGCGCCCTGGCCTCTGTGGCAATGATGATGGTGGGAGTGATGTCAGCGACGCGACAATAGTTGCGGTAGCCGGCTCTTCTTTGATGTGGTCGTGTGATTGCCTCAGTTTGTTTGTTGTTGTGAAGTCAAAGCTACGGGGCGGGGCCTGTGGTGTATGATAACTAGCTGTAGGTGGCCCATTTGGCGATCGTCTGTGGCGCCAACCGTGCCTAGTTTTGTCCTTCGTAGTTATCCGCCAGAGTCGGCGCTGCGCTGTCTGATCATAGGTGGCTCAGTTTTGGTGCGGATATTCATACAAGTCCACACAACCTCTACAATGTGGGTTGAGTCGACGATCGTCTATGGCGAAGTCAGAGTCGTTTGCTCAGGGTTTAGGGATGGCGATGACGCCTCTAGGGAAGGAGTGATGATGCCGAGGCATGCGCGTTGTCTGGATGAGGCCCTCTTTTGGGTGGTGTGCATGGACTATCTTGTGTGTGTGCCGCTCAGGGGTTGTAATGGTTTTCGCCCGATTTTTCATGATTAATTGGGTAATTTGATTTTCTCTAAATCAGGCAACTCTTTTCTTTTTAATGAATGCATGAATCTTGCCATTTCAAAAAAGAGAATAGTTCATCTCTACTACCTTTATTATCTTAACAGACATGCATACCACCTCATCAAATGTCTACCACAACATGCATGACAATAGTTTTACGTTATTAGTTGATCCCACATACACATCACACCTCACCACGCATGGACCTCATCAATGATCAACTCGACATGCATGAGAAAAGGTTTTTCGTTATATCATGTCGCTTATATTTGAAATATTTTTTGACTACATAATAATCAAGGGAATACGATATATAACGTTCATTTTTAGTTTAATAGAGATTTCCGTGTAGTTTAATAGAGATGAAGGTATATGTCTAACAAAACTGTAAAGATACCAGAACACTAGTATTTACACAAAAGGATAGATGAAAAAATTACAATTCTAGATTTAAGCACATATTTTCCGGATTTTATTCCAATTTATTCGACGATGTTCGTTTAGTGAAAGGATGTGTTTTCGTGGATATGAGATGTCTGTGGTGACTTCGTCAATCTTGTTGGCTCAGTATCTCGGCGATGTTCATAGAGATAGTGTGCGTGCGTGCATTCATAGAGGTTATTGTATATACATGCATGTGAGCATCTATAACTGTATCGTGTTTAGAAAAAAAAATACAATCAAGACTGAAGGATCCTTTGAACTTGACGCCAAGGTCTGTCGCCTGCCTTTAACACCATGTAGCAGTCACCGAAAAGAAACGTAACAGATCACCTTATTTATCCAAGCCAGATGGTGCTCTACCGCTGATACGCATCTCTTCGGACCTCTATCCATCTGCCCTTCCCCGCGTATGTCTAAAAGAAAACGCACGCTTGCCAGAAACGCGTCGTACGTCACCGTACACCAAATGCATGCGCGCCGAGGGTGCATGCGGTGCACTCGCACCCGGGCGGCGGCTACGCGGCGGCACCCTCCGTGGACGCGGATCGAGGAGGGCGATCCACCGGCGCAAGACTCAACAGGTGTACATGCGCCCAGCCCGCCCGCGAGAGTTTTGTTATAGAGTGAAAATAAAAGAGACACATGAAGTGTCTAAATGATCCACTAGTTCTATTGCAATGTGGGAGACTCACTTATATACATGGTGAAGGGGTGTGTTGGGGAGACACCTCTTCCCCAACAGACACCTTCTGGGAGGCATCCCTCCCATACAATTGATCACATGTTTTTATTTCTCAACACTCCCCCTTGATCAATTCGTCATATGTATATTGCAAACTGAAAACTCCTTCAAAAACCTTGTGGGAAAAATTGAGGAGAAACCTTATAATAATATGCCATCGAAAACTCCTTTAAAACCTAGTGGGAAAAAAATAAGGAGAAACCAATATGGCATATATCCGCACTTGTATTTATATTGTCTCGTTAAAAACCTTATATGAGAAATCATCATGGAAAACTCATAAAGGGAAAAAGAGTACAATATGAGTGATTTGAGGATCACCAACGGGTTATAACTTGGGATTTTACTCCCCGTGAACTTTGCAAACCTCAAGAATATCTCATACCAATTTCACAAACCTGGTTCTGGAATGTAAACATTAATAGAGATATTGTGAATATCACAATAATCTGTTTGCATATTATCCTCTTACATTTCTGTAATTCACAAGGATAAATATAACCCATAAGCAATACAAGTGACATTATCTTGGTAGATAATGATAATCTCCACATGATTTCACATGTGGCCAATCATTCTATGAAGTCATCCACATTTTCCGATGCTTCAAATGAAATAGAATGTTCACTGGAAGGACTCGTTTAGAGTCTATTCTGAATACTTCCTTCAAAGTACTCTTCCAGCAAACCCAGTCTTTGATATGTCATTGTGGGATCAGATAATTAGCCACTATCAATATATCAAACCATGGTCCCATCTTGATTTTTTGAATGAAATTGATCAAGACCCTTCGTGCCCTGGATATATCCCAGGATATTCCTTACACAAACCTTATACCTTTTAGGGAATTGCACTCTCAATAAATTGCCAAAAACTATAGTGTCAGGCCTGACATATTTTGCAAGATATATGAGTGCTTTGATGGTATTTAGATATGGCAATTCATGCTCCTCTATCACTTCACCATCTCCCCTATGTATCAAGGATCTATATCCCCTATTAGGTATAACATGACCATATGTGTCTTTGATATAATATATCCATATTGAACTTCTCCAATACTTTCGGATATATGAAGACTGATATCTTAGGGGGATGTGCTCAAGTCATAAGCTTAGCATAATTTGGTTTAACCCAAATATCCGTCTTAACATGATTGTGTGTATTTCATGTCTTATATAGACTTTGATGATAAGATCATCGACACCACAAATTAAGGTGATGTAAAATCCAACCCAGGATTTCTTCATGAATACACGTCAACAATCATTAGTATGAGAGTAATCCTTGTCAAGGAATAACTCACTTAGTCGGTTGCACCACACAAATCTCCGACTACTTCAAGTCATAGAATGACTTCAGAAGTTCCACACATGCATGTTGTGATTTACCTTTGGATTCAGACTATCAAGTCATTCAATGACTTCAATATATACATCCAAACTAATTGACCCATGGAGTATGTTGACATTACATACATCAACTGTATGGATCTGTACTGCCATTAACATTCAGTATTGAAACATAATTCCACTTATACCAAAAAGGTATGCTACATCGTAACTGATGTCGGGTCTCTGCGAATAACCCTTGTGCTACAAGCCTCGCTTTCTCATCACCTCATTTATTTTCGTTTCCAAACAAAAATTCACTTCTCTTCCCTCTGGAAGATACATATGAGGAGCAGGTTTTACAATGGTAAATACCGCTCTTTTGATGAGCGAGTGCCACTCTTCCTTAATTGCTTCCTTTCATTTGAACCAATATAAATGCAGACAACACTTTCCATGGATTTTGGTTCAAGGCCCAAAAGGATTCTAGCAATTCTCAAGAAGAATTTTATGCCGACATATGTAGACTTTCTCATATACGATTCTCATGAATCAATATCATTGTGGAATTCTTACTACGCCTCTTAACTCCTTGTGATTTCCCACAACAATGGAGTCAAGGTGTTTCAATTTCCCAACACCTAAAAATGTGTGCACATATGTGTTGGACTTTGGATGCCGCGCATCCCTCAGGTGTCATTCAACCCGATGTTGAATCATATTTACTGATCAAGGAGTCAATCTCACATGTTTCCGCTGAAACATATGAGAACTTAATCTCATGTGACCAGAATTCTCCCCCTCTTGCTCTCATCTAGGGAGATGAGTGGTTTATTAGGTACCTCCACTCATTCTGGTACTTGACCATATTGACACCTTTGTCATCAGTAAATATACTTGGCAGATTATTTGTAGTATGCTGCAAATTTCTCATAACCTGAACATAGAGTTCAAATTCTTAAGTACGTGGACAAAATGTCTATGACATTTCTTATCCATTTCCTGGCATTCTTTGTGGTACACATCTCCCCTAATGCCAGAAATGTTCTTATTGCAAAAGCAATCAGCGTATGGGCTGCAAATAACTCCCTTGCTAGGGTTAAGGTATTCTGCGGATTAACGAACATACCACAGTTATTCCTCACATAGATCCCAACCATATGTGAAGGCCCATGATGTACGCTGGGGTGGTGATATCGGTATACAACCGAATTACCGCAGATGGAAAATACTTCACTTATTTCCACGTACAAACTGCAAGGGGGTGCAGTATCATTTGATCTCATTTAGACCAAATATGCGGAGTGTGAGACCGCATGTTACCATCAACAAAATGTCGGTAAATCACAATTCTGCAACATTGGCTATGCAATATTGAATCTCTTTCATAAGATATCCAGCCAAACCATTCTGGTTATGTACCATATACTGAATATAACCATTGAATGTCCGTGAATCAACTTCAACGACATTTCCATTCCAATGGAATTATCCCACGTTAGGATAATTTGCTCTAAATTCGTCAATTTGAGCACTTAATTCAATAAATGCATGGTTATGTGTGGATATACACACCTAAGACCATCTTCTAGATGCGTCTATGAACACCATGAAGTACCAAGATAACCCAGATAATGGTTGAATAATCCAACCATATTCTTGCATTCAATCAAGAATATTGGCTGCTCATTTCAAATTTTAAGGTGAGAGTGCCTTAAAATTAATTCCCCAATGTCACATGTAGTGCATAAAACAATCTGATGATTGTTGGGAATATTGCAACTTGTCAAGTTGTGGCCAACAGAATTGTCAATAATTTCTCTAATCGTCCAATACCATGATGATAAAGGAGGGAAAATTATTATGTATGCAACAAGATTGAGTATGAACTGACTCATACACTCAATTATCTCAACTATCATGTCCGAGGGACAAGATGTTGCAATTTATACTACATGTAGTAGTACAATTACAGGCTAATGATATTTAGGGATAACTAGGAGACTACATGAGATCTCCAAAATATCTTTGGAATATCATTCCACAAGAATATCATCAATATAGAGGAGTCCATTCTCCTTCCACCATGCCAGAATATTTTCTGGTTGTTTCCTTTTGAAGTAGAACTTCGAACTTATCCCATTAAAATCATTTGCCTCCAGTGAGTCGGTGGTATGATTCAACCCAATACTTGATCAATTGGTAATCATTGGTATAACATTTCGTACAACCACCACTTTGACAAACTTGAAAGTTGTCATTATGATCATTTAGATTAAATGACACATTCCCTTTTGAGATATAGACTCCATTTCTGCTTGTCATTTTTCCTTCACCTTACATTCAACTCCCGTGGTTCTCTAACCACTATTGCTTAGTACTAAGAGCACTAGCATGAATTTCAGGCATTGCAAACCTGAAACAAATATGATATTTCTGTTTATCATCCTAGGAGAACGTAAAGTACAATAGGGACTTATATTCAGATATGCATCTGGAGCCGCCTTATCACATAATCTCAACATAGTGTTGATTTATTGACAACAAAACTATAAGGCTCAACGGACCCGAAGTCCTGGCAATGAATGAGTAATCATTCATGTGATGCTTATAACAATATATCTCGCCTCAATGAAGGCTCAAAGGGAAAAAAGAATGTTCATTATCCATTACATACTCAGTTGAGAACCGAGCCATTGCGATGGTACATAAATGCAAATATGCATATTCTTAGCTATTTATAAATAGCCATGACATTTTCTGCAGGTGGAGTCTCCGTGGCAATAAGGCCCCGGGTCAGAAAAAATCTTTATGTCCATGACCCATGTTAAATACTTACTCCCACCAAATGTCATCTCATCGCATTTTCTTTTAAAAAGGTCAGGCATATGGTGCATGAAATACTCATGTATTAATTTACCTTTAGTAAATTATGTAGGATGAAAATGCTATGGCTAAGCATAATCATGGTCATGGTGATTGTTATTGATCCAAAGTGCAAGCCTTCCAGAAGAACACCACAGTGTGGTGTGGATCTTCAAATTAAAGGTAGTCGCCTCGAAAGGGACAAGCCTTTAATTAATTTCCTTAAAACACATAGAGGTAGCCGACCACCTAGTGATGCCTCACTCTTATGGACAGTTCCCATTGATCATAGCCTCCACAACCTTATGTTATTTATAACACATGAAGGTAATCACCATAAAATAGCATGAACCTCTCAGCTGTGCATGAAACTTAATTCATAGCTATGATGACGTCCCATAAGTTGTGTATGCATGGAAGGTAATCACCAAAATATGCAAATGTTTTGCATAATTCTCTTCATAGCATAATATGCAGCATAGTCACCATTGCCTTGGATTCATCTCCTGATGGAGTATTTGACAGTATAGTCACAACCAATGACAAATGCTATGAAATTGACAAGTATTTGGAAAAACATCATGAAGGTAGGCATCAACAGTGTACGCCTCATAATGGCTATGTCATAAGTTTTGTGCCATCACTTTTGCTTCGAACACATGGAGATAATCACTAAGTAGTGTAGATCTCACTCTTATGGAGCTTCTCACAACCTTGTGTTAATTAAAAAAACACATTGAAGGTAATCACCACATGGTAGTGTAGACCTCGCAGTTGTGAACGAAAATGATTCGTTGCCATCATGCAATTCATAAGTTGTGTGCAAAATTGAAGGTAGTCATTATGTCAGACTGACATGATATAGACCTCACAATAACATTGGATAATCTGCAATTAAGCAGTAGATGCCATTAGTCGATTCCTTGTGACAAATGTAAATTTGACATATTCAGGCAATTTCATACGCTTATCTACCTTATGTTTCCCAAATTTGCAAGCAAGTTCCATATTGTTGCCAATAATGGAATCAATATATTGCTTTGCAACAGTATTACTCATGTAATACGAATAAATGCAGAAGTATAAACATACTTGTGCAACATATATGAGGATTTGGGGGCCTCAAACGGTCATTTTACATGATGTAAAATGATGCATAATTAATTATTATGCAGTTCAGCAAGACCCTGTGGTCTATCATGTATATTTGCTCTGAAGCCTCGGGCATAAAACGCAAATATCAATAACCATGTGGTTAGAGTGCTGAAAATAGTAAAGTCTCGGGGCAAATTTCAATAAGCCTGAGAGCTTAGTAGCAGGTTGGATAATCCTAACGAAAGTGTCAGGATTTATCCATGATTTCCATACAATCAAAAAGGCTGATTTGCAAAATCACCGAAGAGAGGATATCTCTTCTCTTCTTTTGCTGTGCGATTGCCAATTCCCTGAGAGGAATAGCCACCGTTGCCTTTCGGAAATTTTCAGCCGCGCCGGATCGCTTTACCATACGGCGAACCGAGTGCCACGCGGTCGAGGCCACGCCGGAGGGAGCCTCGTCGGCCAAAGTCGAGGGCTTCGTGCGCACTTGGCACTGCCTTAGCCGCTATCACGCCCTGAGGCAATGGAAGCTCCCGCACTTGGACAGATTCATGGTCGCCGACCGTGAGGCATTTTGCTGATGATGCCTCCCGCCGCCGTAATTCATACCGTCGCGCGGGCCCGACAACGCCCCATGTCGCGCTGCTTGTTCTGCACGCGTAGCCACCTTCGTCGATTCCTTGTGGCCGTCAGGCGCGTCACCGCCATGACTCTTTTCTCGTTCTTCCTGGAATCGATGGATTCCAATGTCTGAGATTCTTCTTCTTGTTTTCTCCTTCTATACGTGCTCAGATGAAAGTAAATCTCGTGAGTGCGTAGATGTACAGGGGAAAATAATTGAAAGATGATTGATTAAGCAATCAATTGACTAATCCCAATCTGTGCGTGGAACCAGGCAGTTCCCGTTGAATGGATCCGCATCAGAGGCCTTCGCTTGCCGGATGCGAATGCAACAGGACGACTCCGCTGGCTGCCGCGAGCGTACGTAACTGCTGCTTAGATGAAGTTTTCCTCTCAGCGAAGAGCCAAGCAATCCTCGCAGGAAAACAAATGGATCAGATTCTTGTATCCCTTAATCATAAGAAGACAAAGAAATTAACATTCTCATGATTAATCTCTTGTACGGATGCATGCATGCTTCATGGTGTTGCCGCTGCATGTCCTTGCGCAATCAACCCTGCCATCACATGCTGTTGCCGCCGCTTGTAGTTCTGCGATCGACGCCTTCACGTACTGGCGTCGTGCTTCCGCCTTGGAGGAGCGCTGCCACGGCCGAGCGCCTCCGTGCATACTGGCCGATGTTTAGAAGGACGGTCACTCGACAGTTTCTTTTCGTGTCGCCAATTGCTCTCGATAGAGTCTAAGTGCTGATAACGTGTTATAAAGTGAAAGTAAAAAAAACACATGAAGTGTCCAAATGATCTACTAGTTCCATTGCAATGTGGGAGACCCACTTATATACATGATGAAGGAATGTGTTGGGAAGACACTTCTTCCCCAACAGACACCTTCTGGGAGGTATCCCTCCCATACAATTGATCACATGTTTTTATTTCTCAACAAGTTTCCCGGTTGTTCGCCGTGAATCCGGCCCTTTCCCTCGCGTGCGTTATCCAGGAACCACGGAGCACGTCCGCCATGTGTGCATTGCCCCGCTCCGGAGCCTGGACGGCTGTACGCCTGTGCCGCCGAAGCAAGCGGCACGGCACGCTTCCATCACCCGCCCCGCCGGGTTTCGTGCGGGAAATTGGCCGGGCTCCCGTGGTCAGATCTGGGCGGTAGGTGGATCAGGAACGTGGCCAGGAGCGCGTTCGTCTCCTAGGAAACCGATGAGTCGGTCGTGACCCGAGCAATCTTGGACCTGCTAGCGCTTCTAAGTCGGTCGTGACTCGAGCAATCTTGCGCTTGTTAGCGCTAATCACGTATAGACTCGTACACGTCGCGGTCGGACAAGCAAGGGTTGCGTCGTCTAAGCGGCCGGGCTTTGGAGCCCTAGCTACTATCTGTATCCCATCTGATCTCATCTCTATCGAGCTCTCTTTACGTGCCCGCTACACGTACACCGTAGTATACGTAGGATGCCATTGCCTTTATCAGATGGATAGATACACAGATGGATAGAAAGAGGCTAGGGCCGAAGATTCTGGCGAGGAGCAAAGGACAAGGAGGACGAGCGGCTAGAACAAGGCACGTCCGCTATGTACGTATCAACACAAGCAAGACGGTCGACGCTCGTATTTTTCAGCGCCGCTTGATCCTTGTGCGCGCTCCAACCACCTGTTTGTCACGCCTAGCTCCTCGCAAGCACTCCTATTCCTGTAGATTTTGTCAGTTCAGAGGCTAGACTATAACCTATAAAAAAGCTCATCTTTTGCCAATTATTGCCTCAGAATATCAATGTCTGAAGGCACACAGCTCTGCAAGCATGAGCTCGTGTGGGCCCGCAGAAAATAGTTCTATAAAAACCTGTGCTACTACTCCTACAATGGCAGTACTATTCTATACATATGAATTGACCCGTGGAAATGTTAATGATCAGGCTACAATTCAGATAGGCCGAATATATTATCCAACTGTCGGCCCGACCGGCCTCGCTTGAATTATTAAAGCAGAGTACGTACAAGGGAAGGACAAGCAGAATCCCGGACTGCGCTACAGTAGAGGGCCGGGCAACAGGCTCACCAAGAACCATCATCAAGTATGGTCTGCGGTCACTCACTCGCCATCGCTTTGCTTTGCTTTGGTTCCAATAATTCAGCCAAAGCTACGCGCAGAAAGAAACAAAGCAGCGGCTCAGGTTTTTGCTGGTGGTTGAAGATGTGCTCTGCTGTGCTAGCTGGTCAAACATCCAGCACCTCCCCAATCCTCTAAAACTATCGTTACAACGGGAGATGGTTAATTAACAGAAGGAAAGAGAGTACGTATATTCTGTCCCTGAAAGAGACCTTGGAACTGTGTACGGTAAAAAAGTATAGTTGTTAGAATTGTGTCGAATATAGTGTACAATATAGGTTACAGTTGGACTCTGAGTTGTATTATGTTTAGATAGGATATGGAGTCGTGTCCTAGTATGACACTTGTATCCTAGGCCTCTCATATATAGCGAGGCTAGACACACGATGTAACAAATGCCAACATAATAGCACTGGAACGCAGGGGAAGCCAGCGGCATGTGCCGGCGTCCAGGGCGACCGGGTGCGGTATTGTATTGGTGTCATGGGGAGGAGCGCCCATAGTCAAGCCCCGAGGATATAGCCATATCGGTGAACCTCGTTAACAAATCTCGGTGTTGTGCTCGTGTGATTGCTTGGTTCTCGGATGATCGACGGAGTGCCTCGGATTTATTCTAACAATAGTGACTAAGGTTGTTGGAAGGTTCAGTTGTCAACTTGCACCTCGTTCCTTTGCTAAATTTGTCAAGAAGAGAAAGTTCAGCAATACAGAGACCAAGATGGTTTTCTCTTCGGTATGTTATTAAGAAGGTGTCTGAAAGTATGGTGTTGTTTGCCTTGCTGACAACTATGGCTAAGAAGAGTCTGGTGCGAAGAGACACCAAGTTTTCCTCCATCAATGGTTCCATTAGATTCGACATGAAAATTAGTATTACCAACAAAGTAGAGTGTTTTAATCAATTACCCCCTCTGTAAAAAATACAAGAGCATTTAGATCACTATTAAGAGAGTACTTACATATTCATCCAAAAACTATGGGTTAAAGCCGTATGTTTGAACTATGCAAAATCAAATTTGTTCTATTTTAGAGCTGTGTCATCTATTTTAGAACGGATGGAGTATTGCTGAAGAAGAAAATTTCACTAGCGAAGATCCTCTATCTGTGTTTCTGTGCTAGAAACCGACGTCCACGTGCTATAAAATCCGTGGGGAAAATCCCGGGGCTTAATTTGGAAGATTGCAGAGAGGTTGCGGTCAGATAACACGACGGGAGGAGCGATCGAGCTCATAATGAGAAGGACTAAGCATGGAATGAGACCTGGCCGTCCATCCATCCATCCATATTTGCCTTTGAGAATAATTGCAGCTGTGAAAGCAAAAGCTCCGACGCCTCAGCCATCCATCAGTTTCCGCCAAGTGCTACTGTGCTAGTTGTGTTAGACAGCGCAACATCATGGCTGATTGGCTGCCCAAGCCAAGCTTAGCTCTCAACAACGACGACCCTTTACTCCACCGATCCTTGGCCCATAATTCGTGATGGCCGAAAGCGCGGCAATCGGCCGTTTCGATCCGGGTTTACGCCTTTTTTTTTATCCTGGATATTCGATCTCCGGTTCGGTTCATCTGGGGGAGATCTTTGGCTCGCCAAAGGTTTGCATTATTGGGGCGCTTTGGTGATGGGGTTTACAGGGACAGACACGGTGTGTGCAACAGTTGCTGATGATACTGCCATACACTGCTGCGTGTGCATTGCATAGCGACAGATAATCATTGTTGGAGATATTACTGAGTGGATTGCCGAGCACTGAATATACTCAACACTGCATCACGATGCTGTAACTGAACCTTGTGATCATATCTTTATAGGATCTTTATTTATAACCTGTGATTCGGAGATGGTGTGCTGAGAGCCGGAAACAAAATGTAGGGAATCAAGCAATGTGCACAAGAGAATTCTGAACCTTCCCTGCGCTCGAGAGGATTTTTTTTCGACAAAGGGTGGATTTTATTGACTCAAAATGAAGCATTAAGAAGATACAGAACATGATGAGCCTGCACCCGGCCTCTGCATAGCTAAGATGCACACAGCCAACACCAACACACACAAACACGCCGGCAACTAGCAATGTCATAAGACCAAAGCATGCATAGGCGAGGAAAAAAAAGTCCCAAAGCGACCAGATCCATGATCGTCAAAACTACAACAATTACCATATCTGCACCGACCATACCATGACACAACATGGAAGACGAGGTCTTCAACAGCAACGCCTTCAGGAAGGGAGCAATGCTCAAGCATCGCCGTTGCCGGATGCAGCCACTAAGGCCAGAATCTGGGTTTTCACCCTGAAGAATCGGTCCAAAGCATGTCCGAGCAATGCCTTCAACAAGGTAACGACGTAAAAAAACATCGCCATTGCCAGGTATAACCAACTCCGGTCGAACCTAGGCTTTCACCCCGGAGCTCTAGACCGGGTGCTCGTAGCACCACCATCGAAGTAGCTCATGTATTGTCGCCACCACTTTTCCGCGATCCCAGCAGCTACATGCGATGCGTCGCCGCTGCACAACCATCCCTCTGCATCAAGACGTCGTCCATAGTTTTGCATCTCACCGCAGAAGTCAGCCATCAGATCTCGAAAGATGAACCCTCCGTAAGACCTTCGGATGACCACCACCGTCGTGGAGCCGTAGTAAGTCACTGCATAGTCACCACCAAACGGCCGAAAAGGATCTGGATCACCGCCACCAAGCCTTTCAGATCTGAGTCAAGGCAACCATGTCGGATTGGGACGAGTGATGAATGGATCGATCGGTCCAATGCATATCTGGATACCGCCGGTTGATCGGCGAACGGAAGGAGCCGTAGCGAGCTATGCAGATGCAGTACGTAGTCTTTTCTTTCGGAAATGATAAATCCCGAACATTTAGATTTTAAGCATGGCAATCTAAATGTTTTTCGTGACAACTTTAGCTCACGCGATGGTGGCAAACACGACAATTTTCTGACAAAAAGACGAACTGCAACAAACTTGCCATATTTTAACAACTAAACTTGCTACCTCGCCTCAACTAAACTTGCCATGAAAAAACTTTCGGGATGACATGCTTAAAATCAGAACATTCGGAATTTATCAGAGTCTTTATTTTAAAGGGTATGATGTACGTAGTCGGGAAGCGGCGCGGAGCGGCGAGACCTCCTATGACCGGCCCATTCTGGCGCTCAGCTACGTGGATTTGCTTTGGGCATGTTTGGTAGATTGTAGTCATTGGGCCAGGCTGCATGAGGAAAACGAGCCAAACTGATAAGGGGCTAGTTAAGGAAAAATGGTGCAAAAAGTTTGATCGCGTGCATTATGGTTGGTGAGGTTTGATGGCATGCAGGCTGACACATTTGGTCGCGGTTGCTTCCCGCATACGCTGAGAGGAGGATGCAGCCTGGCACGAAAAAGAAGGTACTCTCTCTCACCTCATGATCTGCGTGAATCTGCATGAGTGGAAACGGCCAATGTAATCCAACCAAGCAAAAGATTCCTGCCCTATGCAATCTACCTATGACCGTGCAGGCTACTAAACACGCCATTTGTGTTTCTTCTCTTCGCTATTTCAATCTGATCCAACCGTTGGAATTTTTGAAGTGATCAACTTTAAAATTATAAGAAATAGAAAAATAAATCAATGTCAAAAAGTTCAATGTTTATTAAAAAAAGATCACCATATATAAAAAAGATACACCGTATATGAAAATATATTCATCGTATATTAGAAATATCCAGTATGTACTTCAAAAAACGTTCACCAGATATTACAAATATATTAGTCATATATAAAAAAATGTTTATAGTTCAGAAACCAATAAAAGATGGAAAGTGAAAAGAAAAAAACATAAGAAAAACGAAACCGAGGAAAAGAAGAAAAATAAAATGAATAAAACCCAGACCAACGAATGGAAAAAGGAAAGAAACAAGAAATACAAAAGAAAAAACCACATAAGAAAGAAAAGATAAAATATATGCAGTGCTAGTGGACGAATTGGAGTGACGTAGTACCAAACTGACAACCAAGTGGGACACCCGACCTCTTGTGCCTAGCTTTCTTTTTCTTCTTCTTCTTGAAATACAACAGTAACATAGAGGGACGCCTGACCTTTTTGTTGATTCTTTTTCTGTGTTTTCCACCTGGATTTCCTATGTTTTCTTCTTTTCTTCTTTTCTTTTTTCTCTGTTCCTGTTTCCTTTCCTTTTTATTTTTAAATTCATATGAGAAGTTTATGGAAATTATTATTAAATTCATGAACTTTTATATTCAATTCTATTTCAAATTTGTGATTTTTCTGAAAATTTGTGAGCTATTTTTTTTCTAAAAGTTGTTTCCCTTTTTCCGAAACTTATTATTTTTTTAAGAAAATTGATGACCTATTTTAAATTCGTAGGTTTTTTCGAATTGATTAACTATTTTCAAAATTGATGACCTTTTTAAAGTTCATGATTTTCTTAAAAATAATTGACGAAATTTATTTTCAAAATCCATAAACTAAATTTCGAATTTTATGATTGTTTTCCAAAAATTAGAACTTTTTTCATTTTTGCCGTGACCCTTTTTTGAAAATCTATGAACTTCTTTAAAATCCGAAATTTCTTTCATTTTTGGACGATTTTATTTACAATAGTCAAATAATCATCGATTTCGTGGTCAATGCCGACTGGTTAAAGGCTGATTTGTCAACGATCGGTCAACACCCACTTGTCAACACCGAGCGATCTGTTTCATTTTTCAGGCGAGCGATCAATTATGCTTGTTGGGCAATAGTGGATGCTCAAACACGAACATTTTTTAAAATTACGAACGACTTGTTCAAAACGCAATATTTACGAAAATTCAAAAAACATGAAAATTTTCTGAATATGTGAACAAAATTGGAAAATCTGGATCATTTTTTGAAGTTACAGAACATTTTTCGACTTTTTGACAAAATTTTAGAAACGAGATCATTTTTCAAATTCCTCGAACATATTTTGAGTTTGCAAACGAAATTCAAAAACATATTATTTTTTCAAATTTTAAAAGTGAGAACATTTTTAGAAATTCCTGATCATTTTGTTAATTTATGAATAAAAAGATAAAATGCGAACATTTTCGAAATTATGAATATTTTCTGAAATTTGTGAAAATTTTGAACGAAAACATTCCAGACAAATTTAGAATAACTGGAATATTTTTTGAATATCCCAAAAATATTTCAAAAGCGAACATTTTTTGAATTTATGAGCAAAATTTGAACTCATGAAGATTTTTGGAAAATGTGAACAAAAACTGAAGAAAAAAATAACCTTGAGAAAGGAAAAACACGCAAAAAATAAAGAGAGAAGCAGAAGAAAGAAGAAATTAGAAACAGAAAAATAAAAAAAGAAATGAAAAAACAACAGAAAGAAAAGGGAAACCCGGTAAAAGAAAAAAAATACGAAAACCGGATGATGTTGTAGGCGAACTGCGTATGCAAAATGGGCCGGCCCAGCGCGTCGCTCGGTCGCTTCGCCTGTGCGAAGCCCCGGCAGTTTGACGCAACGCGCGTGGTGGAATAGGGTTTTCCGATCCAGTCAGCCCCCCGTGCGCCGGTTGACTGACTCCGATCGTCCCGTCCAAAACAGCAACCGCCGCCCACTTTGCCTAGCCCGGCGGCGGCGGAGATGCAAAGCCTGGCATGGTCGATTATTCGAAGCGTCAGCAAACTGCCAGCCGGCTCTGCTCCGCCTCGCCGGTGGCTTCCAGCTCCTGCACGACGAGATGCTCTTGACGATCGTCTTTTCCGTGAGATGCAGAGTAAGCTGGCTTCGCCGGGCCGCTGCTTCTGTTCTGCCATCGTGGATCAGGCAGGGACGAAGGAAGCCGGCGGCAGAGAAGAGCAACCCCATGGTAGAGACGATAACGGCAATCCAAGATTTACATTGCCACTACTACATGCCAATCCTTCGGGGGAGCAGCCACCGTGACGATGCGATCTACAAGAAGAGGCTTGACTGGGAGAGCGATTACGGCGTCGACATCGCCGACCGCACGGAGACTCTGCTTGAGCCATCGTACGTGGACGACATGACATGCGAAATGCTGCAGATTTTCTCGCTGAAGCTAGCCAAGTCTCCTGTCACTGCCAGTGCCAGCAATGGCTCGATAGAGCTATATGGATTCATGGCGGCACGAGACGAGTACGATTTGAAGCTCAACTATGTTTTCAACCGCGGCAGAGAAGATCCCGTCGTCGTGCAAGAGGGCTCGCTCATCCAGATGACCGGCCCCAGGAGAGGCCTTGCGTTTCACTGCGACGTTCTGCTTGAGTTCGACATGAGGATCAAGAACGGGGAGAAAGAAGAAGACGACGCGCAGCTGATCGACGGAATGTCTGAATTTCGAGGACTGCTCATGCCGTGGGAACCGACCCCGGTTCGCCTGGATGGGGATCGCGGAGCGGTTGAAGTGTCTTCTGCGCTTGCTAGCAATGCTGTCGCGGCCATTGTAGAGGTTATCGTCGTATCTGATGTGCGGAGTGGCTTCGATTTGTCCCTCAGCTCCGTCATTTCTGCTGTGGAGCCGCATGAGTTTCAGCTTTTTCATGGCTCTGTTGGCGACTGGTGTGGCGAAAGGAGGTTCGCGATTGCTGTCACGCTGGATACCATGATGCATCTGAAGTTCGTGGCTGGTCACAAGGGCTCTGGGGGTAATGTTAAACGCAGATGTTCCTTCAGAGCTAAGATAAATGGACAGGTCAGCCGTCGGATTAAGTTTGAGCTCGCCTCTATCTGGGTGCAGGTGACTTGGGCGGCGTGGCCTTACCATATGTTCCGTTGACTACCCCTCCGTAAACTAATATAAAATTGTTTAGGTCATTATTTTAGTGATCTAAATGCTCTTATATTAATTTACAGAGGAAGTACCTTGGTGCTGGAAACCGAGTATTATTAATTGAGGCCACTCCTTGTTTCAGTGAGTAGCAGAGACTGTTTTCTGGATGTGTTTCATGCTTGCAGTATATTTTAAAGCATCAGACAAAAGATACATCTACTTTCCAGAGAAAGTGTCTAAGTACGTAATGACAACACATCTGCTGAGGGCATGGCCAATGCTCCACCGTGGAGTGGTGCTCCAGCTATACACGTAGGTTCGGATTGTCCAGCATGCTGCTTGCAGGCCAAAGCAGTCTCTTGCAGAAGAACCAGCCTCCTCGCCCAGAATGGTAGAAAAAAAGAGGAGAAAGCAAGCCGGTGTGACATCCCGCTGCTGCTCTTCCTATCATGGGGAACTAAACTGTGAAAAAGCTGAGGAGAGAGATGAAAAAGATGCTCACAAATGATGGCAGCTTGGTACCACATGTTGGGCAACTGCTAGATGGAACCATCCTCCTCACCCGTTCGTGCACTCGTGGAGGCATGGGGCAGCACGTAGATGCTGCCTCCATTGTACATGCCCTGAAGCCACGTCTGGCAGCCTTTGTTACTCCAAGCATTTGCGTACTCTCTGCACCCAAGGCAAGTGTTTAATTTACACATTTCTTTATGCTCTGACATACATCTCCAAAAGTATACGATTGTTGCGTTGAATGTATCTATTTTCACAAACTTCTAACTCCATATTAGGTCATGTAGCCCGAGAAACACAAATAATAAAAAGCAAGTCAACTAATTTAAAACATTGTTCAAGAATTCGTCCGATTAATCAGTCAACGGCCCAGATAATCGCTACTCGTAGGATAACCGAATGGAATGGCATCTATTCGTCGCGTTAACTTGTCAGGCCGATTAACTTGCCTCTGAGACCGATTTCTTTAACAATGATTTAAATTGAGTTTTGAATTCAAGAAAATGTCACCGAATTTGTCCTTTTTTGTTTTTGGAGTTGGGTTTTGGATTTGCTTTTTTAGTTTTCAGCAAAATGCCTTATTTGATAGGTATTCTGCCAGTTTCATCACATTGCAACTGTTTACGAGCTTAGAGATTTGGAGCTTGTCAAAATGGAGAATACCTTATTGTAAGAGTACTAACACTTTCCCAGCAAAGGTTGTAGGAGTACAGAACAGTGGCAGAGTGGAATGTTGGAGAGGGTGTGCACACAGCAAAAAACGATCGACATCATACATGTAATACATTTTCTTCTTCGAAAAGGGCTACGTGCAATACATAATTTTACCGAGATAATAATATAAATAGCTTAGTTAAGTCTCACAAAGTTTGCTAAATACTCCCTCTGTTAGGGATGGCAATGGGTACCCATTACCCGCGTACCCTACGGGTAAAAACCCTATTAGGGTAAGGATATGGGATAATTTTTTCCCATGGGTACTTAAATGGGAAAATATCATACCCATCGGGGAGAGAGGGTACGGGTAGTGGATCGTATAACCCATGCCCGCGTACCCATGTACCCATCTAAAATGCTGACAAGTAGGTTTCCGTTAATACCCTAATGTATTGATTTTCCCCTCCTAATCACGCTAGGTAAAAACTCTAATGTGTAGTCAAATCATCTCTATAATTTATCATGATTTTGTGAACTTAAAGTGTATGCCTATGTGTTGTTATTTATGATTATGTGTTGTTATTTAACATTTTTATGTCTCACTTTATAGGCAAGTATTTTTGTTTTATGAGAATGTGTTGTTGTTACAATATGTTGTTGCACATTGTTGTTTAAAATGTGTTGCTATTAATAATTTATGACTATATGTTGCTTTTTACAACTATTTTGTACTCAATTGATGTGTTGTAAACGCGGGTATTTTTACCCGCGAGTACCCATATACCCTGTCGGGTGACAGGTATGGGAAAAAATTGTACCCTTGACAGGTATGGGTATGGGTAATGGGCAAGTTCAAGGTGGACGGGTAAGGGTATGGGGAAGCTCCATCCGTACCAATACCCTGCGGGTGCCATCCTGACCCTCTGTCCCACAATATAAGACATTTTTTCTTGAGTTGGACAATATAAGACATTTTTATATTGTGGGACGGAGGAAGTATGTTTGAAATTTGCTGATATTACAATACAAATGGTAGGCAAATCATAAAGCACGTGTTTTTGTATTTCAACATGAAGGAAATATGCCCTAGAGGCAATAATAAAGTTGTTATTTATATTTCTTTATATCATGATAAATGTTTATTATTCATGCTAGAATTGTATTAACTGGAAACTTAATACATGTGTGAATATATAGACAAAACAGAGTGTCCCTAGTGTGCCTCTACTTGAATAGCTCGTTAATCAAAGATGGTTAAGTTTCCTGACCATAGACATGTGTTGTCTCCGTTAGCTTAGGATAATGATCGTTAAATTTTATTGCTATTGCTTTCTTCATGACTTATATATATTTCCCTGACTATGAGATTATGCAACTCCCGAATACCGAAGGAACACCTTGTGTGCTATCAAACGTCACAACGTAACTGGGTGATTACAAAGATGCTCTACAGGTGCCTCTAAAGGTGTTTGTTGGGTTGGCATAGATCAAGATTAGGATTTTTCACTCCGAGTAACGGAGAGGTATCTTTGGGCCCTCTCGGTAATGCACATCACTATAAGCCTTGCAAGCAATGTAACTAATGAGTTAGTTGCGGGATGATGCATTACGGAACGAGTAAAGAGACTTGCCAGTAACGAGATTGAACTAGCTATGATGATACGGACGATCGAATTTCGGGCAAGTAACATACCAATGACAAATGTAATAACGTATGTTGTTATTGCGGTTTTACCGATAAAGATTTTCATAGAATATGTAGGAACCAATATGAGCATCCAAGTTCCGCTATTGGTTATTGACCGGAGATGTGTCTCGGTCATGTCTACATAGTTGGGTCCGCACGCTTAACGTTCGATGACGATTTGTATTATGAGTTATGTGTTTTGGTGACCGAAGTTTGTTCGGAGTCCCGGATGAGATTACGGACATGACGCAGAGTCTTGAAATGGTCGAGAGGTAATGATTCATATATTGGAAGGTAGTATTCGGACATCAGAATGGTTCCGAGCGATTCGGATATTTTACCGGAGTACCGAGGGGTTACCGGAACCCCCCAGGGGAATTAATGGGCCTACATGGGCCTTAGTGGAGAGAGAGGAGGGCCGCAAGGGGTGGTCGCCCCCCCCAATGGCAGTCTGAATTGGACTAGGGGAGGGGGCGGCGCCCCTTACCCTCTCCCTCTCCTTCCTTTTCCCTCTGGTGAAGAAAGGAAAAGGAGGGACGAATCCTACTAGGACTAGGAGTCCTAGTACGGCGCGCCCCCTCTAGGTCAGCCGCCTCCTCTTCCCCTCCTTTATATACGGGGACGGGGGCACCCCAAAGGCACATCAATTGTTCTCTTAGCCGTGTGCGGTGCCCCCCTCCACAGTTTACTCCTCCGGTCATTGCGTCGTAGTGCTTCGGTGAAGCCCTGCGCGGATCACATCACCATCACCGTCACCACGCCGTCGTGTTGACCGAACTCTCCCTCGACCCTCTGTTGGATCAGGAGTTCGAGGAACGTCATCGAGCTGAACATGTGCTGAACTCGAAGGTGATGTACGTTCGGTACTAGATCAGTTGGACCGTGAAGACGTTCGACTACATCAACCGCGCTAACCTAATGCTTCCGCTTTCGGTCTACGAGGCTACGTGGACACACTCTCCCCCTCTCGTTGCTATGTATCTCCTAGATAGATCTTGTGTGATCGTAGGAATTTTTTTAAAATTGCATGCTACGTTCCCCAACACAACAAGCTTAATAGAGAGCTCTCCGGTGTCATGTGAACCTATCACCATTTCTCATATCAACTCCAATGTGCAAAAAGAAACTCCATTTTTTGTGAGCTCTTGGCTAATTTGATCATTGGTAGTAAACATATATTTTGCCTCTAGATTGATCATCGCTTGTTTGAAGTGAATAAACTACAATGGTCTTTCATGAGGCACATAATTATCAATCAATGAAGGAACCTTGATGACATGTTTATCAAAAAATAATGTTAGCTTTGCAAAAAATCATTCCCATTTATGAGTTCATATGTTGCAGTATACTCAAACTAAGAAGTGTCATTGCATAATCTTGATCTATCTTTTCTGCAATGAATGAGACAACTCATTTATGTTGCGAAAATTATCAAGCATCAAGTGCCCATGCAAAACAAAGTCAATGTCCCCAAGGCTCCAACCATTACATGCATTTTGGTCCACCCAAGCCTTTCTGGTGGGTCATTTCCATTTTCCATGAGTACCTCAGTGATTGTGGGGTGCATGTAAATAATGTGCACAACAATTAATAGTGAGAACCCCACATAGTATCACTGGGTCTTGCTAACCCCAACTCTTTATTAATACTGCTAGCATTTGCAGGCATTTCAAATGTTTCAAAAAAAAATCTAAGCTCGATCATCTCAAAGCATGTCATGCCACTTACAAGAAACTCGAACAACATTGAGCGAGAAAAATATGATAAAAATGAGACACAGAAACATCATTAGCTTTTGCCATGCAACAACAAGGACCAATTGAACTTGATGTTGAAAGCAATTAATGTTGAAGGATCAAAGATGACAAATGGAGGGTGGAGGAGTAAATAGGTGACTACCATTTTAATTTACTTTACAATTTTAGGGATTTTGTAAAATTATAACTTCTGTAGAAATGCTACTAAGTGGAACACCCTAAATGATGAGATAAACATAAGCAATCAAGTCATACAAGGTAAACAAGCTTAGCAAGTAATATCACACTAAAGCTAGGGAGCGAGATAACTAAAGTTATGGACATGAAAGATGCTTCTCAAAGTTCACGTTCTTGTGGGGTGACGTTAATCACAGTTGGAGAGGTGGAACCCAACCTACGCCCTCAACGATAAGAAATGTCTTGCCCTTCTTCTTGGAGTGTCTCGGTTAACCTATGCCCGAACTCCGTCCGCTAGTGGTACTTCATGGGGTGACCTTCAAACTATCACAAACTTCCCGGAGCAAATTCACAAGCTTTGAAGCTTTCGAATGACTCCAATTATCTAGGGTTGCCCACTGACCCAAGAGTAACAAAATGTAACATAACCAATGGTGAGTTAACATTTGTTTTGGTATTTTAGATCTAGATCTTTACCTTAACTTATCTCAGAGTGGATCTGTATGGAGGGAGACCTCAAGCTTTTTAGAGGTAAATAAATGACGTAGAGAGAGAACAGGCGTCCCCTTCCTAGTGGGAAAAGAATGGTCCTTATATAGTTCTTCTAAAGTAGGCCTATCTAGCCACTCGATATGCTTCCCAGAGGCTTGTGCTTCACCCGGAGTTTCAATCCAAGCTCTGAGCGATCTCTAGGCATGTCTAGAAACTCTCTATGCAATTTCGGGTGCCCAGAGTTTCGAAGCAGTCTCTGGTAGACTTCGGGGCGATTCCCAAAGGTTTTTGGACCCGTACGAAGGATCATCCGTATGATTCGGACGAAATCCTAGGCTAGCACAATGGCCGTGATCCAGGGGGTAACTCCTTACTAATGTTCCAAACTTCATCCTCCATGAATATAGTCTCAAGATCATGTAGATCAATAGTTTTCATCCCTAGGTAGTTGAGATCAAGCGTATGAATCCTTGCCTGATCAGACCCCAGCAAACTTTCATAGGCCTCGGTGAACGCTTCCTCCTTGCGGCTTTGATCCGTGATAATCTCCTCTCCAAGTTTCGACATGTGAGATGAAATTATTCGCTCTCTTGCCGTCGGCCACTGCCTGGAATAGTTTAGTTTTCCAATCGCCCTCCCTTAGCCATCTGATACATGAGCTTTGCCACACGATAGTTCTTTCCAGTGATGCCATTTCAATGAGGGAAAGTTGTACTGTATGTTGTAGCCACAACTCCTATAAGGACAAGGGGCGACATTCTTAGGCCTGATCAAACTTGAGGATGAACCAATTAGCCACCGCCATAAGAAGCTTCATGTTCCTAGTGCTCCGTTGACCCAGGCTTGTAGTGCAGCCGCAGTGTTTCTGAAGAGAGCATCAAGCCTCTTCAGCAAGTCCACAATCGCATTGGCACAAACCCACACTTCTTTCACTGTGTCCTCAAACCCCTCCAACTTAGTCTAGAAAATCTCAAATCGAACACATTGTTTAGGGCAACATAATGCACTTGTGGACAAATGGAAGAGGGGTGTGATCTGAAACGCTCGTGGATAGCGCGTGAAGATGATAGTCCGCGTAAGCCGACTCAGAACCCACCGAGACAAGCGCACGATTGATTTTAGTCATCGTGGGGACATCTTGAAGGAAATATGCCCTAGAGGCAATAATAAAGTTATTATTTATTTCCTTATTTCATGATAAATGTTTATTATTCATGCTAGAATTGTATTAATCGGAAACATAATACATGGGTGAATACATAGACAAACATAGTGTCACTAGTATGCCTCTACTTGACTAGCTCATTGATCAAAGATGGTTAAGTTTCCTAACCATAGACATGAGTTGTTATTTGATCAATGGGATCACATCATTAGGAGAATGATGTGATTGACTTGACCCATTCCGTTAGCTTAGCACTTGATCGTTTGTTTACTGCTATTGCTTTCTTCATGACTTATACATGTTCTTATGACTATGAGATTATGCAACTCCTGAATACCGGAGGAACACTTTGTGTGCTACCAAACGTCACAACGTAACTGGGTGATTATAAAGGTGCTCTACAGGTGTCTTCGATGGTACTTGTTGAGTTGGCATAGATCAAGATTAGGATTTGTCACTCCGATTGTCGGAGAGGTATCTCTGGGCCCTCTCGGTAATACACATCACTATAAGCCTTGCAAGCATGATAACTAATGAGTTAGTTATGGGATGATGTATTACGGAACGAGTAAAGAGACTTGCCGGTGACGAGATTGAACTAGGTATTGGATACCGACGATCGAATCTCGGACAAGTAACGTATAGTGTTGTGCGGTTTGACCGATAAAGATCTTCGTAGAATATGTAGAAACCAATATGAGCATCCAGGTTCCGCTATTGGTTATTGACCGGAGATGTGTCTCGGTCATGTCTACATAGTTCTCGAACCCGTAGGGTCCGCACGTTTAAAGTTCTGTGACGACCGGTTTTATGAGTTTATATGTTTTGATGTACCGAAGGTAGTTCAGAGCCGGATGTGATCACGGACATGACAAGGAGTCTTGAAATGGTCGAGACATAAAGATTGATATATTGGAAGCCTACATTCGGACATTGGAATAGTTCCGGGTGAAACCGGAATTTTACCGGAGTACCGGAGGGGTTACCGGAACCCCGCGGGGACTAATGGGCCTTGTTGGGCCATAAGGGAAAGAGAGAGGGGCCGGCCTAGGGCAGGCAGCACGCCCCTTCCCCCTGTCCGAATTGGACTAGGAGAAGGGGGGGGCGGCGCCCCCATTTCCTTCTCTTTCTCTCCCTGCCTTTCCCCCTCCTAGTAGGAGTAGGAAAGGGAGGAATCCTCATGAGGACATAGACCTGGGGTAGGGTAATAGGCCTGACCTATACGTCCTACCTAAGGTCCTAGTCTTAAAAGCAAAGAAGTTCAAGAGTAAACAAGGTGGACCCAATAAAGGTGTCGAGTGCAATCCACTCGACCTACCATTCACTCGGAGACTACTTCTTCTTTGAGTCACTCGACTATTCAACCACTCGACCATGTAAAAGACCACTCGACGTACAAGAAGATCACTCGACCATTTGTAGCACTTTATTACAGATGTTACCTGTAATGCTCTCTCTTTATGAACATTGAACCCTGTGTAACGGAGGGGAGCTGGGGTCCTGGCGCACTCTATATAAGCCACCCCCTCCTCTGGGACAAGGGTTCACACCCCCTATAACTCACGCGCATATAATCCAGTCGACCGCCTCCGGGCTCTGAGACGTAGGGCTGTTACTTCCTCCGAGAAGGGCCTGAACTCGTAAAACTCGCGTATACAACTCCTCCATAGTTAGGATCTTGCCTCTACATCCCTACCCCCCATTCTACTGTCAGACTTAGAACCACGACAGTTGGCGCCCACCGTGGGGCAGGTGTCTTAGCGACGTTTTGGAGAAGTTGCGATTTTTTCAATCCCCATTAACATGGTTTCAGGCGGAGGTATGGCCGAGGGCCGCGAGATCCGTCTCGGCGCGCTCGTATTCGTCGTCGACGACTCCGCTTGGCTCCAAGAAGCGCCACTTGACATCGAGGCGCTCCCCGTCCGCGGGGCAACACACTTTCGCGCGTGCGTCTGTGGCATCCTCCTATGGCAGCCGTCGACTCAGTATCGGTCGGCTCCTGTGCTGACCTCCCTCCCTGCAGCCCGCCGGAGCAAACGTTCCGGTCGATCGAGGCTTCAGTGGTGGTTGAGGCATGCAGTGGCTCGCCAGTCGGCCACCCCCCCAAGTCGCGGCAATCGAGCCCGACGAAACTCTCTACGACCTGTTTGACCTGTCGACTGGCTCCATAGAGACCGCATCCGAGTGCGACAGCAGCGACCCTACGGTAGAAGTTTTGATGGTCAATGGACCAAGCAGTCCTCCTGGCTTCACCCGTGATGACGGAGGCGATGGGGTGCTACCTCTTGAGCACTGCGTTGGATTTTCCCGAAGAGGAAGGGATGACGCAGCAAAGTAGCGTAAGTATTTCCCTCAGTTTTTGAGAACCAAGGTAACAATCCAGTAGGAGGCTACACTCGAGTCCCTCGTACCTACACAAAAACAATAGCTCAACGTAACCAACGCGCTTAGGGGTTGTCAATCCCTTCACGGTCACTTACGAAAGTGAGATCTGATAGAGATGATAAATAATATTTTTGGTATTTTTGATATAGAGATGCAAAGTAAAAAGTAAAAGCAAAGTAAAGGCAAAGCAATAATAAAGTGATGGAGATTGATATGATGAGAAAGAGACCCGGGGGCCATAGGTTTCACTAGTGGCTTCTCTCAAGAGCATAAGTATTCTACGGTGGGTGAACAAATTACTGTTGAGCAATTGACAGAATTGAGCATAGTTATGAGAATATCTAGGTATGATCATGTATATAGGCATCACGTCCGAGACAAGTAGACCGAAACGATTCTGCATCTACTACTATTACTCCACTCATCGACCGCTATCCAGCATGCATCTAGAGTATTAAGTTAAAAACAGAGTAACACCTTAAGCAAGATGACATGATGTAGAGGGATAGTTTCATGCAATATGATAAAAACCCCATCTTGTTATCCTCGATGGCAACAATACAATACGTGCCTTGCTGCCCCTTCTGTCACTGGGAAAGGACACCACAAGATTGAACCCCAAAGCTAAGCACTTCTCCCATGGCAAGAAAAACCAATCTAGTAGGCCAAACCAAACTGATAATTCAAAGAGACTTGCAAAGATAACCAATCATACATAAAAGAATTCAGAGAAGATTCAAATATTATTCATAGATCGACTGGATCATAAACCCACAGTTCATCGGTCTCAACAAACACACCGCAAAAAGAAGATTACATCGAATAGGTCTCCACGAAGAGGGGGAGAACATTGTATTGAGATCCAAAAAGAGAGAAGAAGCCATCTAGCTACTAGCTATGGACCCGTAGTTCTGAAGTAAACTACTCACATTTCATCAGAGGGGCTTGGATGATGATGTAGAAGCCCTCCGTGATCGATGCCTCCTCCGGCGGAGCTCCAGAACAGGCCCCAATATGGGATCTCGTGGATACAGAAAGTTGCGGCGGTGGAATTAGGTTTTTGGCTCCGTCCCCGATCGTTCGGGGGTACGTGGATATATATAGGAGGAAGAAGTACGTCGGTGGAGCTTCGAGGGGCCCACGAGGCAGGGGGCGCGCCCTAGGGGGGGCGCCCTCCACCCTCGTGACCACCTCGTGGCTTTCTTTACCGAGGGTCCAAGTCTCGTGGATCTTATCTGATGAGAAAATCACGTTTCCGAAGGTTTCATTCCGTTTGGACTCCGTTTGATATTCCTTTTCTTCGAAACCCTAAAACAGGCAAAAAACAACAATTCTGGGCTAGGCCTCCGGTTAATAGGTTAGTCCCAAAAATAATATAAAAGTGGAAAATAAAGCCCAGTAATGTCTAAAACAGTAGATAATATAGCATGGAGCAATCAAAAATTATAGATACGTTGGAGACGTATCAAGCATCTCCAAGCTTAATTCCTGCTCGTCCTCTAGTAGGTAAATGATAAAAATAGAATTTTTTATGCGGAGTGCTACTTGGCATAATTTTAATGTAATTCTTCTTAATTGTGGTATGAATATTCAGATCTGAAAGATTCAAGACAAAAGTTCATATTGACATAAAAATGATAATACTTCAAGCATACTAACTAAGCAATTATGTCTTCTCAAAATAACATGGCCAAAGAAAGTTCATCCCTACAAAATCATATAGTTTTGTCATGTTTCATTTTCGTCACACAAGAATGCTCTCATCATGCACAACCCCGATGACAAGCCAAGCAATTGTTTCATACTTTAGTAATCTCAAACCTATAAAATTTCACGCAATATATGAGCGCGGGCCATGGACATAGCACTATGGGTGGAATAGAATATAATGAGGGGGGTTATGTGGAGAAGACAAAAAGGGAGAAAGTCTCACATCAACGAGGCTAATCAATGGGCTATGGAGATGCCCACCGATTGATGTTAATGCAAGGAGTAGGGATTGCCATGCAACGGATGCACTAGAGCTATAAATGTATGAAAGCTCAACAAAAGAAACTAGTGGGTGTGCATCCAACTTGCTTGCTCACGAAGACCTAGGGCACTTGAGGAGGCCCATTGTTGGAATATACAAGCCAAGTTCTATAATGAAAAATTCCCACTAGTATATGAAAGTGATAATATGAGAGACTCTCTACTATGAAGATCATGGTGCTACTTTGAAGCACAAGTGTGGTAAAAGGATAGTAACATTGTCCCTTCTCTCTTTTTCTCTCATTTCTTTTGGGGGCCTTCTATTTTTTTATGGCCTTTCTTTTTTGGGGGCCTTCTCTTTTTTATGGCCTTTCCTTTTTTATACCTCACTTGGGATAATTCTCTAATAATGATGATCATCATACTTCTATTTATTTACAACTCAATGATTACAACTCGATACTAGAACAAAGATGACTCTATATGAATGCCTCCGGTGGTGTACTGGGATATGCAATGAACCAGGAGTGACATGTATGAAAGAATTATGAACGGTGGCTTTGTCACAAATACTATGTCAACTACATGATCATGCGAAGCAATATGACAATGATGAATGTGTCATGATAAACGGAATGATGGAAACTTGCATGGCAATATATCTCGGAATGGATATGGAAATGCCATAATAGGTAGGTATGGTGGAAGTTTTTAGGAAGATATAAGGAGGTTTATGTGTGAAAGAGCGTATCATATCACAGGGTTTGGATGCACCGGCGAAGTTTGCGCCAACTCTCAATGTGAGAAAGGGCAATGCACGGTACCAAAGAGGCTAGCAAGGATGGAAGGGTGAGAGTGCGTATAATCATGGACTCAACATTAGTCATAAAGAACTCACATACTTATTGCAAAAATCTACAAGTCATCAAAAATCTCGGCACTACGCGCATGCTCCTAGGGGGATAGATTGGTAGGAAAAGACAATCGCTCGTCCCCGACCGCCACTCATAAGGAAGACAATCAAATAACACCTCATGCTTCAAATTTGTTGCATAACGTTTACCATATGTGCATGCTACGGGACTTGCAAACTTCAACACAAGTACTTCTCAATTTCACAACTACTCAACTAGCATGACTTTGATATTATTACCTCCATATCTCAAAACAATCATCAAGCATCAAACTTTTCTTAGTATTCAACACACTCATACGAAAGTTTTATTATTAATCTTGCATACCAAGCATATTAGGATTTTAAGCAAATTACCATGCTATTAAGACTCTCAAAATAATCTAAGTGAAGCATGAGAGATCAATAGTTTCTATAAAACAAATCCACCACCGTGCTCTAAAAGATATAAGTGAAGTACTAGAGCAAAACTATAAAGCTCAAAAGATATAAGTGAAGCGCATAGAGTATTCTATCAAATTCCAAATCATGTATGGCTCTCTAAAAAGGTGTGCACAGCAAGGATGATTGTGGTAAACTAATAAGCAAAGACTCAAATCATAAAAGACGCTCCAAGCAAAACACATATCATGTGGTGAATAAAAATATAGCTCCAAGCGAAGTTACCGATAGAAGTAGACGAAAGAGGGGATGCCTTCCGGGGCATCCCCAAGCTTTGGCTTTTAGGTGTCCTTAGATTATCTTGGGGGTTCCATGGTCATCCCCAAGCTTAGGCTCTTGCCACTTCTTGTTTCATAATCCATCAAATCTTTACCCAAAACTTGAAAACTTCACAACACAAAACTTAAAGTAGAAAATCTCGTGAGCTCCGTTAGCGAAAGAAAACAAAAGACCACTTCAAGTTACTGTGATGAACTCATTATTTATTTATATTGGTGTTATACCTACTGTATTCCAACTTCTCTATGGATTATAAACTATTTTACTAGCCATAGATTCATCAAAATAAGCAAACAACACACGAAAAACAGAATCTGTCAAAAACAGAACAGTCTGTAGTAATCTGTAGCTAGCGCAAGATCTGGAACCCAAAAAATTCTAAAATAAATTGCTGGACGTGAGTAATTTATCTATTAATCATCTGAAAAAATAATTAACTAAATAGCACTTTTAAAATAAAAATGACAGCAGTTCTCGTGAGCGCTAAAGTTTCTGTTTTTTACAGCAAGTTCAACAAGACTTTCCCCAAGTCTTCCCAACGGTTCTACTTGGCACAAACACTAATTAAACACAAAAAACACAATCAAAACAGAGGCTAACTAATTTATTTATTACTAAACAGGAGCAAAAAGCAAGGAATAAAAATAAAATTGGGTTGCCTCCCAACAAGCGCTATCGTTTAACGCCCCTAGCTAGGCATAACAAGCAAGAATAGATCTAGGTATTGCCATAATAGTAAGATAGATTATTAAAACTCATTTCATATTCTCTACGTTCGGCAGAAAGTATTCTTTGAGGCAAGCAAAAGTAATCAAAAGGGCTAAATTTAACGGGACAAAAGTCCCCAAGATCAACCTTGGGAGGTATAGGTTCCTCCTTTGGTCCTTCAGAATGCACAACCAATTCATCATCATAAGCATTCTTTTGACAGAACTTTGTGATCCTATATTCAAGAGAATATCCTAGTTCATTATTTCGAACAGCCAAATCATCATTAAGTTCAGAAATTATATCAACTAAAACATTGGTAGGAACCCTTTTTCTAAGATTTTCATTGAAAGCAACATAGTCTAGAGATTGAAAACGCATTATTTCTTCTTGATCAAAGAGGATAGCCTCTATGGGAGGACGGAAAGCGTCCACCCTATAATGCGCAAAGATTTCTTTGGCTTCTTTTATTATGAATCTAAACTCATGAGCCAAAAAAATAGTAGCAGCACGCTTAATAAAAGAATGCTCAATATTAGAAAATTCCAGAAAAATCATTTGTATGGAAGGATGCATGTGCATGAATTGTCTTTCAAGTTCAACTACAAGCATGGCAATAGCGTCCGCAAGACTACTAGTTCTGTGAAGGATACAACTACCCATAGAAGGTAAAGCACCGACACAAGTAAAGAAATCTTGAATAACTCCTTTTCCAATAATATTACCACTACCAACACGGAATTTTTTTGTATGAAAGATGGTAGGTTCTTTAGCAGGAGCATCAGAATTTTTCATGATATTATTATTGTCCATATCGACAATAATTTCCCCAATTTCAGACATAGAGGCAGAAGGTAAAGGACTTGACATAACGACAAGCTAGCAAACTAACACACGAGCAAACAAAAAGGCAAACGGAGAAAGAGAGGGAGGATAGAGAGAGAGAGGGAGAATAAAACGGCAAGGGTGAAGTGGGGGAGAGGAAAACGAGAGGCAAATGGCAAATAATGTAATGCGGGAGATAGGGATTGTGATGGATACTTGGTATGTTGACTTTTGCGCAGACTCCCCGGCAACGGCGCCAGAAATTCTTCTTGCTACCTCTTGAGCACTGCGTTGGATTTCCCCAAAGAGGAAGGGATGATGTAGCAAAGTAGCGTAAGTATTTCCCTCAGTTTTTGAGAACCAAGGTATCAATCCAGTAGGAGGCTACACTCGAGTCCCTCGTACCTACACAAAAACAATAGCTCAACGCAACCAACGCGCTTAGGGGTTGTCAATCCCTTCACGGTCACTTACGAAAGTGGGATCTGATAGAGATGATAAATAATATTTTTGGTATTTTTGATATAGAGATGCAAAGTAAAAAGTAAAAGCAAAGTAAAGGCAAAGAAATAATAAAGTGATGGAGATTGATATGATGATAAAGAGACCCGGGGGCCATAGGTTTCACTAGTGGCTTCTCTCAAGAGCATACATATTCTATGGTGGGTGAACAAATTACTGTTGAGCAATTGACAGAATTGAGCATAGTTATGAGAATATCTAGGTATGATCATGTATATAGGCATCACGTCCGAGACAAGTAGACCGAAACGATTCTGCATCTACTACTATTACTCCACTCATCGACCGCTATCCAGCATGCATCTAGAGTATTAAGTTAAAAACAGAGTAACGCCTTAAGCAAGATGACATGATGTAGAGGGATAGTTTCATGCAATATGATAAAAAAACCATCTTGTTATCCTCGATGGCAACAATACAATACGTGCCTTGCTGCCCCTTCTGTCACTGGGAAAGGACACCGCAAGATTGAACCCGAAGCTAAGCACTTCTCCCATGGCAAGAAAAACCAATCTAGTAGGCCAAACCAAACTGATAATTCAAAGAGACTTGCAAAGATAACCAATCATACATAAAAGAATTCAGAGAAGATTCAAATATTATTCATAGATAGACTGGATCATAAACCCACAGTTCATCGGTCTCAACAAACACACCGCAAAAAGAAGATTACATCGAATAGATCTCCATGAGAGAGGGGGAGAACATTGTATTGAGATCCAAAAAGAGAGAAGAAGTCATCTAGCTACTAGCTATGGACCCGTAGTTCTGAAGTAAACTACTCACACTTCATCGGAGGGGCTTAGATGATGATGTAGAAGCCCTCGGTGATCGATGCCCCCTCCGGCGGAGCTCCGAAACAGGCCCCAAGATGGGATCTCGTGGATACAGAAAGTTGCGGCGGTGGAATTAGGTTTTTGGCTCCGTCCCCGATCGTTTGGGGGTACGTGGATATATATATAGGAGGAAGAAGTACGTCGGTGGAGCTTCGAGGGGCCCATGAGGTAGGGGGCGCGCCCTAGGGGGGCGCCCTCCGCCTTCGTGACCACCTCGTGGCTTTCTTGACTGAGGGTCCAAATCTCCTGGATCTTATCTGATGAGAAAATCACGTTTCCGAAGGTTTCATTCCGTTTGGACTCCATTTGATATTCCTTTTCTTCGAAACCCTAAAACAGGCAAAAAACAACAATTCTGGGATGGGCCTCCGGTTAATAGTTAGTCCCAAAAATAATATAAAAGTGGAAAATAAAGCCCAATAATGTCTAAAACAGTAGACAATATAGCATGGTGCAATCAAAATTTATAGATACGTTGGAGACTTATCATGGGGACGGCGATCCGTCGCGTGTTCACGAAGAGTACCGCCCCGAACCCCTCTCTTCGCAGCGGAGGGAAAAACTTCGCCACCGGAACATGGATGCGCTTCACACTCCTATCGTTGGAGAAACCCCTGAGGCCCAGGCCTTGGAGGAGGCGCGCCTGGCCAACTTGGTTGAGCGCACTCGACTGGAGAACCTCCAGCGTGCACTCGACGAGCGTGCTCGGCAGCGTATCCCCGAGTCCAGTCGACGCCAACTTTTTCCGCCTCCGACTCAAGTATACCAAACTCCGATCCAGAATCTCGCAGCTGTGGCCCGAATAGCGGAGTCAATTCAACCTTCCTAGTCAGAAGCTAGTCGAGGTTTGGTGCAGATCCGGGCTTTGCTCCGAGCAGCAGGAGAGCAGAATACAACAGTATCCCAGTCGCGGAATAGGATCCATAGCAGATCCGTGGTTGCAAACACAGTCCAATCGGCTCATAGCCCGAGATCACCCCCGAGGCGTGAGGGACGTGAGGACCGGCGAGATCAGTACAGAAACCGTGAGCAGTATGATCACCGACTCGATCACGATGATCGTCGTCGAGTGCCCATGCTTCCCCCAAGGAGTGGGTCATACGTGCCTCGGCAGCATGATGACAGACCTCCTCACAGTGGTGGACGAAGGATTCTAGTTGACCCCAAGGAACTGGGCTTTGATGCGAGATCTATTCTCGTTCAGGGTCTAGTCGATAGAAACAGAGCTCACAGAGAAGGCCACGATAGAGATTTTCCAACCAGCAGCAGAGTGCATGTCTCGGGTCCAGAGTGCTTCAGCAGAGCCATCAGGGCTGCAGTGATTCCTCCCAACTTCAGGTTGGTGACTGGAGTCAATAAGTTCACTGGTGAGTCCAAGCCTGACACTTGGCTTGAGGATTGCCGAGTGGCTGTACAGATTGGTGGTGGCAACGATGAAGTTGCCATGAAGCATCTCCCTTTGATGTTAGAGGGCTCGGCTAGAGCGTGGCTGAATCAGTTAGCACCTGGTAGTATTTATACTTGGGAAGATCTTGCCCGAGTATTTGTCAGAACATTTGAAGCTACTTGCAAACGGCCAGCAGGGCTAACAGAATTATAGTGTTGCATTCAGAAACCGAATGAAACTCTGAGAGATTATATCCAGAGATGGATCACGTTACACCATACAGTGGAGAATGTGTCAGATCACCAAGCAATTTGTGCCTTCAAAGAAGGCGTTAAGTATCGGGAATTGAATCTGAAATTCGGTCGGACAGGAGATATGACTCTGACTCGGATGATGGAGATTGCCACCAAATACGCCAATGGCGAAGAGGAAGACCGACTCCAGAGTGGCAAGCACAAAACAGTCGCCCATGAAACCGGAGGAGGGAACTCCAGTCGGAAGCAGAAGCGCAAAGCCGAGCCAGCTGCTCCTGGAGAAGCCTTAGCCGTGACTCAAGGAAAGTTCAAAGGGAAACCCAAAGGACCGTGGAACCCCAAGAAAGTAAAAGATCAAGATGGAAATGATGTGCTAGATTTACCATGCCACATTCACACCAAGAAAGATGAAGAGGGTAATTTCATTTACCCGAAGCATACCACTCGACAGTGTCGACTCCTAATCCAGCAATTCCGAGAGAAACAACCCAAGTAAAAGGAGAAGGAAGCGGACAAAGTTGAGGATGAGGAAGAGGACGATGATGGTTACCCCCACGTTAATTCCACTCTGGTGATTTTCGCTGATGTTGAGAGTAAGAGTCGACTGAAAGTCATCAACAGAGAAGTGAACATGGTCGCTCCGGTGATACCCAATTATTTGAAGTGGTCTCAGACTGCCATTACATTCGACCAGTCCGATCACCCAGCTCACATAGCTACCCCTGGGAGGCAAGCGCTAGTGGTCGACCCAGTAGTCGAAGGCACTCGATTGACTAAGGTTCTGATGGATGGTGGCAGTGGTCTGAATATACTGTATGCAGAGACGTTGAAAGGAATGGGCATTCTGATGTCCAGACTCAGTGAAAGCAACATGAGTTTCCATGGAGTTATTCCTAGCAAGAAGGCTGCGTCACTCGGCCAGATCGCCCTTGATGTAGTTTTCGGTGATTCCAAGAATTACCGCAAAGAAAAGTTGATATTTGAAGTTGTGGATTTCTAGAGTGCTTATCATGCTATTCTGGGCAGGCCAGCTTATGCACGTTTTATGGCTCGGCCATGTTACGTGTACCTCAAATTGAAGATGCCTGGTCCTAAAGGGGTGATCACTATCACTGGCAATCGAAAGAAGGCAAAAGAGTGCTTCCAGAAGGGCTCAAAGATCGCCGATGCACAGATGGCAGTAGTGGAGTTGCAGGAGTATCAAAAAAAATGCAGATCTGAGTGATTTGTTGCGAGCTAAGAAGCCTGCCACAGATTCAGCATTCAAGTCGTCTGGTGAAACGAAGCCGATTCATATTCACCCAACGGATCCCAATGCTGCTCCGACTCACATTTCAACAACACTCGATTCCAAATAGGAAGAAGCGCTCATCCAGTTCCTCCGTGAGAACTGGGACATCTTTGCATGGAAACCTTCTGACATGCCAGGTGTTCCCAGGGCACTGGCTGAGCATCATTTGCGAGTCGACCCAAAAGTGAAACCAGTCAAAGAACATCTTCGACGATCCGCCGTACAGAAGAGAAAGGCAATCGGTGAAGAAGTGGCTCAGCTTCTAGCAGCTGAGTTTATCCGAGAGATTTACCACTCCGAGTGGTTAGCTAATGCTGTCATGGTCCCAAAGAAGGACGACTCACTTCGCATGTGCATTAACTTCAAACATATCAATCGGGCCTGCCCGAAAGATCACTTTCCTCTCCCTCGCATCGACCAAATAGTCGACTCGACTGCGGGGTGTGAGCGTTTGTCCTTTTTGGACGCTTATTCCGGGTATCATCAGATCCGTTTGTATGGACCCGATGAGATAAAAACAACTTTCATCACCCCATTTGGGTGCTTCTGTTATGTCACTATGCCATTCGGCTTGAAGAACGCTGGAGCCACATTCATGCAGATGATTCAGAAGTGTTTACTCACTCAGATCAGTCGGAATGTGGAAGCATACATGGATGACATTGTGGTCAAGTCACGTAAAGGTTCCGACCTACTGGATGACCTTGCTGAAACCTTTGCCAACCTCATAAGGTATGATATCAAGCTTAATCCATCAAAGTGCATGTTTGGAGTTCTAGGCGGAAAATTACCCGGTTTTCTCGTTTCCGAACGAGCGATCGACGCTAACCCAGAGAAAGTGGGTGCCACACTCTGGATGAAACGCCCTGTGCGTGTGCATGATGTCTAGAAGCTTACCAGTTGTTTGGCCGCCCTAAGTCGATTCATTTATTGCCTCGGTGAAAAGGCACTGCCTCTTTACTGACTGATGAAGAAGTCAGATAACTTCGAGTGGACTCCTGAAACTGATGCAACATTTGCAGAGCTTAAAGCCCTGCTTTCCACCCAGCCGGTGCATGCTGCTCCAATCAGCAAAGAGCCTTCACTGCTTTACATTGCAGCCACTGGACAAGTCGTCAGTATAGTACTTACGGTCGAGGGGAAAGAAGAAGGAAAAGCTTACAAAGTTCAGCGCCCAGTATACTATGTCTCTAAAGTTTTGACTCCATCAAAGCAAAGATATCCACATTATCAGAAGCTTGTTTATGGGATTTATATGACCACGAAGAAGGTTGCACATTACTTCTCTGACCACTCCATTACAGTCGTCAGCGACGCTCCATTATCAGAGATTCTAAACAACAGAGATGCAACTGGTCGAGTGGCAAAGTGGGCGATTGAACTCCTTCCCTTAGATATGAAGTTTGAGGCAAAGAAAGCTATCAAGTGCCAAGCAATAGTGGATTTCCTCGCCGAGTGGATCGAACAGCAACTGCCGACTCCAGTTCACTCGGAGCACTGGACCATGTTCTTTGATGGTTCTAAGATGCTGAATGGTTCTGGTGCTGGGGTAGTACTGGTATCCCCCCGAGGAGACAAGCTCAGATATGTCCTCCAGATTCACTTTGATTCCTCCAATAACGAAGCAGAATATGAAGCACTCTTGTATGGGTTACGTATGGCCATCTCACTCGGCCTCCGTCGCCTCATGGTCTATGGCGACTCAGATTTGGTAGTCAATCAAGTGATGAAGGAGTGGGACGTCAGAAGCCCAGCCATGACTGGCTACTGCAACACGGTGAGGAAGTTGGAAAAGAAGTTTGAGGGGTTAGAGCTCCATCATATACCCCGACTGAAAAATCAAGCAGCCGATGATTTAGCAAAGATAGGCTCCAAGAGAGAAGCCATTCCCAGTAATGTGTTCCTGGAGCATATTTGTGCACCTTCAGTTCAAGAAGATCCCTTCACTGAAGAGCCCCCACAGCCAAAGAGTGCCACCGATCCAACTGAAGTTGAGATTCCAGCCGTGGTCGACCTAATCGTGGATATTTTGGTTATTACTCCCGCCTGGACAGTGCCGTACATTGCATATATCCTTAGGAAAGAACTCCCAGAGGATGAAGAAGAGGCTCGACAGATCGTCCGTCGATCCAAAGCCTTTACTGTGATAAGAGGACAACTGTTCAGGGAAAGTGTAACCGGAGTCAGCCAGAAATGCATAACCCCGGAAGAAGGTCTAGCGATCCTCAACGACATCCACTCGGGGACCTGTGGCCACCATGCGTCCTCTAGGACCATTGTGGCTAAAGCATACCGAGCTGGATTTTATTGGCCACGAGCAAATGAAATGGCGAAAGATATAGTCGACAGATGTGAAGGCTGCCAGTTTTACTCCAATATGTCCCACAAACCTGCGTCAGCCCTAAAGACCATTCCACTCGTCTGTCCCTTTGCTATTTGGGGATTAGATATGGTTGGACCGCTGAGGACTGGAAGGAGCGGCTTCACTCACGTGCTTGTAGCAGTCGAGAAGTTCACCAAGTGGATTGAAGCCAAGCCTATCAAGAATCTGGAAGCTAGTACTGCCGTCAGCTTCATCAGAGAATTGATGTTCAGATGGAGTTCCACACAGCATCATCGCTGACAATGGATCGAACTTCGATTCAGATGAGTTCAGAGCCTTTTGCGCCTCCCAAGGCACATGAGTCGACTATGCTTCAGTCGCCCATCCCCAGTCGAATGGACAAGCAGAGAGAGCAAATGGCCTGATTCTCAAAGGACTGAAATCCCGACTGATGCAAGACCTCAAGCATGCAGCAAGCGCCTGGGTTGATGAACTTCCATCAGTTCTTTGGGGATTGAGGACAACTCCCAATCGGTCGACTGGCCGAACTCCATTCTTCTTGGTCTATGGAGCTGAAGCTGTTCTACCGAGTGACTTGCTTCATAACGCACCATGAGTCGAGCTCTTCTCTGAAGATGAAGCAGAACAAGCTCGGCACGACGCAGTCGACCTCCTAGAGGAGGAAAGAGAGATGGCCTTGATCCGGTCGACCATTTATCAGCAAGACTTGCGTCGATTACACGCTAGAAATGTGAAAGGTCGAGCCTTCCAAGAGGGAGACTTGGTTCTTCGAGTGGATCAGCAGAAACCACACAAGCTCGCTCCCGCTTGGGAAGGCCCCTTCATTGTCACCAGAGTGCTCCACAACGGAGCATACCACCTTTACAATGTCGAGCATAAGAAGGACGAGCCACGGGCTTGGAATGCGGAGTTTCTCCGCCCCTTTTACACTTAGGTACTCATTCGAATAAAATGTAATAAGCAATACCTTTGTAATTTGCTTATCAAAGACAAGAGCTTTACAGTCCTCATAAAAGATTGTTGTTGCTTTTATTTACATCTGAAATCCCCCAGTGGGTGACTTAGTTGCGAATCCGTTTCACCTAAGTTTAAAAGAAAATCCTACCGAGTGGTGAGCAAGCCTCCCACTCGGAGGCTTAGCCGTGAATCCGTTTCGCCTAAGTTTAAAAAAATCCTACTGAGAGGTGAGCAACCCTCCCACTCGGGGGCTTAGCTGCAGTCCAGTACTTGCCTAAGTTTAGAAATCCTACCGAGTGGTGAGCAAGCCTCCCACTCGGGGGCTTAGCTGCAGTCCAGTACTCGCCTAAGTTTGTAAAATCCTACCGAGTGGTGACCAAGCCTCCCACTCGGAGGCTTAGCTGCAGTCCAGTACTCCCTAAGTTTAAAAATCCTACCGAGTGGTGAGCAAGCCTCCCACTCGGGGGCTTAGCTGTAGTCCAGTACTCGCCTAAGTTTGTAAAATCCCACCGAGTGGTGAGCAACCCTCCCACTCGGGGGCTTAGATGCAGTCCAGTACTCGCCTAAGTTTGTAAAATCCTACCG
>NC_041392.1:571060521-571108613 GCF_002162155.2 Triticum dicoccoides
AGTACTCGCCTAAGTTTAAAAACTCATACCGAGTGGTGAGCAACCCTCCCACTCGGGGGCTTAGCTGCAGTCCAGTACTCGCCTAAGTTTAAAAAATCCCATCGAGTGGTGAGCAACCCTGCCACTCAGGGGCTTAGCTGCAGTCCAGTACTCGCCTAAGTTTAAAAAATCCTACCGAGTGGTGAGCAACCCACTCATTCGGGGGCTTAGCTGCAGTCCAGTACTCGCCCAAGGTTTAAAGTCCGTCCTTATCCGCAAGGACGACGAGGTGCAGGTCGATTGCAACCTTCTCCTTCGGAACTGCGCCACAAATACAACATGCGCTTCATCACCATCCACAAGGACGATGAGGTGTAGGTCGAATACACCCTTCTCCTTTGGAGCCGCACCACAAATACAACGTGCGCTCCATCCCCATCCGCAAGGACGATGAGGTGCAGGTCGACTGCAACCTTCTCCTTAGGAGTTGCGCCACAAGTACAACGTACGCTCCATCCCTATCTGCAAGGGTGACGAGGTGCAGGTCGACCGTGACCTTCTTCTCCGAGCTACACCACAAATACAATGTATGCTCCATCCCTATCTGCAAGGGCGACGAGGTGCAGGTCGACCGCGACCTTCTTCTCCGAGCTACGCCACAAATACAACATGCGCTCCATCCCCATCCGCAAGGACGGCGAGGTGCAGGTCGACTGCAACCTTCTCCTTAGGAGCTGCGCCACAAGTACAACGTATGCTCCATCCCTATCTGCAAGGGCGACGAGGTGCAGGTCGACCGCTACCTTCTTCTCCGAGCTACGCCACAAATACAACATGCGCTCCATCACCATCCGCAAGGACGATGAGGTGTAGGTTGACTGCAACCTTCTCCTTTGGAGCTACGCCACAAATACAACGTGCACTCCATCCCTGTCCATAGGGACGACGAGGCGCAGGTCGATTGAAGTCTTCACTTCAGGGCTACATCTCAAAGAGCAAATTGCACGCGAAGGCAAATACAAGTGTATTCAGAAATAAACCAAGTTCAGATATATCCTAAAAGTTCCAGACGACAGATCAAAAGTATTCGAGCATCAAGCCCGAAGGAGTTTAACTGTTACACAATCACTCGGAATTCCAAGGCAAATAAATGTGGAGCATAATGTTTTTTGGTCACGCGTCAGGAGAAGGACTGGCTGGGTCGCAGAAACTATCAAGGTCTATGCTGTCTGCAATATGAGTGGCGGCTTCGAGGAAAGTGTCCATGAAGGACTGGAAAGTGTGTCTCTTGGTGTTAGCAACCTTGAGTTCCGCCAGCTTGTCTTCTTTGACGTCTTTGCAGTGCACTCGGACCAGGGACAACTCGACATCAGTGACACAGCGAGTGGATGACTTCTTCCATTCTTGCACTCGGTCGGGGATTTGATTCAGTCGAGCCATCAGGGACTCGAGATCTTGGTACAGTTCCGCCTGAGGCCAGAGTTTAGCCGAGTGGTGAGCAACCCTCCCACTCGGGGGCTTAGCTACAGTCCAGTACTCGCCTAAGTTTGTAAAATCCTACCGAGTGGTGAGCAACCCTCCTACTCGGGGGCTTAGCTGCAGTCCAGTACTCACCTAAGTTTAAAAAATCCTATCGAGTGGTGAGCAACCCTCCCACTCAGGGGCTTAGCTGCAGTCCAGTACTATTGGCATTCTGGGAACGGGGGTCCCCAGACTTGCCTGCCTGCGACCTGCGGCGTGGCTCAAGTGGGGGCCCAGCATGGCCCATCTTCACTAGCTCAAGCTCAAGACCCTCGCGAGGGGCCAAGCCTCGCGGGGTGGACGACAGGAAGCTTCCTCAGAGGCAGCCTCATCAGGCAGGCTCGCGAGGAGGCGGAGAGATCAAGGTAGGGGTACCTCGCGAGGAACCCGTGACGCAAGCCATGACGATCGAGACCAGGCGGGCGCCGGCCTGCGTAGTGTCCTTGTTTCCCCTTTGGTGCAAAGGGGGCAAGCGCAGGCCAAGGCATCGAGCAAAGGTTGCCATTCTGGTGCAACAACACCAAGACCAGTAGAGCGGTAGGACAGAGGTCACCATGGATCCTAAGACGGCGTCATCACCAGTGCTTTTGGCAGCCGAAGACCACCTTTGGTCAGGATAACTTATACTATATGTTCCCCTTCAAAATGGCCAAGTGTTGGTGCCCTTCCCGCTCATTATTTGGGGAGAGGCTCAGGGCCTCTATAAATAGAGCTAGCCACCACAGAGTAGAGAGAGAGGGGAGAAGAGATCTAGAAAACCCCGAGACATCTAGAAAACGGCCAGAGATCTGGTAGAACCCTAGTAGAGAGAGAGAGAGGCGACTGAACTCACCCTAGCAGTTCATCGCACCAGTTCAAGAACACCTCTCGTGAGGCTGTTCTTCCCTTGTACTATTCATCACCAGCCCCTGAGGCAATCCACCACACCACACACTGGAGTTGGGTATTACACCACAACGGTGACCCAAACCAGTATAAACCTCGTGTCCCTTGTGTTGTTCGTTGTTTCCAGTTTAGATCACGCGAGGAGATTGGACGTAGATCGGTAGGGGAGAGATCTCCGCGCGCACCCTAGTGTTCGAACCTCAAGGGTCTGCCGGAACCCGAAATCCGACATTTGGCGCGCCAAGTAGGGGTGCTCTGGAATCTTTTTTCCGCTGTTCGCGTGTGATCTTATGTCGTGTCCATGGCTGATGCTCGTCGGGCTCGCACTGAGCGCTGGGCTGCTCTCTCCACCCGCGTCGCCCAGACGGCGCCCGTCGGCGGACGCCCTCGTCGTTCCCCGTCGCCTGCCGCCAACGCTGCCACCGGCCCGGCGGGGAACGAGCAGCAGGCCTCGTCCCAGCATCCTTCGGTACAGCGGGGAGGCCGCACTGCCACACCGTCACTGACTCCAGCCGCTTCGTCGTCCCACGCCCGTCGCGCCCCCACGGACGCGCACGCCGCGCTGCTCCTGGCGAGAGAACTCTTGCACTACCGCCTCGTCGACGACCTCTACGAAGACTGGCTCGCCCGCATCACCGAGCTCCTCAGCGCCGCAGGGGGCTCCCCCTTGTCGTCCCTCTCGCTGCCTCGCCCTCCATTCCGCGCGGGAGGCGAGGATCAGGAGGTGCCTCCACCACCTCCTCCCCAAGGAGGCGCCCTGGCTCCAATGCGCGCAGCCCCGGGGCGAGACCCTCCGCTTCTGGCGCCTGTGCAGCAAGAAGGGAGCTGCCAAGAGATCCCTCGTCCCCAATAAGGTGCTCGCGCGCTCCCGGCGCCGGCGCGCCAAGATCGCGTCCCTGCACCTCCACGCCAAGACCCCGCGCTGATCCAAGCGGCGGTGCACGGTAATCCCTAGGAGCAAGCCCAGTACCAGCAAAAGGCACGGGTGGCCACAACAGGCTGCCGTTCCCTCACCCCCGAGCTACGCGGCGTCGCATGGCCAGGCAAGTTCAAGCCTGACCTGCCCCCTCGCTATGATGGCACAGCGGACCCTGCGGACTTCCTACAACTCTACGAGCTATGCATCGAAGCCGCCAACGGAGACGAAAGGGTCATGGCGAACTGGTTTCTCATGGCGCTCAAGGACGGGGCCCGCACCTGGCTCCTGAACTTGGCTCCTGGCACGATCTCCTCCTAGGACGAGATGCGCACTCGCTTCATCGCCAACTTCCAGGGCACTCGCGACCGGCCCCCGGCCGTGAGCGATCTGCGCCGCATCAAGCAGCAGCAAGGGGAAACCCTGCAAAAATACATCCAGCGCTTCAACAACGCTCGCCTCAAGATCCCCAAGGTGACTGAAGAAGCCATCATCTCGGCCTTCTCCGATGGCGTACGCGACGTCAAGATGAAGGAGGAGCTAGAAATCCATCAAGACCTGTGCACATCCCTGGAGCTGTTCAACTTGGCGACCAAGTGCGCTAGGGCTGAGGAAGGGCGCCTTTCCCTCCTCGAACTCCTGGCCGCCGACCCAGAAGAGAAGAAGCCCAAGGCCAAGGACGTGAAGCACAAGGGGGCTGCCGTGCTTGCAGCGGAACCAGACACCAAGCGAGGCAGGGATCAGCCCGAGTCATCCAAGGGCAGCCGGTACTGCGTGTACCACGACCTCCACACCCACAACACCAACGAATGTCAAGGGCTCAGGGCCGTGAGAGATAGACGTGTCGGCTGATGCCCCGAGCGCAATGACAGGGGCTATGGTCGAGGAGGACGAAGAGGTGGTGGACGATGGGAAGACCGTGGCCCTCGCCAAGGATGGCGTGACCGACCTCGCGAGGATCACTGGCAGGACCAGCCTTGCGAGGGAGGCTGGAGAGATCAGCCTCGTGAGGATCGCTCGCACGGCAACGCAGGCCTTCCTCCTCTGCCGCCACCGCCAAGGAGGAACAAAGACCAACATCAGGACGAGGGGGCTGGGGGCTTCCAGGAGCCACGCGCAATCGCTTGCATCTTGGGTGGCGCGCAGGCCCCAGCCTCACAGCGCATCTTCAAGCAGTTTGCTCGCGAGGTGAATGCAGTCCTCCCCAAGCTTGAGGCCACGCGCCCTCTCAGGTGGTCCACGTGCGCTATCATGTTCAGCTCAGCGGATCAGCTCAAGTGCGGGGCAACAGCCGGAGTCCTCCCGATGCTTTGCTCCCCAGTCATCAACAACGTGCAGGTAACCAGGACCCTCATTGACGGCGGAGCAGGACTCAACGTCCTGTCCGTCGAGACGTTTGACAATCTCCAAGTGTCGTACGATCAGCTTCAGCCAACCAAGCCATTCTCAAGAGTCACTGATGGTTCCACTATTCTGATAGGGCAGGTTCGCCTTCCAGTCACCTTCGGGCAGCACAACAACTACCGCACCGAGCTCATCGACTTCGACGTCGCCCACATCCGTCTGCCATACAACGCCATCCTCGGGTACCCAGCCCTGGCCAAGTTCATGGCAGTGACTCACCATGGATACAATGTCCTCAAGATGCCAGGAAGCGGTGGAGTCATCACCATACCCTGTGAAGAAAGGGATGCAGTGTGTTCACTTGAGCGCGCGTTCCAAGCCGCAACAACCGAAGACCTGGACCGCAGAAACGGAAGACTTCTTGAGGCGACCCCCAAGAAGAAGAAGGCTTCGCCTGGCCCAAGCCATCAGGAGGCAGGCGCCTCCAGAGGTGTTGGGTCAGGATCTGTGCCCAATCAGGGAGTGCCACCCTCTCTCGCATAGGAAGGCGCGCCCGTCGCCCTCCTCAGGCAGGGATCGGGGGCTCTTTCTTGGAGAGCCACCGACTTTGCCAAGGTCACGAGGGAGGCGCTCGGGCACCACTTGGAGGGGTGCTTCCAGGCATGTTTCCCTCAGGAAGGTACAAGGCAAGGAAGACCAAACCCTTAGGAGTTCATCGCAAGCAACACTCAGGAGCTACAGGAGTCAAGAGTCATGCACGGCAGCCGCCGCTTGCCCGCCATGGCCCCGCATCCAGGCGAGGATGGTGGGCTGCATGTCTGCATCGACGTACCAGGGCTCAACCGAGCCGTGTCTCAGGAGCACCTCTGGCCTTCGCGCATGGGGAGTTGCGAGGGTCCACCTCATAGCTACGTTCGCATGCCTTTCGGCCTGCCGAACGCGGTCGCCAGTCATCAGCGCTTGCTGAGGAGCATTCTAGAGGCTCAGGAGGTCAAGCATCAAGCGGTCCTGGCGGAGATGGAGATGGCCTTCAGAGACCCACCTTTGCCCCGGGAGCCTCCTGAGGCTCCTGGGCCTGGGGGCTCGTGAGGGTCGACGTGTTCATCGCGCATCGCCCGCTTCTTCAACATCACTCCATCTTCAATGGCACCAGGTGACATCTTTCTAAGTTCTGTTTTTAGCTGGGAGCACCCACAGGGCCGCATCATTCCCAGGTCGCATGGGTCCGTCCCTGCGGCATGTATCCATTTTTCTTATGCTCTTTACTTGCCTTGTCGGGGGCGCCCCTCGGGCTGCATCATCCCCGAGCTGCTCAGGCCTGGCCCAGCGGCGTTTGCTTTTTCCGCGTCTACTTAAAATGAATTTCCTCCCGCGTGCTTAACATACCCAACCTAATCGCCTGCTCGATTGATGCCTACCTATGGAGCCGCTTGCTCTGGCACGACATCTGCGCACGGGTCCGTCCCTGCAACACCGAAAAATTTGAGTGGTCGAGCTCTGGCCGCGGCAGCCCCGCAAGGCGCCACCTCACCAGGCCCTCAGTGCCCCAATCACTCCCCCGGAGTGACCAAAGGTTGGCTGGCAACCGTAACAACAGGTCTTGTTTCTCTTTATGATTGGTGTGCAGGACCTACTCCAGGGGCAATGCTAGGGACATCGTGAGCTGTCTCTCCCTCTCTCTGGCACGGACCGCTTGCACATTAAAAGGGGGGTGCCTAAGCATCGCGACTCATGGGCTCCTACTGGCTCTCCAGCCCTCACCCCCTGGCCATGACCCACGGCATCGCGACCTGTCATACCAGCGGCGGCTGAGCTCGCTCGAGGGCCAGGACCTGAGGACGTAGAGCATTAAGGAAAGTGCAGGGGAGTGGGAAGAAGCTCGCGAGGACCTAACCCAGCAGCGCCTCAGCTGCCACCGCTCGGGCCAAGCGCTTCATCGAGGAACTACACCTAACTCAGGAGATAAGTCACACCCTTACAAGAGTTGGACCAACGCAGTGCAAAACCCTCGCCCAGTGCGGCTCTGTCACGGCGACGTTACCTTCCTTTCTCGCCCCGTGAGGGCTGCTTGAGCGCTAAAGGGGACCTCCCGAGCATCGCGACTCGGGGGCTCTTACCAGACCTCGGGCCGCTCACCTCCTGGCCTTGACCACGGCATCGCGACCTGGCATACCAGCGACGGCTGAAGCCTACCTGGGGACTGGGACCTGTCAGCGTAGAGCGCCAAGTCCTCGCGAGGATAGAAAGGGGAGCCGAGCTGAGACAGGACAAGCACCTCACATTGATTCATATTAAGGATATAATATTCATAAAAGACATGGCAGACGCCTTACATACCCCCACGGGGTGTTGCTTTGATTCCTCGCAGGGAATAGGAGTACTAATCCTAAGGAACGCTAATCGCCCACACCGCCAGAAGGGACGCCATCATCAACAGTGGGCTGCCCAACGTCGACGCCAACCCCATCCAGATCAGTGGCACCGGCGGCTGGACGCAGCTGCCCCGCTCCGAGCACCGCGCGAGCTCGGGGGCTCGTAGCTGTCGTCGCTCGTCTCCGGAGTCGCGAGGAGCTCGGGGGAGCCACTGAATTCCCCAGCTCCTCCGCTGCTGCCTAAGGAGCTGCTGGAGGGCCGACGGGCAGGCCAGGTCCTCGCCGGTTCATCGCCCCTGCCGCTCTCCCTAGGGCAGCACTCCAGCCAGCGTCCTTCAACATCAAAGACCTTGAAGAACATCAGGGAGGCGCCGTCGTATTCAAGATGAATTATGAGGGCGCCTACCGTCCGGCAGACCCAGGCGATTTCGCCCCAGCCCTGGGTCATGAAGACCTTGCCCAGAGCGACGACCGCGACCTTCGCTCCGGTCGCAAGGGTGCCGCAGTCAGCGTGCTGCAGCCAGAGCTCCAGAGCCCCGCTCAGTGGCATCTCGAAGGCGAAGGAAGGAGGGAGGCAAATCCAAGAGCTTGGAGGCATGGCGGCGTGGAGCACGAGCTCGCGAGAGGAGCGTTCGATGTGGACTCCAGGAGGAACGACGCGCACCATCGTGACTCGCCGGCATCGACGACGGCACCGTCGATGTTGCTCGACACCTTCTCCCCCAGGACCCACGACACGGGCGTACAAGGGTAGCGGATACCCAGGCGGCGGCCGCTCGTACCAGGGCCTCGGTGCCTCCTGCTGAGCACCCTCTTCTCGGCGGCAGAGGACCAGCCGCTTCTTCGGCGGAAGTGGGTCAGGACCCTCTCGGGGGGCCTTTTCCTTCTCTTCTGCAGAGAACCAGCGGATTGGTGCCATTGGCATGAGGAGAAGCGAGAACAAGGAAGAAGAAGGGAAGGAGCAGCAGGAAGGGATGGACTGAAGGGGTCGCCCAGCCCCGTACTTATAGTCGCAGGAGGCCAACCGCCGAGCACCACGATCGCAGGTAATCATGACCGCTTTCTCTGCATGCAGGGACATGTCACGTCATGCGATTGCTGAGGCATCATGGGGAGCGCAGACGTCCACGTCCAATCAATCGCCACGTGGCGCGCAAGGCCGCAGGCTGTTGGGGCCTGCGACGCTTCGCGCTTGCCCCTTCGCTTCCCTGCTGGGCCAAGCCCGGGCACGCCTTGGGCCCGGGGGCTACTGTTGGCGTTCTGGGAACGGGGGTCCCTAGACTTGCCTGCCTGCGGCCTGCGGCGTGGCTCAAGTGGGGGCCCAGCGCGACCCATCTTCATCAGCTCAAGCTCAAGACCCTCGCGAGGGGCCAAGCCTCGCGGGGCGGATGACAGGAAGCTTCCTCAGAGGTAGCCTCATCAGGCAGGCTCGCGAGGAGGCGGAGAGATCAAGGCAGGGGTACCTCGCGAGGAACCCGTGACGCAAGCCATGACGATCGAGACCAGGCGGGCGCCGGCCTGCGCAGTGTCCTTGTTTCCCCTTTGGTGCAAAGGGGGCAAGCGCAGGCCAAGGCATCGGGCAAAGGTTGCCATTCCGGTGCAACAAGACCAAGACCAGCAGAGCAGCAGGACGGAGGTCACCATGGAGCTCAAGACGGCGTCATCACCAGTGCTTTTGGCAGCCGAAGACCACCTTTGGTCAGGATAACTTGTACCATATGTTCCCCTTCAAAATGGCCAAGTGTTGGCGCCCTTCCCGCTCATTATTTGGGGAGAGGCCCAGGGTCTCTATAAATAGAGCTAGCCACCACAGAGTAGAGAGAGGGGAGAAGAGATCTAGAAAACCCCGAGACATCTAGAAAACGGCCAGAGATCTGGTAGAACCCTAGTAGAGAGAGAGAGAGGCGACTGAACTCACCCTAGCAGTTCATCGCACCAGTTCAAGAACACCTCTCGCGAGGCTGTTCTTCCCATGTACTGTTCATCACCAGCCCCTGAGGCAATCCACCACACCACACACTGGAGTAGGGTATTACACCACAACGGTGGCCCGAACCAGTATAAACCTCGTGTCCCTTGTGTTGTTCGTTGTTTCCAGTTTAGATCACGCGAGGAGATTGGACGTAGATCGGTAGGGGGGAGATCTCCGTGCGCACCCTAGTGTTCGAACCTCAAGGGTCTGCCGGAACCCGAAATCCGACAAGTACTCGCCTAATTTTAAAAAATCCTACCAAGTGGTGAGTAACCCTCCCACTCGGGGGCTCAGCTGCAGTCCAGTACTCGCCTAAGTTTGAAAAATCCTACCGAGTGGTGAGAAACCCTCCCACTCGGGGGCTTAGTTGCAGTCCAGTACTCACCTAAGTTTGTAAAATCCTACCGAGTGGTGAGCAACCCTCCCACTCGGGGGCTTAGCTGCAGTCCAGTACTCGCCTTAGTTTAAAAAATCCTACCGAGTGGTGAGCAACCCTCCCACTCGGGGGCTTAGCTGCAGTCCAGTACTCGCCTAAGTTTAAAAAATCCTACCGAGTGGTGAGCAACCCTCCCACTCGGGGGCTTAGTTGCAGTCCAGTACTCGACTAAGTTTGTAAAATCCTACCGAGTGTTGAGCAACCCTTCCACTCGGGGGCTTAGCTGCAGTCCAGTACTCGCCTAAGTTTAAAAAATCATACCGAGTGGTGAGCAACCCTCTCACTCGGGGGCTTAGCTGCAGTCCAGTACTCGCCCAAGGTTTAAAGTCCGTCCTTATCTGCAAGGACGACGAGGTGCTGGTCGACTGCAACCTTCTCCTTCGGAACTGCGCCACAAATACAACATGCACTCCATCACCATCCGCAAGGACGATGAGGTGCAGGTCGACTACAACCTTCTCCTTTGGAGCCGCGCCACAAATACAACGTGCGCTCTATCCCCATCCGCAAGGACGACGAGGTGCAGGTCAACTGCAACCTTCTCCTCAGGAGCTGCGCCACAAGTACAACGTACGCTCCATCCCTATCTGCAAGGGTGACGAGGTGCAAGTCGACCGTGACCTTCTTCTCTGAGCTACGCCCATAAATACAACGCACGCTCCATCCCTATCTGCAAGGGCGACGAGGTGCGGGTCGATCGCGACCTTCTTCTCCGAGCTATGCCACAAATACAACGTACGCTCCATCCCTATCTGCAAGGGCGACAAGGTGCAGGTCGACCGCGACCTTCTTCTCCGAGCTACGCCACAAATACAATGTGCGCTCCATCCCCATCCACAAGGACGACGAGGTGCAGGTCGACTGCAACCTTCTCCTTAGGAGCTGCGCCACAAGTACAACGTACGCTCCATCCCTATCTGCAAGGGCGACGAGGTGCAGGTCGACCGCGACCTTCTTCTCCGAGCTACGCCACAAATACAACGTGTGCTCCATCACCATCCGCAAGGACGATGAGGTGTAGGTCGACTGCAACCTTCTCCTTTGGAGCTACGCCACAAATACAACGTGCGCTCCATCCCTGCCCGCTAGGACAACGAGGCGCAGGTCGATTGAAGTCTTCACTTCAGGGCTACATCTCAAAGAGCAAATTCCACGCGAAGGCAAATACAAGTGTATTAAAAAATAAACCAAGTTCAGATAGATCCTAAAAGTTCCAGACGACAGATCAAAAGTATTCAAGCATCAAGCCCGAAGGAGTTTAACGGTTACACACTCACTCGGCATTCCGAGGCAAATAAAGGTGGAGCATAATGTTTTTCGGTCACGCGTCGGGAGAAGGACGGGCTGGGTCGCAGAAACTGTCAAGGTCTATGCTATCTGCAATACGAGTGGCGGATTCAAGGAAAGTGTTTATGAAGGACTGGAAAGTGTGTCTCTTGGTGTTAGCAACCTTGAGTTCCGCCAGCTTGTCTTCTTTGACGTCTTTGCAGTGCACTCGGACCAGGGACAACGCGACATCAGCGCCACAGCGAGCGGATGACTTCTTCCATTCTTGCACTCGGTCGGGGATTTGATTCAGTCGAGCCATCAGGGACTCGAGATCTTGGTACAGTTCCGCCTGAGGCCAGAGTTCAGCATCAACCCGAGTCATCGCCGCTTTCAGGCGGGCAAGATAAGTAACCGCGTTGTCCATGCGAGATCCCAACCGCAGCACATTCATCGCGACATCATCCTTGACTGGACAGTTTATGGGGTCAAGACCCGTCTCGACCCGCCCAGTTTCCGCTTCAAAGTCTTGACAAAACTCTGCACAGTCGAGTGAATGGTGAGTCGACGATACAATTAGACTTGACAGTCGACAGAAATAAGTCAGTCAACCATCAGTACCTTCAAGGTTTAAGACTAGCTTTGTAGCAAGCTGGCCCAGATAAGACTCCAACTCTCCCTTCTGAACTTTGAGGCTCCCAAGATTGTCAGTCAGCTTGTCCTTGTCCTTCTTCAGTCGCTCGACCTCCCGATTAGCATCAGAAACAGCAGTCTTTAGTTTGGAATTCTCTTCTTCCAGCTTGTCGACCGAAGCAAGCTTCTTGTCGGCAAGCATAGTTTTATCTCGCGCTTCCTTCTGTGCAGTAGCAAGATCCAGATCCTTCTTCTCCAAAGCCTGCTTCGTTTTCTCTAAAGAAATAATAGTCTTCAGACGGGCTTGGAGTTGACGGTTTTCACTACGTACATCTGCTCGAGTGGAGTCACTCGGTTAAAAAATGGAAAGGAAAAGTGCCAGCAACAGTAAGATAAACAGTTCATGATTGGTTACCTCCCATGGCAGCTACTTCATCGCGAGCAGTCTTGAGATTCTTTTTGGCTAGTTCTAGATCAAGGTTGAGGCTGATTTGTTGCTGGTTCAGTGTAGAGAGTTGAGCACCGAGATCACAAGATTTCTGTGGCCAACACATAAGACTTGTGAGTCGACTGAAATGAAAGACATCACAGCGACAACTACTCCAAGACTACCATAAAAAAAAAGAGGTTCAGATTCTCAGACCATAGTCGACTGCCCGCAGTTAACTATGGTCTCGGGGACAGCACCCAGTGGGTGCACTTAGCGTGCCCCCAGTAGTTTTAAATTCCACTCGGCATGGTCCACCCAGCGCGAGTTGTAAAAAAGAAAGTTCATATTTTCAGACCACAGTCGACTGCCCGCGGTCAACTATGGTCTCGGGGACTACACCCAGTGGGTGCACTCAGAGTGACCCCACTAGTTCAAAGATTCAGCTTGAGTCGATCCAAAGTGACTTATACAATTTCAAAACAGCCACACCCCAGTGGATGATCAGACAAGAAATATGACCAACTAACCTGGACATTGGTTTGCAGAGCAGCTTCGGCGTTGAAGGCCACCTGGCTGGCCTCATGCACCACTTTCATTTGCAACATCACAAGATTTAACTGAAGAAGAGCTTCCTTGGCAGCAGTCGATGGGCCGTCTGGAGTCTGATACGCAGTAAAAAGCAACGCTGGCAGAGCAGTCGAAGCAGCTGCAGGATCTAAAGTGTGGAGTTGTATTGGTGCAGTAGAAGTCTGAGCAGCTGATCCTGATGGACAAACAGTGGACAATGGGACAACGAAGGTGAAGTTGGTTCGAGCCGCATCTCTCGATTGCTCGACTGCCGTCCCAGGCGTCACGGTCGACTGAAGAACCTGGACCTCAGGCGCTTTCCTTTCCAGTTCCTTGTCTTTCCTCCTCCCCCCCCTTAGCGGTACTTCTTCTTCATCATCCAGGAGCATAACAACGTCCCGTGGAACTGCAATAAACAGAGAAAGTCGTACAGATAACTGACAAACAATCCAGTCGTCCAAATAAATTTGAATCGGGCAGACTTACTGGCTTTGGAGGTAGCTGTGTCGTCGGTTTCCTCATCGACCAGATTCTTGTCAATGTCCATGTCAGTCGCAGCTGAGGTCGGGCTGTAAAGGTTCATCATCCACTCGGTCAGAACAAAAGAAAGTCGGTCAGAACAAGAAAATACAAGAAGAACATTTACCCAGAAGCAACAGGAACGCCCATCTTGATTCTAGGCAAGGTCTTCCGAGCCTTCGAAGGATTGACCTTGGGCTGCTTGGTGACCTTCTCAGCCAATTCTAGAGTCGGAGACCGAGCGCGTTTTTGAGATGGAGCACTCGACGCCACAGCTTTACCACGCCTGCCCATGGGATCATGGTGCTGCTTGGATCGACGTTCAGAACGAGGCAGTGAGTCGGCTACTTCCTCATTGCCCGACTCATCGCTCTCATCTTCATCATCATCGGCTGGTGACTCCCAGTCGCCGCTCTCCTCCGCACTGTCCTCGCCCTCTTGGTCTTGCTCCAGAGCTTGTTCACCATTGGGCATTGAATACATGTCCGTGTAAATCTACAAAACAAGGAGCCGACTGCAAGTCAGTCGGACCAACAAACAGTCGGAAAATACGTCTAAAAGCTCAGTTGAAATGGCCAAACCTTGTCTGGTTGGTTTCTGTCGCTGAAAGGGTTGACTCTCCTGGCGCCCCTGAGGTTGTCCTTGTTCCCGGTGATACCCCTCAGCCACTCGGACACGGTTTTGGCCTCCACCTCCTCTGGATGAACCCGAGCGGTGACACCAGCCCCGGAGTACATCCACATGGAGTGGTCACAAGCTTGGAGTGGTTGGATGCGCCGACTGAGGAACACCTCTAGTAGATCCATGCCAATGACACCTTGGTTGATCAACTGAACCACTCTCTCGACGAGCATGCCTATCTCTGCCTTCTCCGCGGCAGTCACTTTCAATGAAGATGGAGTTTGAACACGATCAAAAGAGAAAGGGGGAAGTCCAGTCGACTGGCCTGGCGTCACGATGTCCTGGCAGTAGAACCAGGTCAACTGCCAGCCCCTGACCGATTTCGGAAGAGTCATCGAGGGAAAAGAACTTCTTTTCCTCTTCTGAATACCCAGACCCCCACACATCTAGATAACATGGGTTTTCTCATTGTTCAAGTTCGCTTTCTTCACTGTTTGGGAGCGGATGGTAAAGATGTGCTTGAAAAGACCCCAGTGCGGTCGACACCCCAGGAAATTCTCGAACATGGATACGAATGTGGCAAGATACGTGATGGTGTTGGGAGTAAAATGATGGAGTTGGGCCCCAAAGAAATTCAAGAAACCCCGAAAGAAGGGGTGTGGAGGAAGAGGGAATCCTCGGTCGACATGAGTGGTGTGCAGAACGCACTCACCCGGTCACGGTTGCGGTTCCGTTTCCCCCTCCGGCAGCCATGCAAACTCATGGACGATCAGCCCTAACTCGGCCATATCATCCAAGTCCTCCTGTCGAAGCGAAGATCGGATCCAATCTCCCTGGATCCAACCTGACGGCAGCCCCGAGCGCGATGAAGACCCCCGATTCGTCTTCCTGCTTTTCGCCGTCCCCGTCGCCTTCTTTGCGTGTTCCAGCGCCGCCGTTCTCTCCTTCCCCATGGAGGCGGAGCGGTGGCGTCGAGAGTGGAGAAGCTGGATGGGGAGTAGGAGCAAGAGGAATAAGAAGGAGAATGGACACGCACAGTGAGGACACCTCGGTCTCGCCGCTTTTAAAGGCCCACTTCCGAGTGGCTGACACGTGGGTCCGGGCGATCCTGTCAAATCCCTCAAACAGTCACGCACGGGATACGTGGCGAAAAAGGTGGCGTGGAAATCGAAACGCCCTATCTATCCACTCCGCTTACCACGGCGCGTTTCGTCTGGCGCGCTCCTACCAAAATTATGAATCCCGCGAAATCCGTGATCCTCGACAACTGATCACGCCAAAGATTTCGCATCAAAGATGACACTCGACAGGCGACGTTATAAAAACCAATCGGTAATTGCTGAATCGATCAAGGCGACTGGAACGAAGCCGAAAGCTCCAACACTGACCTCCATTTAGAGATGAATTCTTGAGAAAGGCAAGAGTCAAGGCAAGATCAACTTCAACCTTCTTTTCACTCGGACCTCAGTCCATTCAGGGGCTAATGATGAGGACATAGACCTGGGGTAGGGTAATAGGCCTGACCTATATGTCCTACCTAAGGTCCTACTCTTAAAAGCAAAGAAGTTCAAGAGTAAACAAGGTGGACCCAATAAAGGTGTCGAGTGCAATCCACTCGACCTACCATTCACTCGGAGACTACTTCTTCTTTGAGTCACTCGACTATTCAACCACTCGACCATGTAAAAGACCACTCGATGTACAAGAAGACCTAAAGCCGTTCTGCACAACAACGGTCGGGCATTTACTCGTATATTTAATGATCATTTGTAGCACTTTATTACAGACGTTACCTGTAATGCTCTCTCTTTATGAACATTGAACCCTGTTTAACGGAGGGGAGCTGGGGTCCTGGCGCACTCTATATAAGCCACCCCCTCCTCTGGGACAAGGGTTCGCACCCCCTGTAACTCACGCGCATATAATCCAGTCGACCGCCTCCGGGCTCCGAGACGTAGGGCTGTTACTTCCTCCGAGAAGGGCCTGAACTCATAAAACTCGCGTGTACAACTCCTCCATAGCTAGGATCTTGCCTCTACATCCCTACCCCCATTCTACTGTCAGACTTAGAACCACGACAAATCCCACTCCTACTAGGACGAGTATTCCTCCTCCTAGGCGCGCCAACAAGGGATGGCCGGCCTCTCCCTTGCTCCTTTATATACAGGGGCAGGGGGGCACCTCTAGACACACAAGTTGATCACAAAGATCTCTCCCAGATGTGTGCGGTGCCCCCCTCCACCATAATCCACCTCGATCATACTGTAGCGGTGTTTAGGCAAAGCCCTGCTGCGGTAGCTTCATCAACATCGTCACCACGCTGTCGTGCTGACGAAACTCTTCCCCGAGCGCTACTGGATCGTGAGTTCGCGGGACGTCACCGAGCTGAACGTGTGCTGAACGCGGAGGTGCCGTACGTTCGGTACTAAGGATCGGTCGATCATGAACACATTCGACTACATCAACCGCGTTGTCATAACGCTTTCGCTTAACGGTCTACGAGGGTACGTGGACGACACTCTCCCCTCTTGTTGCTATGCATCACCATGATCCTGCGTGTGCGTATGAAGTTTTTTGAAATTACTACATTACCCTACACATCTGTCTCATTAGTCCACATAAAACGTGTTCCATGCAACTCCTTGAGCTCATGATCACCAACAAGCTTCTAGATCTATCCATCAAGCCCGAAGCCCAACGAATCATGTTGAAGTCACCCAAAACCATCCAAGGGCCCGGGCGCACCGAGCGCCACATGTGTCGTGGTTCTAAGTCTGACAGTACTGTAGGGGGGTAAGTATGGAGAGGCAAGGTCCTAGCTATGGAGAAGTTGTAAGCACACGAGGTTTACGAGTTCAGGCCCTTCTCGGAGGAAGTAATAGCCCTACGTCTCAGAGCCCGGAGGCGGTCGACTGGATTATGCGTGTATGGTTTACAGGGGTGCGAACCCTTTACACTAAGGAGGGGGTGGCTTATATAGAGTTTGCTGGACCCCTCCGGCCCTCAGTTACGCAGGGTTTTAAATACATTAAGGTCGCGCTTTACTGGTAACGCCCCTAATAAAGTTCTATGATGACCATAAAGACTACTTAGTAACCGACCGTTGGTATGCGGAGGGCCTTTAGGTCTCCTGGTCGTCGAGTGGTTGGGTCTTGGTCGAGTGGTCGCTTCTTGGTCGAGTGTCTTCGAGTCTGTCGAGTGGAACACCTCCAAGTCGATTGAAAGGTGATTTCTTCTAGAGATGTCCTTGGGTAGGGCAGTTTGGACAGGTCCATGACCCTACCCTAGGTACATAGCTTCGTCATTAGCCCCCGAATGGATCGGGGTTTGAGTGGGGAAGGAGTTGAGAATTTTCCCGACTCATTTTTCATGCCATGAGCATATCTGGTTTCGGATCAATGAATCCTGAGTGATGACAGCAACTTCCTTTTCAGTCGCCTTGATCCATTCTTAGCTTTTTGTCGAGTGGGTTTCTTTACTTGAAAGGCTCCGAGTGACGGTGCGGAGGAGATCTTCGGTCTGACAAGTTGTTCTGCTGCCCGCAGATTTCACGAGATCCGAATTTTGGGAAGCGCGCGGGACGAGGGAGGCCGCAGTAATCGGATGGGATAGAGCGGAGCCGCCTCGATCCCCGTGCCTCCTTTTTTGCCACGTATCACGCGCGCGATCGTTACGGGATTTGACAGGGCCGCCCGGGCCTACTAGTCAGCCACTCGGAAGCGGCCTCATATAAGGCGTCGGACCGGGGCCTCTTCGAACAGTGCGTCCCCATTATCTCTTCTCCTCTTCACGCTCCCTCTCCGTGCTCGCTTTTGCCCCAGCACCACCACTCTGCACGCGTTTCGCCGGCGACGATGGGGAAGGAGAAGACGGCGGCTCTAGAGTGGGCGAAGAAGGTGACGACGAGGTCGAAGGGGAAGGCGACCAGTCGGGGCGGATCCTCCTCGTGAACCGGCCTGCCGAAGGGCCGGATCCAGGGCGACTGGATCCACTCAACAATCACCCAAGAAGACCTCGACGACCTAGCCGAAGGAGGGATGATCCCCTATGAATCGGTGCGGCTCCCGAGGAAGGAATCCGAGCCGCAACCTCAGGAGGGTGAGCGCGTTATCCTTGCCACCCACGTCGACCGTGGATTTTCCTTGTCTCCTCACCCTTTCTTTCAGGGATTTCTGAACTTCTTTGGGGCACAACTCCACCACTTCACTCCCAACACAATCGTTTATCTCGCCGCTTTCGTTTCTTTGTGTGAGAATTTCCTGGGTTGTCGGCCTCACTGGGGCCTTTTCAAGCACATTTTCACTTGTCGCTCCCAGACGGTGAAAAAAGCTAATCCGAGCGACGAGAGGACTCAAGTGATTCAGATGTGTGGGGGTCTTGGTGTCCAGATGAGAGGGAAAAGCTCCTTTCCGGCCATGATTCTTCCCGACTCAGTTCGCGGATGGCAGTCGACTTGGTTTTACTTCAAAGACCAGTCGACGCCAGGGCAGTCGACCGGCCTCCCTCCCTTCACCATGGACCGAGTGAGGAAACCCTCCCCTTTGAAGGTGCTCCCAGAGGAGAAGGCGCAGGTGAGGGTGCTGGTAGAGCGAGTGGTCCAGCTTATCCGTGACGGGGTCACCGGTATGGATCTCTTGGAGGTCTTCCTTCAGCGGCGCATCCAGCCTCTTCAAGCCCGAGACCATCCGATGTGGATGTATTCGGGTCTTGAAGACTCCACTCGGATTCACCCGGAGGAGGTCGATGACAACACACTGGAGAAGTGGCTGTCGGGCATGACTGGAAACAAGGACAACCCTAGGGGAGTCAGGAGAGTTCCTCCACTCGACCAGTCTCATGTACCAGAGAAGGTCCGATTCTGAGTTTTTGTTTGTAATCTGAATTCACTCGCGCAGCTACCCATACTGAGTCGACTGACTTTGTTCTTCCTGCTTTCTTTCAGGCCATTATTGAAATGTATTCAATGCCCAACGGAGAGCAAGAGCAGGACCCAGAAGGAGAAGCGAGCGGCGGCGACAGCGGCAAATGGGAGTCTGACGGTAGGGGAGACGAAGAAAGTGACGATCCAAGTGACGAAGAAGAAGTCGAGTCGCCTCCTCGCAGGGAGAGGCGGTCCAAACTTGACCAAGAACGACCGAGCGCCCGTGAAAAGGCGATTGCTCAAGCTGGTCAGTCTTCAAAGCGTCCTCGGACCTCTTCGCCAATTCCGACTGAAAAAGTGTCAAAGCACCCCAAAGTCGCAGAGCCGAAGCTTCGGAAGGCGTTGCCGAAGATTAAGATTGACATCCCCATTGCTTCCGCGTGAGTGTCTCCCTTCATATTTACTCGACGCTCTGTGCTGTTTGTTTTTCTTGTTTTAACCGGACGAACTTTGGAACCGTCAGCGCTGCTACTTCCGGGACCTCAGCTTATAGGGACGATGATGACGTGATGGAGGATGCGGTCACTTCTAATCTGGGTATGATTTATGCCATATTGTCTTTATTTTGGTCGATTCAACTACAATGTGTACCATTGGGTGATGTGATTTTGTCGATTGAACTTTGAACAGCCCCTAACATTATTGACCTCCCTGATGATGATGATGAAGAGCCCGAGAGGCCTTTGACAAGGAGAAATAGGCAAGCTCCTGCGAGCGAGGTGCCACAATCGACGCCGAGGGCGGAGCCAGTTGTTTAGGACGCTGGCGATGCCAATCGGGGTTCTGTTAACTTCGCCGTGCCATTGTCGAGTGCCTTGCCTTCCTCGTCGACTGCTCAGGCCCCTGTCGACCCGCCTTCAGTTTTTGCGACCCATCATGTCCCAGAGGACGAGGTGAATGCTGCCAGGGAAGCCATACGCCAGGCGGGCATTATGATGGAGAAGATGAAGACGGTGCGGGACGCCAGCTAAGCCACCTACGATGCCAGCTCGGCTCTCCAGAGCAACGTTCAGGTTAGTTGTCGCCGCTTGTTCTGTTAGGATATGCTATCTGAAGACTCTTTCTGAAAATCTTTTCATCTGTACACCCACTGGGTGCGTCGATTGAATTTTTGAACTAGTGGGGGCACGCTGAGTGCACCCATTGGGTGTAGTCCCCGAGACTACGGTGGACTGCTGGCAGTCGACTATAGTCTTTGCATTTTTGTCGGGTGTAAATCGAACTGGTAGTTTGTCTCTTCCACTCGATCTGGTCGAGTGGGATCAGAACTAGTGGGGGCACGCCAAGTGCACCCACTGGGTGTAGTCCCCGAGACCACGGTCGACTGCTGGCAGTCGACTGTGGTCTGAGTTCTATTCCCCCCCTTTTTTTTACTCCCTGCACTCGACTCCGGCGGGCCGGTCGAGTGGGATCAGAACCGGTGTGGGCACGCAAAGTGCACCCACTAGGTGTAGTCCCAGAGACTATGGTGGACTGCGGGCAGTCGACCGTAGTCTTAGTACTTAATGTCTTTGTCGTTTTTCGCTGTAAAATAACTTCTCCCCTTTGATTTCAGAAATCTTGTGATCTTGGAGCTCGCTTTGCTGATTTGGAGAAATAGAAGATTCAACTGAACCTTGACTTGGAGCTGGCCAAGACAGAGATGCAAAAGGTCAAGGACGGCGCCACTGGTAAGACGAGTTTGTCGACTGGTCTGTCTTAGGCTTGAGTACCCTTCTGCTCTTTCTGAATCAAGCATCGTTTCTTTGCAGAAAAACTGAGAGAAGCTCTGGCGAAGAAGGATCAGGATTTGGCTGCTGCTCGAAAGGAAGCTAACGACACAACCGCCCTGGCTGAACAGAAACTGGCTCCGGTCGGCCAGTTGGAAGAAGAGAATACCAAGCTAAAATCTGCTCTGAACGAAGCCAACAAAGAGTGCTTGCGCTGGAAGAAGGAGAACCTCAACCTGGGCGAGAAGATGGAAGGCATCACTCGCAGGAGGGACGATCTGGAGAGCTACCTGAGGAGCCTTGCCAAGAAGTTGTTCATCAAGCTTGAAGGTGCACATTTTGTTCCGACTGATTTTTTTTGTGTTGACTCAGCGTATGAAAATTGACTTATTCTTGGATCGTGAATGCAGAGTTTTGCCAGAACTTCGAGGAGGAGACTGGGCGGATCGAACCAAGTTTGGATCCAATCAATTCTCCCGTGAAAGATGAAACTGCCATGAATCTGCTCCGACTGGAATCCCGCATCGACGGTGCCGTGGACTACTTGGCTCGACTGAAGGTCGCCATGTCGTGGATCGACCCGGCACTTTGGCCAGAGGCCACGCTCCAAAATGATCTTGAGTCCATGATGACTCGACTTAACGAAATCCCTGACCGAGTGCAGGAGTGGAAGAAGTCTTCTGCCCGGTGTGGTGCTGATGTGGCTCTATCTTTGGCTCGTGTCCATTGCAAGGAGGTGCGACAAGATAAGCTGGCAGCAATCAAGGTCGCCAACACCCAGAAGCATGAATTCCAATCTTTTATGGAGACTTTCATCGCTGCAGCCACTCGGATCGCCGATGGCGTCGATTTAGACGAGTTCGTCGATCCTGCTAGTCCTCTTCCCGCAGAGTGAACAAACTTTTATGCCTCACCTTAAATTTGCCTCGGAATGCCGAGTGGTTTGTGTAACCGTTAAAACTCTTTTGGGCTGAATGCCTGAGCACTTCGATCCGTGGTCCGGAACCTTTAGGATTTATCTAAACTTGGTTTATCATTGAATATCTTCATGAATCCCCTGCTGAGTGAACCCGTTCTTTATTCGAGACAACTTTTGTATCTGTAGCGCAGCTCCGAAGGAGAAGGAATCAGTCGACCCGCGCCTTGTTGCCCTTGCGGGTCGGCGATGGAGTGCGCATTGTATTTGTGGTGAAGCTCCTCAAGAGAAGGTGGCGGTCGACCCGCACCTCGTTACTGCAGAGCGGGACGGAGCGCACATTGTATTTGTGGCGAAGCTCCCCAGGAGAAGGTGGCAGTCGACCCGCACCTCGTTATTGTAGAGTGGGATGGATCGCACATTGTATTTGTGGCGAAGCTCCCCAGGAGAAGGTGGCAGTCGACCTGCACCTCGTCGTTCTTGAGGACTGAGATGTGTTTCGTACTTAGGCGAGTACTGGACCGCAGCTAAGCCCCCGAGTGGGAGGTTCGCTCTCCACTCGGTAGGATTTTCAAATACTTAGGCGAGTATCGGAAAGCAGCTAAGTCTCCGAGTGAGAAAACTTAGGCGAGTACTGGACTGCAGCTAAGCCCCCGAGTGGGAGGATTGCTCTCCACTCGGTAGGATTTTTTCAAACTTAGGTGAGTGCTGGACTGCAGCTAAGTCTCCGAGTGAGAATACTTAGGCGAGTACTGGACTGCAGCTAAGCCCCCGAGTGGGAGGATTGCTCTCCACTCGACAGGATTTTTTTAAACATAGGCGAGTGCCGGACTGCAGCTAAGTCTCCGAGTGAGAAGACTTAGGCGAGTACTGGACTGCAGCTAAGTCTCTGAGTGAGAAGACTTAGGCGAGTACTGGACTGCAACTAAGCCCCCGAGTGGGAGGATTGCTCTCCACTCGACAGGATTTTTTCAAACTTAGGCGAGTGCCGGACTGCAGCTAAGTCTTCGAGTGAGAAGACTTAGGCGAGTACTGGACTGCAGCTAAGCCCCCGAGTGGGAGGATTGCTCTCCACTCGGTAGGATTTTTTCAAACTTAGGCGAGTGCCGGACTGCAGCTAAGTCTCCGAGTGAGAAGACTTAGGCGAGTACTGGACTGCAGCTAAGCCCCCGAGTGGGGGGATTGCTCTCCACTCGGTAGGATTTTTAAATACTTAGGCGAAACGGGTTCGCAGCTAAGCCCCCGAGTGGGAGGATTGCTCTCCACTCAGTAGGATTTTATTTTTACAAACTTAGGCGAAGCGGATTCGCAGCTAAGCCACCCACTGGGGGATTTCTTACGCAAACAAAAATAATAACAATCGCTGGGAAAATTATAACGCTCTTGTCTTTGATAAATAAACTACAGGAGTTTTTTCTTATTACATCTCATCCGAGTGAGAATTCAAGTATAAAAGGGGCGGAGTAGCTCCGCATTCCAGGCTCGTGGCTCATCAATCTGGCGATCAACATTGTAGAGGTGGTACGCTCCATTGTGGAGGACTCTGGTGACTATGAAGGGGCCTTCCCAAGTAGGAGCGAGTTTGTGTGGTTTTTGCTGATCCACGCGGAGGACTAAGTCTCCTTCTTGGAAGGCTCGACTCTTCACATTTCTGGCATGGAATCGATGCAAGTCTTGCTGATAGATGGTGGACTGCGTCCTGCCGGGCTTGTTCTGCTTCTTCTTCAGAGTAGAGCTCGACTCGAGGGGCGTTGTGAAGCATGTCACTAGGCAAGACTGCTTCGGCTCCGTAGACCAGAAAGAATGGGGTTCTTCCGGTCGATCGGTCCGGGGTTCTCCTCAATTCCCAAAGAACTGATGGAAGCTCGTCGACCCATGCACCTGCTGCGTGCTTGAGGTCGCGCATCAATTGAGGTTTCAGTCCTTTGAGAATTAGGCCGTTTGCTCTTTCCGCCTGTCCATTCGACTGAGGGTGAGCGACCAAAGCATAGTCGACCCGTGTGCCTTGAGAGGCGCAAAAGGCCCTGAATTTGTCAGAATCGAAGTTTGACCCATTGTCGGTGATGATGCTGTGCGGAACTCCATATCTGAATATCAACTCTCTGATGAAACTGATAGCAGTGCAAGCATCAAGATTCTTGATAGGCTTAGCTTCAATCCATTTGGTGAACTTGTCGACTGCTACTAGCACATGAGTGAAGCCGCTCCTGCCCGTTTTCAGTGGGCCAACCATGTCCAGCCCCCAAACAGCGAAGGGCCAGACGAGTGGAATGGTTTTCAGAGCTGACGTGGGCTTGTGCGACATATTGGAGTAATACTGACATCCTTCACATTTGTCGACTATCTCTTTTGCCATTTCATTGGCCCTTGGCCAGTAAAATCCCGCTCGGTATGCTTTAGCCACAATGGTCCGAGAGGATGCATGATGACCACAGGTCCCCGAGTGGATATCGTCAAGGATCATCTGACCTTCTTCTGGTGTTATACACTTCTGACTGACTCCAGTCGCGCTTTCTCTATACAACTGTCCCTTTATGACTGTAAAGGCCTTGGATCGATGGACGATATGTCGAGCCTCTTCTTCGTCCTCTGGGAGTTCTTTCCTTAGCATGTACGCGATGTACGGTACTGTCCAGTCGGGAGTGATGACTAAGACTTCCATGATCAGTTCGACCACAGCTGGAACTCCAACTTTAGTCAGATTTGTGGCACTTTTTGGCTGCGGGGCCTCTTCAGTGAAGGGATCCTCCTGAACTGATGGCGTGTGGATGTGTTCCAAAAACACATTGCTGGGAATGGCTTCTCTTTTGGAACCTATTTTTGCCAAATCATCAGCTGCTTGATTTTTCAGTCGAGGTATGTGATGAAGCTCTAACCCCTCGAATCTCTTCTCCAGCTTTCTCACTGCATTGCAATAACCAGTCATGGCTGGACTTTTGACGTCCCATTCCTTCATCACCTGATTAACCACCAAATCTGAGTCGCCATAGACCATGAGGCGACGGACGCCGAGTGAAATGGCCATGCGCAACCCATATAAAAGTGCTTCATATTCCGCCTCGTTATTGGAGGAATCAAAGTGGATTTGAAGAACATATCTGAGCTTATCTCCTCTGGGGGAGACCAACACCACCCCGGCACCGGAACCATTCAGCATTTTGGAACCGTCGAAGAACATGGTCCAATGCTCCGAGTGAACCTGAGTCGGCAGTTGCTGTTCAATCCACTTGGCGACGAAATCTGCTATTGCCTGGGACTTGATAGCCTTCTTTGCCTCAAACTTGATATCTAGAGGAAGGAGTTCAATCGCCCATTTTGCCACTCGACCAGTTGCATCTCTGTTGTGCAGGATCTCTGATAATGGAGTGTCGCTGACGACTGTAATGGAATGATCAGAGAAGTAGTGAGCAACTTTCTTTGTGGTCATATAAATCCTATATACAAGCTTCTGATAATGAGGATATCTTTGCTTCGACAGGGTCAAAACTTCAGAAATATAATATACTGGGCGCTGAACTTTGAAGGCTTTTCCTTCTTCTTCCCGCTCGACCGTAAGTACCATACTGACGACTTGTCCCGTGGCTGCGATGTAAAGCAGCAAAGGCTCCTTGATGATTGGGGCAGCAAGCACCGGCTGGGTGGAGAGCAGAGCTTTGAGCTCTGCAAACGCTGCATTAGCTTCGGGAGTCCACTCGAACTTGTTAGACTTCTTCATCAATCGGTAAAGAGGCAATGCCTTTTCACCGAGACGAGATATGAATCGACTTAAAGCGGCCAAGCAACCAGTAAGCTTCTGGACGTCGTGCACTCGCACAGGACTTTTCATTCGGAGTATAGTACCGATTTTTTCTGGATAGGCGTCGATTCCCCGTTCGGAAACGAGAAAACCGAGTAATTTTCCGCAGGAACTCCGAATGTGCACTTCGATGGATTAAGCTTGATATCATACCTCTTGAGGTTGGCAAAGGTTTCAGCAAGGTCAGACAGCAGGTCGAAACCCTTCCGTGACTTGACCACAATGTCATCCATGTATGCTTCCACATTCCGACTGATTTGAGTGAGCAAACACTTCTGAATCATCCTCATGAATGTGGCTCCGGCATTCTTGAGGCCGAACGGCATGGTAACATAACAGAAGCACCCGAATGGAGTGATGAAAGTTGTTTTGATCTCGTCAGGTCCATACAGACGGATCTGATGGTACCCGGAATAGGTGTCTAAAAAAGACAGTTGCTCACATCCCGCAGTCGAGTCGACTATCTGATCGATGCGGGGGAGAGGAAAATGATATTTCGGGCAGGCCCAATTGATATGTTTAAAGTCAATGCACATGCGAAGTGACTTGTCCTTCTTGGGGACCATGACAATGTTGGCGAGCCACTCGGAGTGGTAGATTTCTCGGATGAACTCCGCTGCTAAGAGCCGAGCCACCTCCTCGCCAATGGCCTTTCTCTTCTGGACGGCGGACCGTCGGAGATGTTCCTTGACAGGTTTTACTTTTGAGTCGACTCTTAGGCGGTGCTCAGCCAGCTCCCTGGGAACACCCGGCATGTCAGAAGGTTTCCATGCGAAAATGTCCCAGTTCTCACGGAGGAACTGGATGAGCGCTTCTTCCTATTTGGAGTCGAGTGTTGTTGAGATATGAGTTGGAGCTGCGCTGGGATCGGTCGGGTGGATGTGAGCTATCTTCGTATCGCCAGACGACTGAAAAGCTGATTCTGTAGCGGGCTTCTTGGCTCGCAACAAATCACTCGGGTCTGCAGTCTTCTGGTATTCCTGCAGCTCCACCACTGCCATCTGAGCATCAGCGATCTTTGAACCTTTCTGAAAACATTCTTCGCTTTCTTCCGATTGCCCGTAATAGTGATCACACCTTTGGGGCCAGGCATCTTCAATTTGAGATACACGTAACATGGTCGGGCCATGAAGCGTGCATAAGCCGGCCTGCCCAAAATAGCGTGATAGGCACTCTGGAAGTCTACAACTTCAAACGTCAACTTTTCTTTGCGGTAATTCTTGGAATCACCGAAAACCACATCAAGAACAATCTGGCCGAGTGATTCAGCCTTCTTCACAGGAATGACTCCGTGGAAACTCATGTTGCTGGTACTGAGTCTGCACATCGGAATGCTTATCCCTTTCAACGTCTCAGCATATAATATGTTCAAACCATTGCCACCATCTATCAAGACTTTGGTCAGTCGAGTGCCTTCAACAACTGGGTCGACCACCAAAGCTTGCCTCCCAGGGGTGGCGATGTGCGTTGGGTGATCGGACCGGTCGAATGTTATGGCAGTTTGAGACCACTTCAGATAACTGGGTGTCGCCGGAGCAACCATATTCACTTCTCGGTTGATAACTTTTAGTCGACTTTTGCTTTCAACATCAGCAAAAATCATCAGGGTGGAATTGACCTGGGGGTATCCATCGTCACTATCTTCCTTGTCCTCAACTTTGTCCGACTCCTTTTCCTTATCTTTGGGCTGCTTGCCCTGGAACTGCTGGATCAAGAGTCGACACCGTCGAGTGGTATGTTTCGGGTAAATAAAATTACCCTCTTCATCTTTCTTGGTGTGGACGAGACATGGCAAATCCAACACATCATTTCCGTCCTGGTCTTTAACTTTCTTGGGGTTCCAAGGTCCTTTGGGTTTCCCTTTAAACTTTCCTTGGGTTACAGCCAAGGCTTCCCCAGGAGCAGCTGGCTCGGCTTTCCGCTTCTGTTTCCGATTGGAATTTCCTCCGGTTTCTTGAGCGACTGACTTGAGCTTGCCACTCCCGAGTCGATCCTCATCTTCACCATTAGCGTACTTGGTGGCAATCTCCATCATCCGGTTCAGAGATATATCTCCGGTCCGACCGAATTTCAGATTCAGTTCTCTGTACTTGACGCCTTCTTTGAAGGCACAGACTGCTTGGTGGTCAGGCACATTCTCTACCGTGTGATGTAACGTGATCCATCTCTGGATGTAATCCCTCAAAGTTTCATTCGGCTTCTGCATGCAAGATCGTAGTTCCGTCAGCCCTGCCGGTCGCTTGCATGTTCCTTCAAATGTGGTGACAAACACTCGGGCGAGATCTTCCCAAGTGTAAATGCTGCTGGGTGCTAACTGGTTTAGCCATGCTCTGGCCGAGCCCTCCAACATGAGAGGCAGGTGCTTCATGGCCACTTCATCATTGCCGCCGCCAATCTGGACGGCCACTCGGTAGTTTTCAAGCCAAGTATCGGGCTTGGACTCACCAGTGAACTTGCTGACTCCAGTCGCCAACCTGAAGTTGGCAGGAATCACGGCAGCCCTGATGACTCTACTAAAGCACTCTGGCCCCGAAACATGTGCTCTGCTGCTGGTAGGTGCATCTCTATCGTGACCTTCTCGGTGAGCTCTGTTCCTATCGACCAAACCTTGAACGAGAATGGATCTCGCATCAAAGCCTGGCTCCCTGGAGTCGACTGGAATCCCTCGCCCAACACTATGAGGGCGCCTGTCATCCTACTGTCGAGGCGCATACGACCCGCTCCTCGGGGGAGGGGTGGGCACTCGATGTCGATCATTACGATCAAATCGGTGATCATATTGCTCACGGTTCCCGTACTGATTACGCCGGTGCCCACGTCCCTCACGCCTCGGGGGCGATCTTGGGCTATGAGCCGACTGGACTGTGTCTGCAGCAACGCATCTGCTGTGAATCCTGTTCCGCGACTGAGAAACAACGGAATTCTGGTCCCCTGCTGCCCGGAGTAACGCTCTGATCTGCAGCAAGCCTCTGCCAGCCTCCGACTGGGAAGGCTGAATCGACTCTGCTATACGGGTTGCAGCCGCTAAATTCTGAATCGGAGTTTGATATACCTACGGGGGCGGAAACAGCTGACGTCGACTGGATTCGGGAACCCGTTGTCGCGCATGCTCGTCGAGTGCTCGCTGGAGGTTCTCCAGTCGAGTGCGCTCGGCCAAGTTTGCCAGGCGCGCGTCCTCCAAGGCACGAGCCTCGGGGGTTTCTCCGACGATAGGAGTGTGCAGTGCATCCATGTTCCGGCGGCGAAGTTCTTCTCTCTGCAGCGACGTGAGAGGCTCGGGGAGATACTCCTCATGGGGACGCGACGGGTCGCCTCCACCCGCGCCTTCGTCGGTGCGGGGAAAACCGGGAGGACTGGGTGGTCCATCAACCATCAGAACCTCCGCCGTTGGATCACTGCTGTCGCACTCGGATGCGGTCTCTGTAGAGCCAGTTGACAGATCGAACAGGCCATAGAGGGATTCGTCGGGCTCGATCGCCGCGACTTGAGGGGTGGCCGACTGGCATGCCACCGCGTGTCTCATCCACCTCTGAAGTCTTGACCGACCGGAGCGCTTGCGCCGGCGGGAAACAGGAAGGGAGGACAGCACAGGAGCCAACCGATAGTGGGTCGACGGTTGCCGCAAAAGGATGCCGCGGGCGCACACGCGAAAGTGCGTCGCCCCGCGGACAGGGAGCGCATCCACGTCGAGCGGAGCCTCCTGAAGCCAAGCGGAGTCGTCGGCGATGAACGTGAGCGCGCCGAGACGGATCTCGCGGCCCTCCACCAAAACTCCGCCGGAAACCATGATGATTCGGATCGAAAAAGATCGCAACTCCTCCAACAAATCGCTAAAACACCTGCCCGACAGTGGGCGCCAACTGTCGTGGTTCCAAGTCTGACAGTACTGTAGGGGGGTAAGTATGGAGAGGCAAGGTCCTAACTATGGAGAAGTTGTAAGCACACGAGGTTTACGAGTCCAGGCCCTTCTCGGAGGAAGTAATAGCCTTACGTCTCGCATCCCGGAGGCGATCGACTGGATTATGCGTGTATGGTTTACAGGGGTGCGAATCCTTTACACTGAGGAGGGAGATGGCTTATATAGAGTTCGCCGGACCCCTCCGGCCCTCAGTTACGCAGGGTTTTAAATACATTAAGGTCGGGCGTTACTGGTAACGCCCCTAATAAAGTGCTATGATGACCATAAAGACTACTTAGTAACCGACCGTTGGCATGCGGAGGGTCTTTAGGTCTCCTGGTCGTCGAGTGGTTGGGGCTTGGTCGAGTGGTCGCTTCTTGGTCGAGTGTCTTCGAATCTGTCGAGTGGAACACCTCTAAGTCGATTGAAAGGTGATTTTTTTAGAGATGTCCTTGGGTAGGGCAGTTTGGACAGGTCCATGACCCTATTCTAGGTACATAGCTTCGTCAGCAGGCACATCTCATCAAGGAACAAACTTCAGCTCGTCGCCTTGCGGGCCATAGATGACCGTGATCCACTGGTTACTTTCATCTCTAGCATGAACAGGACCAGTAAAGTAGTTAGCGCCGAGCACAACATTGTCAACCTCCAGAAGGTAGTATCACAAGCGAGTAGGATACCCCTCGAGTCTCATTTGCCGGCAAATAGGCAAAGCCATCCAACAATCACCCTAAACATCACATAACCATATATTGGTGGAGTACATCGAGTTTAGTCTCCTGAAGACACACCAAATTAACCTTAATCGAGGCAATAAACTCCCATGCATAGTTACGCGCATGCAAAGTCAATGCATGCAAGCCATGAGAACAGGGCACACCGGAGGACCAGTCCTAGGCGGTTACACGCAACAAATAGTAGTACTCGGATCCTGCCTTCCCAAACCCTTTCCCTCCCAACGCACGCCACGCCATGCCCTCCTCTCGCCGCCGTCGCGGGCCCCGTCGGCGCCGCCGCAAGGAGGCGGCGGCGGAGACGAGGAGCTGGGCGGACATGCCGCTGGACGCGATCTTGGCCGTCTTCCACAAACTCGACCACATCGACATCCTGATGGCCGCCGACCAGGTGTGCAGCTCCTGGCGCCGCGCGGCGCGGGACGAGCCCGCGCTATGGCGCCGCATCGTCATGCGCGGCAACGCGGATCTCTCCTCCCGCATCAACCGCCAGGGGATCGCCTGCGACGCCGTGCGCCGCAGCGCGGGGCAGTGCGAGGCGTTCTGCGGCGAGTACGCCGGCGACGCCGGGTTCCTGCTGTACCTCAGCGAGGAGTCGAGCACCTACAAACTCGATCACGTGTTAATTCCACTTAATTAAGTATTAATTTATTATTATTGTTCAGGTTTATTTTTGTGTTTCGTCTAAATCTAAATTTACGATTTTCCCTTGTTAGCTAGCCTAGGCATATGGCTTCATCCCTTGATCTTTTGTTGATTTTTGGTTCTGGCTACTACATAGTTATGCTGTTACACTTAACATTCAAAATTTTACATATAACTTTGGTTTTTATCATCATGTCAATTGTTTTCACATATATCTTTAACCAGAAAATTTGTTTCTGAAACAATGCAAACCAGAACCAAAAATACATATTCTAGGAAATACAGAGCACACACAAAATTCTTTGTTCAGCTGCCCATAATAGTTATATTTTTGTTGACTGTCGCCCATAATAATTGTTTGTGGAATTTGGAATTGTTTAGATTTCAGAGAGGGGAGATAGCTACGTGTAGAAAATATATATTCGATTCTGTTAAATGGATGAACTTCAGATATGAGTTCAGACTATTTGATAACTGTTAAATGGACTGAACTTCAAATACGAGTTCAGACTTAAAGAGATGAATACTGACGCTAACTGAAATTTGTTGGTCAACTTATGCTTTGAATAATTTTACCTAAATAATGAGTGCCACACCTGTGGCACGAAGCTGTCCCACCCTGACGTTATTTACAACTAAAGTTGTCATCCGGAAAAAAGACCCCAAAAAACTGAAACTTGCCATCAAAAAGAAAGTTGACATCCTCACATCATCAAATTTGCCATAAAAAATGTTCGGAGTTGCCATGTGTTCGTGTCACACGTGTGGCATTTATCAGGGTCTTACTTTTAACTTTGAAATGTAGACTTTACTTGGTTGAACTGACACCTGATTTCATCCGAGTAATGCAAAAAAAAGAAACATATATATTTGTAGGTAAATATTGTCCAAGCATGAATCTGTGATCAAACGCTTTCACAATGCCCTGTTCTCTATTCCTTTTGTTGAATTGTTTTATTTTAGCGGTCGTTTGTTGTTAAGCTGCACAACTGTAGCTATATATTCGCTTTATAAAAAAAATCTGAACATTTTCCATGCCCCTGTTTTTATCTTTGCAGGGATCCCTGTTTGAAGAGCCTTCGCCTCATCTCATGCGATGGCATCTCACTCGACGAGTTTGCAGAGCTAATAACAAGGTTTCCTCTGCTCGAGGAGCTCGAGCTATCTGAGTGTCCAGAGCTACTAGTGGATTGCTCTGGCTCTCTATATCCTGAGGTGTACGAGGTTCTTGGGCGAGCATGCCCACAGCTGAAGCATTTCAGGATGAACAAACAATACTTCCAAGAACAGAAATGGGGCAACAATGACGCCGATGCCGAGGGGATTGGAGCCATGCATGAGCTGCGCTCGCTGCAGCTCGTGGCCAACGACCTCACCAACAAAGGGCTGGCAGCCATCTTGGACAACTGCCCGCGCCTGGAGTCTCTGGACATACGCCATTGCTTCAATGTCAAAATGGACGGCGACGACAGCGGCGGCAATGACGAGGGCACGCTGCTGCGAGAGAAGTGCGCCCGTATCAAAACGCTGCGACTCCCCAGCGACTCGACCCATGACTGCCACCTCGAGGTTCAAAGCCCTAGGTTCGCTCGCACAGAGGAAGAAATCAGGCGTTCCTGGTCCATCAGTCCGGTCTACTACTCCCCGTGGCTCCAGGATTCGGAGGAAGACGACGACGATTTTTGCCGCAGTCCTTCCCGTTACGAGGCTGACCTCGACAGATACGAGAAGGTGCTTCCTAGGAGCATGCGCACCTTCCTCTGATGACAAGACCATTCCTCCTGCATTTCGGGCCTTGTCCATGTACGCATAGGCGTGTAGCCAACATTTTCTCATGAAGCACCGTGGCCTTGCATTGTTTTTTGTTTTTGGTTTTGTGAAAGCATGGCCTTGCATGTCGTTTGTTTTGTCATAATGCAATCATACCAGTTTAAACAATGATATGTTTTTTTTGCGAGAAACTTTCAATCTATTCATAATCAATCATAGCAGTACCATCGCTGGATAAATCTTGTTGTAGTAGACAGACGGAAAGTCGTCGTGCTAAGGCCCCATAGGACCAACGCACTAGAGTAGCAACCAGCGCCGATGAAGAAAGTCGTAGATTAGACCGGATCCAAACAGATCCACCGAAGGCCAACACCGACCGAATCCCGCGAGATCTGATGGAGACACACCTCAACACGCCCTACGACGATGCTAGACGCACCATAAGGATAGAACATGTGAGACATTATTCCTACTAAGGGGCATTATCGTTGCCGCCACATAGCCCCAACCAAGACGCAAAACCTAATAACAAGAACGAGAACGGGGACCCTCCCGCTGGCGGGGGGCCAAGATCCTCCACATCCCCATGGCCTTGAGGCCATCGGGGATCGGACGCCTGACGGGAGGAGAAGAGCTTTTCTTGTGGAAAACTTGATCTGATCATGATCTTGTTTGAGCTTTTATTGGACATACAAGCTTATCTCAAGAGCTATACATACTGAGCTGAGTTGGAGATTGAAGGAAGCATCCCATTGTATCATTTGTGCTCATATTATCAAGCTTTTCTTGAGTTGTTGTTCTTGGAGGAAGAAGTGCTTTCATTATTTTCTTAGGCATAGTACTCTTAGCTCTTTCGATATGTGGTTTTGAGGTAGGGGCTTGCAACTCCTTTGCAGAAGTTATAGATTCTGTTATTCGTGCTCTATATCCATTCTGAAATTCCGATCTCTTAAAACATGGTTGATAAGATTTTCAATAGAGGGAGAAAATGTGCAACTTTCCTATTGATCTTAAGAGGATGCCTATGATCCTTTGAAATATATAATCCATGAAATCAAAAGCTAAGTTCTGGTCAAGGAGAATGCAATTTCTTGAAAAATGCTCTTATGTTTGTGGTGTCTTTTGGTGTCCCCAACCTTGGGGTCCAAAGTATATCACTAAGAATAATTCAATGTGAATATCCCTTGATAAAGAGCGCTAGTTATCCCAAGATCATTTTTTTTGTGTTGTTCACATCATAGAGACATTTCATTTATTCTTCAGGTACTTTTTGTCGACAAAGGATAGATTTTACTAGTTCAATATAGAGCATCAAGAGGATACATATACAAAGATTTCACACCCGACCTTTGCATAGTTAGGATGCACACAATCAACACGAATGCACACAAAAAAAATCACACGAACAACTAACAAAGTCATACAAGACCGAAGCTATGTCAAGGCAGATAGAACAAAAGGAGCAACAATAATCCACGCCGAGCAGGTGTTCAGCCATAATGCAAGCACACGTGGCCCAGACGCTAAAGTGACGTCAACCGGAGCTCAAATGGCGAGAGGAAACGGTACCGCCAAAATCTCATTGAGATGCTCCGACGATCCCACGCCTCTGATGCAAGTGTTTGTTGATGGTAAATCTAGGCATGGCCACTGGCCCCAGACAGTACACCATGAGCCTATACTAATAAAAAAGGCCCATTTATCCTGGTTCATAAGGCCCATTTGTCCCGGTTCGGCATCCGGGACTAAAGGGTCGGTACTAAAGCCCAACACCTTTAGTCCCGGTTCTTACACCAACTGGGACAGATGGGCCTCCACGTGGCTGCTGCGGCTTGCCCAGGCAGGGGGGCCTTTTGTCCCGGTTGGTAGCACCAACCGGGACCAATAAACTTCCACGCGTCAGCAGTTCAGGGGTTAGGGTTTTTGTTTTTTTCTGAGGGGGGGGGGTTGTAGGGTTAATTTAGGGGTTTCATATATTGTATTAGCTAGCTAATAGAGAGAAGTGTCCTTTCTTATCTCCGTGCTTGGTCGACGCTACGTACTATACGTATAGAGAGGACTCGACATGCTAGCTAGTAAGCAAATGAAGGAAACAATTAAGTACAGAAGATCGTCATGAACATATACAGAGAGAAGTGACCGACCTCTCCTTCTCCGAGAGATTGGTCGAACAACAAGTTTTCGTATATCTATCCGACGCTGCTGGCTACATATATATACAATGTAAGATCTCTTACAATCCCCTAGCATCTGAACTCAAGCTCTACATGGTATTCTCCGGCTTTATTGATGACGTGGTCAAGAAAGAATCCCGCCAATTCCTCTTGAATTGCTTTGATGTGATCTTGTGGTAGGAGTTCATTCTGCATCTGCCACATCTAATTTGAAGAAGGGGGTCAATACATATATGTGAATGAAACTCAACACAAATGATGGTAATAAAATGGAATTGTGAATATTATTGCTTACGCACATCAAATTGTCTTTTAGAGTAGCCTCGGTTTTTTTTGCAAGTCACGTTGTAGGTGAACTCGTAAACGTAGTATCCACAGTAATCATTCCTGGGTTCCTGCCACAAGCACTTTACGAGAAATAGAGGTCAATCAAACTGATAAGGAAGCATTATAAATGGTATTGATGAAAGTAGCTAGAATCAACGGGATCGAGATGCGCGAAACTAGCTAGCTAGTACTACTTACTTTCGGGTATGTCCATCGCAGCTCCCCGAGCAGTCCCGGAGTTTGTGCGGTGAATATTTTCTAAACCCTGCGAGACAAAGAAAACAAATACTTGATATCAGGAAATGAACAAAATTTCTGATATGGTGCGATAATGATCGATTGAACTTACTTCTCGAGAATTTTAGTCATGTCCGCATAGTCCTCGGGAGATTTTCATCTCGAGTCTAAGACGGTTACTAGCCCCTGCTCAAGGCTTAATCTCTAGGAGAATATAATGGAACCTGCACATGCATGCATAACTCATCAATTACATTACTATAACCTCAAGTAATAAGGGAAACTGAATATGCACAAGACAGTAACACTCACTTGAAGTTGTAAGGAAAGAGTATTTTATCTTTGTTTTGATTTTGAAGCAACGATCGTAGCAAGTTGGCCTCGGTGTCTTCGATATGAAATTTAACCGTATATTCATCTATGAGATTTGTGTTAATGAACCCAATATCATAGATTTCTGCTTTTCTCCATTCGATGATCTTCAATCTGCATAATATAGTGAGGATAATTATATATACATGCAATGAAAGAGCTGAGCTATATATATAGAGACTTAGTGACAGAGGTAGTACTCACAGACGGTAGCAAGTGACCGTTAATGTATCAAGGGCCTTTTGATTGAACCACCGGAAGAACTCCTTAAATGGAACAGACAACAGTTTAATTCCAACGAGGTCGTGCTCCTCTCTAACTCTCAGCGTCAAAGTATCCTTCCCCCCAGACTCTCTGCAGGTTTTCGTGTACCAATCATGAAATCTTCGCATCATCGTTGTTAGAGGACTTCCATCTTGATGAGAGGCTTCCCGTACTGGTATTTGTGTTCGTCCACCTCCATTGTATCATAATGTGCATCATCGTGCAGGTAGTCTCCAAGATTGGTATCGGGAAAAATCACCGGATGATTAGCGACGATATCGCTAGACACCTTGAGCGAGGGGCACGATTGGTTCGCTTGTTTGCCAGCTTGGCAATTTTTTTCCCACCTTGTTGTTCTGCTAACCTTCGATCACTGATAGTACTTCACGACCGCTCCGCTTTGATATATGACCTTTCAATAATGCGCTCATAGTTAGTTTTCGGCGGAGATGGTGGTGGTTTCTTGAGGGCATCGATAGTGCGCTTTGCTTTCACCGGATCTATCTTCTCCTTTGGAGGTGGATGTTTCTTAGCTCTTTGCGTTTCAAAGAACTCCCTCACTTGGGCTTGACAGATCTCCGCGTTTTCCTTCTCGGTCATCTCGTATGGTAACTTCTCTAGAGGCTTTAGAGATGGACCGAATCTGAATTGCCTCCCGCCTCTGGATGTACTGCTAGACACCGGAGTAGACGGAGTGGTTGCGGCTGTCTTCTTTCCTTGCTTACGAGGCGGAGCAGACAGAGTAGCCGGAGCGGTGTCGGCTCTCTTCCTCCCTTGCTGACGAGGCAGACAAGGAGGCGGGCTGCTCGGGCACGCCGGCGTAGGAGGAGAAGGAGGCGGAGTGCCGCTGACGGTGTCCTGGACTAGGGGGTATTCACCACATCGTCTCCCGACCAGGTGCATCGGGCCGAGGACCCCATGGCGGTTCACTCATGGGTCACTTCGGGCAGCCCATGCCGCATACAAGGAGTATTTCACAAGACTTGGTGATCAAGACAAGGACTCCTCTCCACTCACGTATTCGACTAGGACTCTTGTTATCCTAGGCCTTTGGTACATTATATAAACCGAGGCTAGGCTAGTCGATAGATTATTATGACATTATTCATCATACCCTCAGGTTTTAGACCACAACATATGATCTCGCGGTAGATCAACTATGTACTTGATATTCCATCAATATAAACAAGAGCAGGACATAGGGTTTTACCTCCATCAAGAGGGCCCGAACCTGGGTGAAACATCGTCTCCTTCGTTCCTGTTACCATTGTTCGGAGAATCCACAACTCGGGGCCCCTACCTCAATATCTGCCAGTTTTGACACCGACAATGGTGCTTTTATTGAGAGATCCGCTGTGTGATCGGCAAAAGATCAATGGCTCACCTGTAGATCAATTACGAAGTCGGCGTCTTCGCCGCCGGCTCGACCGGTCACCTTGGCTTGACCAAGGACTGTGTCCTGTCTCCAATCGTCATGTTTGGACGAGGGCCTTCATCAAACATCAACTCCGATCTTTATTATGATCATGGAGGAATCATCCTTGGAGCTCGGGGGTCAACGTCAACATTGCCCTCGGGCGACCGTGCTGTTCTTCCGGATAGCAAACTTGTATCCGCTTCCACCACCTTCTCGAGCATCGCTTTGATGATTCCTTTGGTGAAATTATGCGGAATTGAGTCTACAACAACCCTGTAAAATTTTGTCGCGTTCCGATGGAGTAATATCCGCCGATCTCTGATATACCGGAACTCTGTCAAGTCTGGACGGGAATCAGGACGAGTTTAGGGCGTGGTCTTCAGAGCCCAGCTCGGTTGTTATTTGGAAGATCCAACCGTTCAATAGCTGCGGAATTTCCATATCTACCACCTCTCAAAATTTCAACCCGATCCGACCGTTCAAACTCTAGGAACCTTCCGATTAGTGCATCCCTTTTCCGATCTGTTTTCTGCGCGAACACGAACCCGACCTGAGTTCATCTCTCTTCATGAACGAGATATTGGATAACCTTTTTGAAAAAAGTCTTTTTCTAGGGTATTTTGTTTTGTTTTCGAACACATGCTTACAATTTTTGCTCCTTTTAGGAGGTAATCTTCACCATCATGCTGGTGTCAACCAGTCTGGCAATATTGATTCACGGCTGCCGACCTGCACTAGACACGTCGTCGCTTTGTTGAGCCGAGCTCAACTTCTTCGGATCATCATCTCGGCGAGCCGAACAAGAGTTCAGAATCACAAAGGATAAATCATCACCAACATCGCCATCCCATGGATCACATGGAGCAGGCACACCGACATCGCCGCACGGTCACTTCATCAAGCCAACATTGACCACGTCACAAATTACGACCTGCGTCGGCATGGCCGCACTGTTGCTTCTTCAAGCCGATGTCCATCACGCCGAACTACTTCAACACCTCGGCTGACACGGCAGCTGCAACGTCTCCTTACCGACCTGCTCCGTCACCTCAGCTGGACCGGGGGCTTCACATATCTTCATCAAACCTACTCCGGTGACTTCGACATCACCAGCCGACCTGCTTCGACTCATCGGCTGACATGGAGGCTTCGACACCTCGGCTGGATCGGGGACTTTGCTATTTCTTCATCAACATACTACGGTGACTTCGGTGTCACCAGCCGACCAACTTCGTCACGAGCTAGCCCGGGGGCTTTGCCTCGGCGAGCCAACCTTTGCCAGCATCGTCATGCCGTCGCTTTATCGCCCATCAGGCAATGGGTGTGCGGATCGAGTCCCAATTTTGAGAGTCACCTTTTTTTGGATTGCTAAAAAAACCAGGTGCTATTAATCCTAGTGTTTTTTGCTTGTTTGGGTTTATTTTTCCCGATGAACTATTACTCTGACTTGTTGCATCATTTGTACACAGGTCTATCAAATGGTGGCCGCATTAATGAGGTCGCGTGGTGGTTCGGCTTTGCCACGCCTTTACCGCATCATGCCGACGCCCTGCATCGACATTGACTTCGGCACCAGGCCACATATCTTTAAATAAATCATTTTGCGTAAATTAATTACGCGAGGATTTTTATATATTTATATTATTATTGTTGGCTACACTATTTTACATATGTAGGTAATCGACTTCGACTGTGCGCGGTCACTTTAGCAAGACAACGTCGTCGTCCCAATCGGCCTAAATCGGCTCGCGTGGTCACCTTGTTGGTCGAATTGCCATACCATCATGTTCGGTTGCCTCGGACTTCGGCATCGCTTAGGGAGCTCTACCTCATCAAGTGTTCAGCACACAGGCCATATTTCTTTTATTACTCACTTTGCATAAATTATTAATCATGGATCCTTTTTAAAAAAATATTATTATTATTACTATTATCTCCAGCTTGCACTATCTTCTGTGCACAGGTAAATGATCCGGATTGGGCAGCGCTGTCACCTCGGCGTATCGACATACCACGTCACCTCAGCTGGACCAGGGGCTTCGTCATCACATCATTAACCCACGCCGGGTACTTCGGCGTCACGCAGCCGGCCTGCATCGGCCGTGCTATGTCGCCACTTCGGAGTGTCGAGCTCTTTGCTCTACCACCTCGGGATCGGCTTGGGGGCTAGGAGCTCATCCCGCCGTAAGCTCGGACCGCGTCATCAATACCGAGCACATTAACCAGCTAAGTCGCTTTCATGCTCAAAAACTTTTAGTTTTCAATTTTGTTCGGTTCAAGCATTATACTTTTTTGGCAAAAAGTTGTTTGTGAAAAACTTCCTTGTCAAAACTTTGTTTGTGACACACAAATTAAAATACCCCGTTTACTTGGGGGGTTCCTTTATGAAACTTTTCCTCTTGCATATGATTATACTTGTATGGCTTCGTTCCTTGTTCGTGTATTACGCCACAATAGGCACCATGTTGACTTAAGTGTTCCGCAAGCTGGGTTGCCTTACTCCTGTGTTTACCCCTACGTTCCCGATTGTTCGTCTAGCGAGTAAAGGGAGCACCTCTGCGATTGTCACTATCGGGTCATCTGAGCTTGGACCTCATATTGGGTGAAGCCGAAAGCTAGCGCTCTTATTGTTTTCAATAATGGTCGGCACACAATGGAACTCATGAGTACAAAAATCTATTGCACAAGTCTCATAGTAACAATGAGCAACCGAAGAAAGGTATCGATGGGGGTACTATTTTCTTCAAAGATGCTGCTTACACTTCGTCAGTAATATAACATAAGTTCTCTGAGCGCGCTTTGTCTGTTACAGCCTTATGGCCTAATTGCCTGGTTATCGGAAGCACCATCGATATTCTCGACAGGTGGAGTACATAAAACTTTTCGTCCCTTGACCGAAGAGGGAGAAGGCAACGGTCGGTTAAGACGCGTTTAAAAGTTCGGGTGAACAGAGATATGATATAAGTACTTCAGTACATACAAGCATTATACATAAAATTCTTTTACCCAAGTTTACCGGGGGCTCTTAAATTTATATGAGCCGTTTTATAGCAAATGTGTTTTCTTTCTAGTCGTTGCAAAATCTTTTTCTATCACTCCTTTTTCGACGCGAGTGTGTGGTCAATAGCCGGATTGCCCATTTTCTCTCTAGTGACTGCTCGAGTTTAGTTCGTTAAACTGGTCCAACGAGCAGTACTCCGCCTTCGGGATAGGAGGTTGCAGTCATAGACTGACCCGCTTGAAGTCTTGAGATCGGATGTGTTATATTAATGCATGACAGAAGCACAAAAGTAAGATGAAATTTTGGATTGGCGCCAAATGACTTGATTTAGTTCGGGCGTAAAGTTTTTACTGAAGTTTTTTGGTTTTTCAAACCTATGGCACTTTTAAACTATTTGTTTGTTTCCAGCATAAGTCTCGTAGTGCAGCTGGACACCTTTAGAGATTCGGCACAAAAATTCTCGGATATTGCTAGATATGCATCGGTTTCGAATTGTGTCTTTGGTCAATAGTTGGGTTGCCCGGCTCCTATGCTTGCCTCCTACGTTCCACTTTGTTCGACTAGGTGTGCAAAGGGAGAACCACTACGATTGTGCTTCTAGCTCAAATGGTTAAGCATCTTAGTGGAGAAAGTCGAAAACTGACTGTCACAATGGGCGTAAACTAGTCAGCGACCCGTTGACGGTATCAAACTATAGATCGATACCAATTACCCCGTGTTAAACGATGGGCCTTTCATAACATTGGCCGAAGTGATAATGGCTAGAATTTGGTCGGTGCCGAACACTAACCGGGGGCTCGTAGCTAGCTTCCCCAGTTTAAAGCTCCTATGACTAAGTGAAGTTATAAAGCCCGCATATCTGATTGCCTCGTTTCTGCTAACACAACCGCCTTCGGGCACCGAGACGCCGGCTAGGGGTTGTCCTGTTATTGCGGAAACACCCTGCACAGCATCTACAAGGGGGTGGAAGCCGACGATGGGCCACTTTCAAGTGATAAACGGTCGCAATGGAATCAAAATAAATATATCATCGGTGTTCGTATTTTATATACGAGGGCTACCTTCTGTAATCATCCTTATAAAGCCATAAGTATGCATCAATCTGACTTCAGATTTTGGCCAAGGTGGGTTGCCTGGCTCCTACGCTTACCCCTACGTTCCCGATTGTTCGGCTAGGCGGTAAAGGGAGCACCCCTGTGATTGTTACTACCGGGTCATCCGAGTTAGTACCTCAGACTGGGTGAAGCCGAAAGCTAGCGATCTTAAAGGATATAACTGGTCGGCAACGACGGAAGTGAAAATTTAGGTTCGCTATGGACTACATAGTTCGGGAACTTTCCCCAAGCTACATCCTCAATATTTTCCTCCCACATTGATCGGAGGTGAGGTTTCATTATCATGATCAGCATGACAACCCAAAGAAAGGAACCGATAGCGGGACTATTTTCCTTGGATGATCTTTCTTACATTCAAAAGTAATATAACATATATCCCTGCGTACCTTTGTTTATAAAACCATATGGCCGGATTGCCTTGTTTGTCGTAAAACATTGCCCTTGGAAAGGCTTTATAAAGTAGGACAAACACTCCTCGGCTTATGGCCGAGGAGGTTGAAGCCGATAGTCGGTCAACAAAGTTTTGTACAATGTGGATCCGAGCATTAATGATGTAATGTACTTGGATACATAGAATCATTACACATAATTTGTGATTTTACTCTGGATATCGATCCTTAATTCGGCCACCCGTGCCCTCATTAAGGCTCGGGGGCTACTGGGCTTCGGGCTTATCATTCACTAATATTAAAGGGGTACATTGATCCCCTGGTCTGGTGTTGCCACCCGACCAGTGTCTCGGCGGCTACTGCATTGCCTATTCAATGCATAAAATTCAAAGTGCTCAGTGTTCAACATGACTGAACTATGGACAAGAGCGTCTTCGGACAACAATACATACCATCTGGGACTTATCCCGCATCAAGCTAATATATCACAGCAATTTCTCATGACCCTCTCTCAGGGGCCCGTCTGCCGATCATTATTTCTAATATATTACACTGCGTTCCTATTCCTAGGTATGCTGCCGAGCTTGGAGTTGATCCTCAGGCCGATTTTGCAAATTGACATGAGTCTCAGGGGCTACTAGGATCAGCAATTTTATGTTTTCCTTCAGGTGCATCTCGGGTTTTAGACCGACACACACCTTGAGGGCTACTGGATATACATATACTGGCTATATATCTCGGTAGAAAATAAATTGCACCAATCAAAAATATTCACAAAAAATCAGCCCGCGGTCGAGGTAGTGCACCACCTCAGAAGCAGTCCGGCATAAAGCTCGGGCGCTAGTGGATGGCTCCATAGAGGGCATTTCCAGCATTTAGCTCGGCTAAATTCGTTCAATCTTTTAAAAGACCGAGGTAGTTTACAAGACCTCGGACGCTAACCATCGTTGGAGCTCGGAAGTAGTCCGGCATAAAGCTCGGATTCGAATGGCTCGTTCCATAGAGAACTTTTCAGTGTTAAACTCAGATAACCCCCTTCAAACTTTTTCAAGCCAAGGTGATCTATGACACCTCGGATATAGTCCGGCGCTAGAGCTCGGATACAGTCCAGCGCTAGAGCTCAGATACAGTCCGGCGTTGGAGCTCGGATACATTCCGGTGTTGGAGCTTGGAAGCAGTCCGGCGTTGGTGCTCGGCTATAAAAAGATACCTCGAATGCAGTCCGGCGATGGAGCTCGGATGCAAGAGGACCCTGCCGCATGACAAACACTTCAAACCCGAGGTGTGGCATAAAAATAAACCAGGCATTGATAAAGGCCAAAGACTTAAATGGCTCCTCGGATACCCGACGGGTGAGATCTTCAGATTTAGCTCGGCAATCCTCAAGATAGGAGATGAGAAGATTTGTTGAACCAGTTTCCAAGATCGACGACCGAAGATGAAGAATAGTTTGAAAGAACCAAGGAGCATCCCCAACTTGAAGACCGGTTCAGGGGCTACTGATGGTGTCCTGGACTAGGGGGTACTCACCACATCGTCTCCCGACCAGGTGGATCGGGCCGAGGACCCCCATGGCGGTCCACTCATGGGCCACTTCGGGTAGCCCATGCCGCATACAAGGAGTATTTTACAAGACTTGGTGATCAAGACAAGGACTCCTCTCCACCAATGTATTCAACTAGGAATCTTGTTATCCTAGGCCCTTGGTACATTATATAAGCCGAGGCCAGGCTAGTCGATAGATTATTATGACATTATTCATCATACCCTCAGGTTTTAGACCACAACATATGATCTCGCGGTAGATCAACTCTGTACTTGATATTTCATCAATATAAAAAGAGCAGGACGTAGGGTTTTACCTCCATCAAGAGGGCCCGAACCTGGGTAAAACATCATCTCCTTCGTTCCTGTTACCATTGATCTGAGAATCCATAGCTCGGGACCCCCTACCCCGAGATCTGCCAGTTTTGACACCGACAGTCGCTACGCGCTAGAGAAGGAGGCGGAGTGCCCTGATCACTCGCCGGAGGAGGAGGCGGAGTGCCCTGACTTGCCGGAGGAGGAGGAGGAGGTGGAGGCATCCAGTTTGGAAGGTTGATGATCTCCTTCCACCATAGACATGGAGTCTTCAGAGCAGAACCCAACCGAGTCTCCCCTTCACCGGTAGGGTGGTCAAGCTCGAGCTCATCAAATCCCTCCATTATTTCATCCACCATCACCCTAGCACATCCTTCTGGAATTGTACGGAAGTGAAAAGTTGCGCCAGGTTCAGGAGGTGCAACAGAGCCGACAGCCGCCTTGACTTTGAAGTTCTGCCATTGCATCATAAGGTAGCAATGTTGAGACTCCGTGATAGCATCCATGGGGTAGCTAGCAGGAGCCATGAAGACAGGATCCTGAAGCAGCTCGGTGGAAGCCACGCTGCTTCTCCATTGAGATGGCGGGGTAGCTTCGGCAGGTCGCTTGCTGTGAACTGCTTCTCGTTCCTCTAGCGCTTTTACCCTTGCGTGCAGCGCCTGTAGTTGGGTCTGCTCCACTGCCCTCCTTCTCTCCTGGCCTTTGTAACCGCCTGCGTCTAGAAACCCAGCCTTCTACGAAACGGAGCCTGGCGTGCCTCGTGTCCGTCCAGGGTGCTCAGGATTCCTGAGGGCCATTGTGAGCTCGTCGTTTTCTCTGTCGGGAACGAACGTCCCTTCCTGCGTTGCAGCGATATACTCCCGAAGCTTCATGACGGGTATTCACAGTTGCTGATTCATCCAAACGCACTTCCCTATTTCAGGGTCCAAGGTTTCACCAACCTCGAAGAACCAAGTCCTTGAACGGTCTGGCCAGTTTAATGTCTCTGGTTCGACCCCTTTATCAAGCAGGTCATTCTCAGCCTTTGCCCACAACGGCCGGCTTTGAGGTAGCCAACTGACCCCGTGCGATGGTGATGCTCCTTCTTCACAGCATTTATCTTGTTTGTCGCTGACATCTTCTTACTCTTGTCCGATGTCGTGTGGGCCAAAAATGTGTCCCAGTGATCTTTGATCTTCTCAAACCGGCCATTGAATTTTGGTGTCTTTTCTTTGTCGACAAACTTTGTTTTCAGCTCATTCTTCCACCTCCTGAGTAGATCTGCCATCTTCTTAAGAGCATGAGACTTGACCAATGGCTCTATAGCTGGCTTCTCCGGATCCTCCTCTGGCGGCAGGGTGAAATTTGCCTTCAGTGCGGTCCAAAGATCATCTTTCTGCCTATCGTTGACATAAGACACCGCAGGGTCTTCGTTCTTAGGCTTATACCATTGGTGGATGCTGATCGGGATCATGTCCCTAATAAGAACCCCGCACTGAGCAGAAAATGCCTCCTTGGTCCGGATGGGTTCAATCGGTTGTCCATCGCGCGCGATTGCGGTGATCATGAACCTTTCATCCTGGCGCAACTTTTTCTTCGGGCCTCGTCTCGTTACCGAAGTGTTGCTCGATCTGGAGGGCTAGAAAAGAAGAAAGAAGAGAGTTAATATGTGTACATACCAAAACAATTAATGCATCAATTAGCTATAGTCAGCATAGGCTTAATATATATATACCTAGCCGGACTCCGTTCGGTCACCGGAGCCGTCATGACGATGTCCTTCTTCCACCGGCATTCGGTCACCGGATCCATCATAATGATGTCCTTGATAACTGTAGCCTGCTTCTTCACCTTGTCCTTCCATACCATCGTTGAGATATGACAATACATCAGCTCCGGCTGCGATTATGTCCCCCAACACCTAATCTGCTTCCTCATCTCGGCCGTGCTCCATAGTTTCTGCAAGTATTAGAACATGGCAATTATTATACAAACATGACAGATGGATATATTAGTGGCAAACATAGACCTAGCTAGCTAATCACAACAAGGAATCATATTAGTGGCCTCGATGCTTCTCTAGGGTTTGGGGTGGCCTCGGCAATGCTTCAAGGGTTCGGGGTGGCCTCGACAACAATGCTCTTTTAACTTGGTAAATTTGGGTGGCCTCGGCAGCGCTTCTAGGGTTTGGATCAACTTGTGCACATCCATAATGGGGGCATTCTTGATAAATCTGGACCCTCGACCCCTGGACGACCCTCGACCCTCAACTGCTCCGTGATCCACGACCCTCGACCCTATTTCCCGACCCTTGACCCCCTCATGTCACGTTTGTCTAGTGTCAAAGGATTCAACAAAGCCATGTCTTCATCATTAGGCGAAAGTAACAGGCGCATGATGGTACGAAGTTCTGCAAAGTTGTTCTAGAACGGAGTCCCAGATAGGATAATTCGCTTTTTCGTACAAAGTTTAGCAAGAGCCTTCCGAATATCGCTATTTGGAAGGCCTTTGCATAACTTCGTACAAAAAAGCGAATTATCCTATCCGGGACTCCGTTCCAAAATAACTTTGCACAACTTCATACCATCATGCCCCGGTTACTTTCGGCTAATGATGAAGCCATGGATTTCTTCAATACTTTGACACTAGGCAACCTCTCGACCCCTCGGCGATCCTCGACCCTCGACCGCTCGGACGATCCACGACCGTCTACCCTATTTCCTGATATGTCTCCAACGTATCTATAATTTTTGATTGCTCCATGCTATATTATCTACTATTTTGGACATTATTGGGCTTTATTTTCCACTTTTATATTATTTTTGGGACTAACCTATTAACCGGAGGCCCAGCCCAGAATTGATGTTTTTTTTTGCCTTTTTTAGGGTTTCGAAGAAAAGGAATGTCGGATTTCAGGTTCCGACAGACCCTTAAGGTTCAAACTCTAGGGTGCACATGGAGATCTTTCCCCTACCGACTCGCGCTTCTATGGCTCGCAAGAAATCTAGGATGGAAAGGAGAACACACAAAGGACACGAGGTTTATACTGGTTCGGGCCACGGATGTGGTGTAATACCATACTCCAGTGTGTGGTTGATACGTCCATTTTGCATCATGCTTTTATATCGATATTTATTGCATTATGGACTGTTATTTCACTTTATGTCACAGTACTTATGGCTATTCTCTCTTATTTTACAAGGTTTACATAAGGAGGGAGAATGCCGGCAGCTGGAATTCTGGTCTGGAAAAAGGAGCAAATATTAGAGACCTATTCTATGCAACTCCAAAAGTCCTAAAACTCGACGGAACGTCTTAAAATAAATAAAGAAAAATCCTTGCCAAAGATGAAGGCCAAGGGGCCCACACCCTTCTCACTAGGGTGAGGGCGCCCCCCAGGGCGCGCCCCCTACCTCGTGGGCCCCCTGGTGGCTCTCCCATGCCCATCTTCTCCTATATGAGGTCTTTCGATGAGAAAAAAATAAGAAGGAACTTTTCGGGATGAGACTCCGCCACCACGAGGCGGAACCTTGGCGGATCCAATCTAGAGCTCCGGCAGGGCTGTTCTGTCGGGGAAACTTCCCTCCGGGAGGGGGAAATCATCGCCATCATCATCACCAACGCTCCTGTCATCGGGAGAGGGCAATCTCCATCAACATCTTCATCAGCACCATCTCATCTCGAAACCCTAGTTCATCTCTTGTATCCAATTCTTGTCTCCAAGTCCGGGATTGGTGCTAGTAGGTTGCTAGTAGTGTTAATTACTCCTTGTAGTTGATGCTAGTTGGTTTAATTGGTGGAAGATTATATGTTCAGATCCTATATGCATATTATTACCCCTCTAATTATGAACATGAATATGCTTTGTGAGTAATTACGTTCGTTCCTGGGGACAAGGGAGAAGTCTTGCTATTAGTAGTCATGTGCATGTGGTATTCGTTTGATATTTTGATAAGATGTATGTTGTCTAGCCTCTAGTGGTGTTATGTGAACGTCGACTACATAACACTTCACCATTATTTGGGCCTAGAGGAAGGCATTGGAAAGTAATAAGTAGATGATGGGTTCCTAGAGTGACAGAAGCTTAAACCCTAGTTTATGCGTTGCTTCGTAAGGGGCTGATTTGGATCCATATGTTTCATGCTATGGTTAGGTTTACCTTAATACTTTTGTTGTAGTTGCGGATGCTTGCAATAGAGGTTAATCATAAGTGGGATGCTTGTTCAAGTAAGAACAACACCCAAGCACCGGTCCACCCACATATCAAATTATCAAAGTATCGAACGCGAATCATATGAACGTGATGAAAACTAGCGTGACGATATTCCCATGTGTCCTCGGGAGCGCTTTTCCTATTATAAGAGTTTGTTCCGGCTTGTCATTTGCTACAAAAGGATTGGGCCATCTTGCTGCACTTTATTTACTTTTGTTACTTATTGCTCACTACAAATTATCCTATCACAAAACTATCTGTTACCACTTATTTCAGTACTTGCAGAGAATACCTTGCTGAAAACCGCTTATCATTTCCTTCTACTCCTCGTTGAGTTCGACACTCTTACTTATCGAAAGGACTACGATAGATCCCCTATACTTGTGGGTCATCAAGACTCTTTTATGGCGCCGTTGCCGGGGAGTGTAGCGCCTTTGGTAAGTGGAATTTGGTAAGGAAAAATTTATATAGTGTGCTGAAATTTGCTGTCACTTGTTACTATGGAAAGTAATTCTCAGAGGGGCTTGTTCAGGGTATCTTCACCCCGTCCAGTAGAGCAAAGAGTTGCTCCTCAACCTACTGAACCAATTGAAAATGAAACTCCTTTTGAATTTCCTACGGGTATGATGGAAAGACTGCTAGCTAACCCTTTTACAGGAGATGGAACAAAGCATCATGATGAGCACTTAATATATGTGAATGAAGTTTGTGGATTATTTAAGCTTGCAGGTATACCCGATGATGTTGCTAAGAAGAAGGTCTTCCCTTTATCTTTGAAGGGAGACGCATTGATATGGTACATGCTATGTGATGATATGAGATCATGGGACTATAAAAGATTGAAGTTGGAATTTCATCAAAAGTATTACCCTATGCATCTTGTTCATCGTGATT